>NW_022146254.1:7821089-8273589 GCF_002938485.1 Sitophilus oryzae | reverse complement strand
CAGGTGTTGTTCTTTATTCATCAACTTCAATTGGTACCAATTCCAACTGCGAGAACTTTGGCATTGTTCGTATTAAATCTTCGTTTGTCTATGGGACTGTATTTTCTAATATACTCGGAACTAATACGAACTCCGTTATCAACTCGGTGTTGCATATACAGAAGGATCGGGCGTGGCTCGGTGTCTATTTCACGGAACGTGCCCGGCTCGGGCACGGTCCGGTGTACTGTGAATCATCCTTAAAGCGTTAGGACTTTACGCTGCTATGACGTTGGAGCCGTAGTAAGGCAGGTTCGAATCCTAGTCAAGGCGCATTTTTACATATTTATTTTTACTTTTTACATATTTATTATTGATTAATACAATTTTTAGTTAGTTCAAAATTTCAGCGAAATCGGGAAAAAAAGTTTATAATAATATAGTGTCTAATGTTATATAGATAATGAATGGTACGGAACCCTTCGTGCGCGAGTCCGATTCGCACTTGACCAATGTTTTACTTTGTTTAGGGTTTTCATTTTATTTTTTATATTTTAAGACTGAAAGTATGTAAGTAAGTAGTTCCAGATATTTAAAAATTATAAGATAAAAATTTAAATATCTTTTATTTCTCCATGGATATGATACTGCGATATTAAGTGTTTTTTTAAAGGTCTCCAAAAAATAATCCAAAAAACAAATTCCTGGGGGTGCATCCATACCATCCCAGAAAAAGCGGAACGGCGCCGTATCGGCGTAACGACCTTGAATATATTTCCAGCAATTCTATTGGCTGAAATTTTTGACAGATAAATTTTTCAGCCAATAGAATTTCTGGGAATTGATACAAGGTCGTTTCGCCGATACTAGGATGGTGTGAATTCATCCTGATTTTAAAATCTCTGTTTTAAATGAATATGCTGTGTTAGTCCAAACAAAGAATGACAAAATTAAATTCATAAAAATTCGGTTTTTGGCAATATTTTAAAGAACAATGTAAATATAAACCATCAAAATACTAAAACAACTATTTTTGGTTTTAATTAATTTGATGTTAACAGCGCTATGAGAAATATCGTAAAAATGATTTTTATAAATTTTTGGGGATTTTACAAATATAATTCTTTCATTCTATCTATATAGATAAATTCTTTCGTAGATAAATTTATTTATCTCATTTCTGTCAGATAGATAATAATGTTTTAGATTATAAAACGAATCTTTTATATAGATAATAGATATAATTATTTGGGTAGCTCAGAAACTAAATTATTTGTTTAAATCCATAGATATCTTAGTACCTATAGGTATAATAAAATTGGAATTATTATAAACATTAATATTAGAAAGTTTTTAAAAATAATGTAAACTTAATAATTTTTTAGTAAACAGGTTGGCATATTTTAACAAAGATAACACATTTCCTGATTGTACCGTATAATCGAAAAAAAAACGGCGTCCAGTTGGCTGGGAAATGACGATCGATGACATTTCCCATATAAATTTACATATAAAATGACAGTGATCTTAATTTCATAACCATCGCTGACGCCGTTTTTTTTCGATCATACGGTATTTCATTACAATAATTTTTCTCCGTAAAATATTATTTACAATATGACTTTGTTTTCCGCTTAAAAATCAACTCATTTCTATTTATGGACAGTGTACTTACTATATTTGTTATAATCCATTAATACAAACCTACCAACTACGACTGATATAAAATATACACGATTAGATAAGAAAAATCGTATATATGGATAAGGCAAATTGAAAATATTGTTCAACTTCATCAGTAAGTGGTTTGAAAATGTTTCCACCACCAGGTAATATTATCATGTAGTTTTACTTTATATTCGATTTTTCCAGACTTATATGTGAAAAAATTTTCAAAAATATTTAATTTGAAGGTGTTTTATTTTTATAATACAATATAATTGAACTAGTATACAGGGTGTCCAGAAATAAGTGCAAGTATTTTAAGGGGTGGTAGATCTCGATAAAAGAAACATATTTTCTCTTTATCGTTTTACAAATAAGTCCAAAATAACGCAGTTATTTTATTTTGAAAATTTCCAAAAAAATGATATTTGGTCAAACTTTGATGATCACCTAGATCTTTTCTGTTTTTTTTTCTTGTAAATTTAATCTACTACCTATGTTGCCATATTATCAAGAAATTATGTTTTTTAAATAAAAGTAAAAAAGATTCCAAAAAAAATTTTCAAAAAATTCCGAATTTTCAAAAAGGCGTGTTTCTTGGGTTGAACTATACTACCAGTTAAAATACTTGCACTTATTTCTGGGACACCTTGTACAAAACAAATGTATAAAGATTGTTAGATTCTCATTTGCTCTACTGTATGCTCCACATATCTTCTTTTTTCGCAAATTCGTCAATTTGTAGCGTTTTATTTTTCTTTTTATAAAATTCCAAATTTTAATATTGCTGGCGCCATCTATTCGCTAGATGTTAAACTTCATTCAGTACAGGTAGCGGTTCCTTTCCATAAAAACAAATTTCGTTCGGAATAGACGATAGAGTTCACTTAATTGCCTTTGGTCATATGACCTGTCAATTCGAAGACTTCCGTTTTGCGAAAAGGAGGAGGTAGGCTTTTTCCGAGAGATTGAGATCAGAAAAAGACGCGTGGTTCAGCGTCCGACGAATCTCAGAGAAAAAGGGCTTTCTGAAACACTTTTCCTAACAGTAAAGGCACGGGTATCCAAAGGTGGAGATTTGAAATCCTGTAGAATATACTGTTCAGAGCCTAGTTCGTGTTTTTTTGGCCTATTCCTGGAATAAGATCACAGTAAGTGTATCTACCATTTTGTATCGCCATGTATAACTAAATTTTATTTCAGTTATTCCCGTTTTTTATTTATTTTGATAATGTTTGATTGTGCATTACTGGTTTGGATCAGCATATAGTTTGGCTATATTTTGGAATGTGTACAGCTGATTTTCAGACCGTAAGTTATTTTTTTTGGTATTCGGTGACTGTTCTGAGAGTTTTTTTATAGAGTAACTGGCGTATAAGAAATTGACGTATAAGTAATTGGCATATGAGTAACCACTTTTGAGACAGTATTTATGACTCTACATTTATTCTACTGATATCGAAGACTCCTGCTACTATCGAAGAGTCTACATCCACTTCCGTTAGTCTGGAGACTGCCTGCCTATCTGTTCACTACGTCATAAATTAAAAAAAAAATACAGATAAGTTCTAAGTTCAACACACAAGGTATTCCCTAAATTTTTTTTACTTTGAGATAATATTTTGAATATCTCTGTGAATTGTTGTCATTTATTCCATATATTATAGTCAAAATTTACCTTTTAGTTAACATTATAAGTCATGCTTTGTCCTTAACGGTACGTTTTACTTCAGTATGATCTTTTATGTGAGAATCGCTAACACGGATTCATTTTTGAAGGTTATTGTACACGATTTGTTTCGAAACATCATCGTATTGGTACTTACATAAATTTCACCTGTTTATATATTACGTAGTATAGTATACTGAAGAGAACTTTAACTAAATTTGAGTTTACTTAAAGCAACTAACGATTTCATTGGGATAATTGAAACTGGGTTTAAACTGATTGATAATTGTGTTCGTTTTTAAATAAATGTTCAACGTAGGATAGTTATATCTGACTTTTATCTTGATGAACATAATAGACCCTTATTGCTGTTGATTATTTTATTTTAGCTATTTCATGATCAAATTTTCTTACTGGTTTCTTACTTTACCTTTTCATACCCAAAGTAAGTGGCGCCCTTTTTACTGTCTTTGACCATTACTATTTGAATACTTAACATCAATTTTAGAATCTTTGCAGCCTATACCTTATTACTTTTATTTTATTATTTAACAACATTATTAAGTCACCACAGGTCACAAGTCTTACCTACGAACCCAGCTCTCCTCTAACCCTGAGCAACGGATACCTTTTTCTTTCTGTTTGAGTGATGACAGAAAAAGTCGTCACAAATTTTTTTATTGTATTCAAAACACACTAGGTTTCAGAAAATTATTTACAAATTAACAACAAATACAATACAAAACTTCATCAAAATACAATACAAAACTTCATCTCTTAATAGCATGTCGCATCATATGGATTAATTTATTAGATACTTAAAAGATTAAATTTGGAAAAGATAAAAGTTCACAGATATAAAAGTAAGGTATTAAGGTGTAAGGTGTTATCCTAGAATATATTAGTATTATATCGTCACCTGAAAACCGAAATTATAACGAGAAATAGACCAGCTTTAAACATTTAAATTATATTATGTTGTAACATTTGTTTATAGAGTTGACTGCTAGCTATTACTTGTTTCCGATAGTTCCTATCTAAGATAAATTGTACGCATTTTTCGATAGCGTAGATTTCTACATGACTGATGCTGGGGTAGGTGCACATTGGTTCAGAGTACTTAGTTTTCAATCCAAATACTCCTAGCTCTGTCCCTGCTTTGGTTTTGGAAGCATCAGTATACAACGTTATGGTATGGTCTTTTACATGCTGAGCAAACGTTTCTCTCTTCCTATCATTTTTATTGCTCAATATTACAGTGAGGTTTTCTTTTGAGGGTGTTCTAAGCTCCTGAACTGACAATTCTCCCAGTACCGTTTCCGTCAATGACCATTCTAATCATTGTCACATTGGCTTATCTACCGACGACAATGTGCAGTGGTGTTTGGTCTAGAATGACCTCTATAGCTGCTATTATGCATGTTCTCATGGCACCTGTGATGCAGAATGTAGAATGTAGAATGAAGGGGAGTAAATCACCGCGACCTTACAGATCTATTGTGTGTTCCCCTTTCTCTGAGTTATAAAGAGTTATAATTCATCATACAGTCTCAGGGCTTTAACAAACTCCAGTATCTGAGACGGCTCCACAGTGGTCAGCTGTCCATCCTCGACATGATCGGCGCACTCAGTGATAAGGTGTTCTGGTGTTTCCCTATTTTCCCCACAGAATCTGCATTCCGTTGTAAATCTGCATTCCATCCCCCAAGAATCTGCCGTTGTCAAGAAAATCCAGATAAGATACAGTGGTTCTCAAAATTTGAGCAAAAAATATTCTTTTTGGAAATTTTCAAAGTAAAACAACTCCGTTATTTTGGAGTAATTGGACAAACGATAAAGAGAAAATATGTTTCTTTTACACCGTGTATAGTCTTTTAGTTAATGTTAAATCTAGACGTAAACTACCACGTCAGCTCTAAATCTTACTATAATCTTATTAATTCAAACTTGGAAATAATTTAATTTACTAACGTTTTTTTTTCTTAATTAATTACAGGACCACCACACGGACCCCCACACCATCACGGTCCACCAGGACCACCACACCACGGACCACCGCACCATGGTCCACCACATTTTGGTGGTCCACCCCATCACGGACCCCCACACCATGGTCCCCCACACCATGGGCCACCCCATCATGGCCCACCACCACCTCCACATGGCTTGCCACCCTGCTTTCACTCATACCACACGCCCGGGTGCCATCACTGTGGGGGATGGAGGTGGTAAAAAGGACAAATAAACATTTTTTTTTATTTTGTTTATCTGATGTATTGGTGTTGATATGCAGTACTTTTGTGGTATTTTTATGTTGTAATATTTTTTACATATCCGGTTACAATTTTTTTTTGTATTATATTTTTTTTATCAGTTAATAATATAAATAGCTTAGAAACTGAATTTTATTTGTTTTTTTTTCCCAAAATAACAAAAATTTTCAGAGAGCGCAGAGTTATACTCATAAAATACTTTATTTATACCGTATAATCGAAAAAAATGACGGTAATGCATATGACTGAAATTCCCCATATAAAATGACAACGATCTTCATTTCATAGCCATCAATGATGCTATTTTTCGATCATATTGTGGAGGACGGCGCCCTAGACTTAAGCCCTACCCAGACTTAATTCTTAAGTCATTTCTAAAATCAAAATGTTATTAGATCTTAAGTCAAATTCAACATATCGTTCAAATGATTTAAGTCTTAAGTCTTTGACTTAAAGAATTTTATTTCAAGTAAGTCATTTTTGTAAAGACTTAAATAAATATAACGTAATGTAAGTTGCTTTTATGACTTAAGTCTATATATTTGACTTAAATCATGATTATCTGCAAGTTAAGTCAGTAAAATGACTTAAATCAACAGAATTGCCCTCAAGGGAAGACGATCAGAATTCAATTTAGGTACCTTTTCTAATGTTAATATTAATGGTCTTGTATTACCAATTAGCGATTTTCGAATGTAATACCACAAGATGTTTCGGGATTACCGAATAATACTTTTACCTGACACGAAATGCGTTACCCTCCTTCGTAGTCGTAGTGTTGCCGGTATCGCATTGAGTGTCAAAAGTATTAGCTAATCCCGAAACATCGAGTTGTAGTCAAAAGATTATACAACGAAATAAAGTAAATATATTTTGCCATTTTGTAATAAGAATTGACGGAATATTTTGTGGAACTGACAGAAATCACTTCTGAATTAATATTTCAAAAAATGACAATTACAATATATATTAATCACATCCTTCTATACAGGGTGCTACAAATTCGAGGTACGAGTAATAGATACGAACATGGTTAAATTGGGGCAAAGTTGCACCTTGGGATGTTCACCAAGATGCCATTAAAAAAGTTTTAAAAATTTCAAGGATTGCTAAGTTTTTTGGAAAAACGGATTTTTTTGAAAATAAATTTTATTTTTTCCTGTCGTTACTTTTAAGAAAATAAAAAAAACTAATTGCACAGTCTCATAGCCACTTTATAAGGGCTATCTGATAGTATTTTTAGATTTTTAAATTAGCTGATAATTTGTGAGATACAGAGGCCAACTTTTTTTTTTTTAAATCCGGACCTGCATTTTTTATTCAGATTTTGAAAGAACTCGTCTTCTTGAGTACAATGATAAGCCACACTTTAATATTTTTTTGTTTCGGACATTTGAACACAATTAATTATACTAATTTCGAGTCCAGCTCTGTTTTTTTTAATATTTAATCTATTTATCGTTACAATATTGATAAGCTTTCAAACTTAACATTGACGTGGGGTAAAACTTTGAATATGGAAAATCAAATGCAATAAAATAATAAAAAATAATATACAAATGAATACATTACTTCACGTCATTTGTAAAAGTGAAATCAATACATCTCAACATTTACAATAAAGAGTACAAAATGCTTTCGGAAGTATAAGAAGAAAGTTCAAAGGGCTATAAATAAAATTGAACGAAAAATAAATGTGTGCAATATAGGGAGGGTGGTAACCCTTTCGAACATTTAGAGCATTGGAAACTAGTTTGTAGAAGTTGATTTATTTATAATAAATACGCTGAATATTACGCATATTATTAGATCGCACACTAAGATTTCAAATTCACAATAAAAAAAGTCAAAAATAATATCTTTAAATTGCTGACCTGGATATAATTTATTTGAATCTTTCAGTTGGATGGATTTTCCTTATTCAATGTTAATTAGGGCTGATCAATATTGTTGCGTTGAATATAATCAGAATAAATAATTAAAAAAATCAGAGTCGTACTTGAAATTATTTTAAATAGTAATTAAATAGTTTTTTGTTGTTAAGGGACCTAAAACAAAAAAAAAGTATAAAGTGTGGCATATCATTGTACTCAGGATACCGAGTTCTTTCAAAACCGGAAATAAAAATTGTAGGTCCGTATTTAAAAAAAATAAGTTGGCCTCTGTATCTCACAAATTATCAGATAATTTGAAAATCTAAAAATACTATCAGATAGCCCTTATAAAGTGGCTATGAGAATGTGCAATTAGTTTTTTGCTTTTCTTAAAAGTAACGACAGGAAAAAATAAAATTAATTTTCAAAAAATCCGTTTTATCCAAAAAACTCGGCAATCCTTAAAATTATTTTTAAAACTTTTTTGATGGCATCTTGGTGAACATCAAAAAGCGCAACTTTACCCCAATTTAACCAAGTTCGTATCTATTACGGTTACCGAGATACCAATGCTCGTACCTCGAATTTGTAGCACGAGTTGTATAATCATAATAAGTATCATATTATTAATTTATTGTAAGTACAGATGAGACTAAAACCACAAACTACAAACACAAAAAAATGTTTTTTTTTATAAAATTTAACCGATTTTTTAGTACTTTATATGCATCCATTACAGTTTAAATGTCACCGAATGTCTATTAAGAAATGGTGGTATGGTTTGATCACTATGTAATATGTCGATGTCATAAGCTAAGGGGCTGGAGGATTTTAAGGTAATCTTCAATATAAATAATAAATAAATAAATAAATTTTATTGCCATTAAAATACAATTTATGTACATTGGTTCGTCAGCTAGTTAAACATAGATTAGACATAAACAAAATCAAATCAAACACATAAAAAATGTTACATTACAAAACATTACAAAATTTCAAAAACACGCCAAATCAGTATAGTAAAAATAACAGTATATATGTAAAAAACATTTTTATATGTAACTAGCGAATGATTTAAACTCGTCAATAGAGTAAAACCCATTCCCCAGCAGGTATACCTTTGCTGCGGCAGCATATTTGTTGCCTCTCAATGAGCGCAACTTTAAAGGTAAGGAGTTGTAGAGGCTGACGCAGTTATAATAGGGTGAATATTCAAAATAAGTTGTCTTATGTTGTGGAACCATAAGCATTTCACTGTCCCGTGTATTGTGCAACCTTGCAGTACAGAGTTTTTTAAATATGGCTCTATAATCATTCACGTAAAGTAGACATTTTAAAATATAAATCGAGGGAAAAGTCAAAATTTTTCTGCTGACAAAGATATCCCTGCAGCTCTCACGAACACCAATATTAAAAATAAGTCTAATAATTCGCTTTTGTATAATAAAGACTCGATTAAATTTAAAAGCAGCCTTTCCCCAGCATAGGATATTACCCGCCATGTGACTATACGCAAGTGAATAATATACCGATATGAGACCATGTATGTCTTAAGCTTAATATAGCAAAATATGCTGAATTTAATTTAGCGCATACATGGTCTATTTGCGCATTAAACGACATTCGCGGATCAATAAACAAACCCAGAAATTTTGTTTTGTTTGACAGTTCTATATCAAGTTCATTCTGGAATTGGTCCGGAATAATTTTCCTGTTAATAATTCCCATATAAACTGTTTTTTCTATATTTAATATAAGGTTATTATTTTTGCACCATAACGTCATTTTTTCACAAACATTTAATGTCGTTTGTGTATGTTCTTCTACAGTGTCAGCTGCTACAACAATAGATGTATCATCTGCTTACATTGTTAAATGACCAGATTGGATTTCATTGGATAAATCATTCACATACAGAACAAAGAGTAAGGGACCCAATACCGATCCCTGAGGCACTCCAAGCTCTACCTGTGTAGCTGTAGATTTTGTCCCTCCATATTTTATAATCATTTCTCTATCTGTTACGTATGACATAATCCAATTCAATATTGTTCCACGTATGCCCATATTGTATAGCTTTTTAATCAATAAATTTTTATCTATAGTGTCAAATGCTATAGACAAGTCAAAAAAAATTGTTGCGACATATTTACCCATGTCTATATTTTCATATATATAATTAAGTGAACGGAATGTAGCTGTCTCAACAGACCTTCCTGGAAGAAAACCATTTTGTGAAATTAACAATATATTGTACCGTTCAAGAAAGCCTATTAATTTGTCATAAACAATTCTTTCCAAAATTTTTGAAAATATACTATCGTGCGATAATTTTCAATGTCAAGGCGATCATTTTTTTTATAAACTGGAATAACGTATGCAGTCTTAAGTATCTGTGGAAAAACACCCTCCATAATACTTCGGTTAATTAATACAGTGAGAATGTCTAGAATGTAAAGTGTAATCTGTTTTACCAATTTTATATTTAGGTCATCAAATCCGGCAGAGTTTTTGTTCCTAAATCCCGTAACTGTTTTTAATACTTCATCCCTTGTAATAAAATCAATAACCATGGTGTTGCATGCATATGCGGGTAACGTACCTATAGTATTGCTATCATTATACTTTTTATACTTATATTCGAGATAATTTTTTTTCATTCGTCTTATGGGCTACATATTTTTTTCTATTTCGGAATAGAGATTTAAATCACAAAAAATTTTGAAAAAGATTTAAATTTTAAGTCTTAAGTCAGTTTTTGCAAAATGACTTAAAATCAAATGACTTAAGTCATTAAAATGATTTAAATAAAAAAAAGACTTAAGTTTTCTGTGAACTTGCTGCTCTGGCGGTGATGAACCTCCCTCTCACTCATTCTACATTCTGTACCTTCCTTTGGGGAATTTTCTTTTGTACCACTTAAACAGTGAAAAAAATACATCAGTTGCTGTAAATGGATGGGCTAAGAGGATGGGCTAATGGATGGGCTAATGGATGGGCTAAATGGATGGGCTAATTAATACTTTTAAGACTATAGGGCGGTATGGGTAAAATAAAACAGACGATCCTGAAAAACTAATTAATATAATTTAGTTAGATTTTTCATTATTTAAAACATTTTAAATTTTTTATTGTAAATATTAAACTCATATTACATCATTTACAAGACATTGCATTGAACTGAATTTTAATAAATTCTTTAAAATCACATAATAACTCATTCCCATCTCCAACCATCGCACTGCGGACATCCTGGAGCTCTCCACTGATGACTACAAGGCGGGCAGCCCCATGGTGGTAAATGGTCGCCTGGTGGAGGAGGCCCAGGTGGAGGTGGATATGGATGTGGGTGGGGTGGCGGATACGGACCCGGATGGAATCCCGGAGCTACACTGAAAGCTGGATCAAAATCAGGAGGAGGTGGAGGATAATGTCCCGGTGGAGGTGGAAATCCCGGATGCGGTGGGGGTCCTGGAGGTGGTGGACCTAAGTGGGGAGGTCCAGGAGGATGCCAAGGTTCCATGACCTAAAAAAAATAAGAAAGATAAAGTTAATTTACCTTCAAAGTAGCAGAGAAATTTTCTTTGGCATAAATCTGTTATGTCGGACTTATTACGTCAAACAAATACCCATTGTCTTTGCACAATACACCAAAACACTTTACTTTTGCACAGGACGCGCGTTTACGTATGTGTACGTCTGAACGAGGCGTGCAAATTTGTTTGAAACGATATGCATTCGGCCGCGACCCGATCCAACTGTTGTCGGTACATCAAAGTGAGGCATCGCTGCTCATCTGTGCTCAGTGTGGATGGAAATAATAAAAATTCATTTCGAGGCAGTCCACGTGTTGTTGTTTTGGAGTAGTAGTGTACGTCTTCGTATATTTTAATAATAATATTATTTTTTTAAATGCAACATTGCAATGGTCTCAGCAAATTGTGCTAGGGCTTGAAGAATATCAAAAAAGGGAGATATTATGGAAACCAAGACTTTTAATAAACTACTTAAAATTATAAAATACGCAGCACGTTCAGCGTCATCAGAATCTGAATCGGCCATATTTATGCATTACCTACTACTACTACACAAGAAAATGCTCACCACATTTATGGATCGATTCCGTACAACGCTTCGTGCGTCCACTATTCAGGTCACCCAAAAATATATTTCTTCCCGAGGCCGAACCGAATCCGAGGCAAATGGTTCGGCATCGGATTGCCTCATTCGCGCTCGTGCTCATATGCGTACCCGTTTTAAGATCATCAATTTGCACGTCCAAACGCACGTCCATTGCAAAAGTAAAGTGTTTTGGCGTATTGTGGTGAATTAGTGTTTTAAATTGCTGTTGTTACACCAAAGGTTTTAACACCCAACTGTCTCAGATGCAAAAAAAACGCAACGGAGAATTTTTTGGTCAAATTTAAAGTGTTATATTTTTGTTATTTTTAGGCCTATTTTCATGATTTTTTAGCAAGCTGTATATGTTATACATCAACTTTAATTTGTAAACTAAGTTTTTTATAAACTTATGTATTGGCCATATTATACAGGGTTAATTGGGGGGTTGTTTTTTTTACCCTAACTTTAAAACTCCCTGTTCAATGATTTCGTCTGTAAATTTTCCTAAAATATAATTTTACGATGAGAACCATGACTCCTGAGCATTTTGTTTTTTGATTCATGTCAATACATGTTTTAGTTAATTATTAAGAGCGAAATGAACTGATCACGATCAATTTGCTATTTTCTCAATTATCATTACTTTTTGATGTACTTTTTTATGTATCTTGTATGTGGCTATTATCGTAACGTCGCATCACGCCGCTTTGGATACTCTATACTAAATTAAAAAAAGACGTTAAAGGCTAAAGAGCCAGTCCTGGTTTTAATAAACATTAATAACGATAACAGGACTAACAATAGAATAAATCATCTGTAATACTCAAGTATACAAACAGAAAAAAAATTGTAAAAAATATCCTAATACTTTATATTGCCCTCCCTTGGCTGCTATAATTGCCTGTATACGTCCGTTCATACTGTCATTGAGGCTGCATATATCATATTGCAATATGTTGTCCCATTCTTCTTGAAGGTCTAAGCGAAGTTCATTTAATGAAGCTGGTAGCCGCTTCGTGATCTTTAACAGTCCTGCCAAGCATTTCCCAAGGGTCGAACATGATAGAGGGTTCAAAAAAAATAAGAATAAAGAAATAATAATTGAAAAAATTACAAATTTTTATTGGCAAGTTCATTCCGCTCTTAAAAATTAACCAAAGCTTGTATTGACATGATCTAAAAAACAAAATGCTCAGGAGACATGGTTCTGACCGTAAAATTATATTTTAGGAAAATTTAGGGTTACCAGACGTCCGGATTACACTACGTCCGGTTGAGTCCTGACGGTTTTTTCATAAGCGTCCGGATTTTGTTGTTGCATAGCCTCGCCACAGAAAGTATAATTTTTACTCCTAATAAAACAATATACTATTTTTGCTCTTATTTCGCTAAAAATTTATGACGTCCGGATTTTGTCTGGATTTTTCGGAAGGCTTGCCCAGGGTGGATAAGTTTTGATTTGGTAACCCTAGGAAAATTTATACACGAAATTATTGCACAGGTTGTTTTAAATTTGAGGTAGAAAAACAACCCCTCGATTAACTCTGTATAATATACCAAATACTAAAGTTTATAAAAAACTGAGTTTACGAATTAAAGTTGATATAATTATACAGCTTGCTAAAAAAATTCATGAAAATAGGGCAAAAAATAACAAAAATATACATACATACATACTGCCATTACTCGCTGACGAGTATTTGACACACATCAAGAAGATCATTGCGCAAGGCGTTTTCTTTCATGAGCTTTTCTGTGACTGAAAAGCCCGATACGCGATTTTATCTCTCTTCTGCACTCCGGACATTCAAAAATCTCATTATCCTAAATCTCTTTGTTGCCTCTTTCCGCGTTTTGGTAATAATAATAATCACCAAAGCACAAGCGCAACAAAAATATAAATTTTAAATTCGACCAAAAATGTTTCCATTTTTTTGCATCTGAGTGTACATTGTCTTTATTGAGGGATATAAATATTCGATAGAAATTTAATTCCACAGAATTAACCAAATTCATAGAGTAAAACCATACTGTATCAAGAATTGTGTATTTTATGTAAGATTATTACACGAACAGAAGTTGACCATGCAGCGACTAAAGAGCCTGGTTTTTGTTATAATCATAAAAAAGTTCTAGTATTAGATTATTAAATCCCTCGTAACTCATCTGTCTTTTCAAAAAGCATTGTCAACTTTTCAAAAAGTTAGGGCAAAAATAGGGCATTCTTATACAAAATCACTCTGTATCATAGAAATTAAAGGTGCCATGACAATAATTGCATCCTTGGTTTCGGAAAAGGAAAATTGTAGCTCAGGTTTGCACGTACTGCATTGCAAGATTCTATTTTTTTTAATAAGCCAAAAAATGACCAATTGCAAACAAAATAAGACACTGTCCAAGCTCTCTTAGTTCCTGAAATACAGTGCGAATTTGAAATCGTTACATCTCTTTTTTTATTTTGTTAGTGCCTTGAACTTTCTAAAAATATAATAAAATCTATACTTATTTTCTTAGATAAGATGAATAAATTATTTAACTTCTTAACATAAACACACCTAAAGAGAAATTAAAAAAACTTTGGGTGCACGTCATCAATGACACCATGCGTCGTCTTATGGAGTTTACTGGTGGTCGTATTATGATGTTCAACCAAAGTTATTTTAATTTCCCTATAGTTTAAAAGAGTATTATTATTTTATTTAATTAAATATTATTTAACTTTCCATCGTATCTTAATAAACTGCAGTGAAAATGAGAGACACACAGAGATATTTTTATTTTTTATGCACTTGAGCAATAATTTAACATACAGAAACTAGCGTGGAATAGGTAATAACCAAAATTTGATTTCGAATCAGTTATTCGATTATTTTGATTATCTAATTTAAACCGGTCGCTTTTACAGGGTGTTCCAGAAATAAGTGCAAGTATTTTAAGTGGTGGTAGATCTCGATAAAAGAAACATATTTTCTCTGTATCGTATTTCAAATAAGTCCAAAATAACGAAGTTATTTTACATTGAAAACTTGAAATTGAAAAAGAAATGATTTTATGCTAAAATTTTGAGAAAAACTGAATCTTTTCTGGATTTTCTTTCTTGTAAATTTAATCTAATACTCATGTTGTCATATTATCATCATTATTTAACTAAAAACTAAAAAAAATCCAAAACATTTTTCAAAAAACTTCGATTTTTTTTTCGCGGAAAATACGTCATGGGCGTTTTTCTGGGGTTGAACTATACTAACTGTTAAAATACTTGCGCTTATTTCTAGGACACCCTGTATTAAAAAGATAAATAATGCATTTTTTTACCTTGTTTATAAAAATAAGTATACAGTATGTCCCTGTAATATATATAATAATCTTCTGTAAGTATACAGGATTGTCTTTACAAGAGAAAAAACTTTTTTATTATTCACATTTGAGAAAAATGCATTTTTCATAAAAATTTTGCTTGTTATAAAATGGTTAATTTCGTTTATACTTTTCCAAATTTCCATACCGTTTTAGAGAAAATCTATCTATAAAGTCTTAAAAATGAAAATGCGTTTCTATGGTAATATAACTTCGTTTTCATTCTTTGATAGATTGTAATCTATGATTGTTATTCATAGAATTTTAATTAACGTAATATTTTTTGTTGTTTTAAAATGTTAAGGAAGCACAAGGGTATGGAAATTTGTAAGAGTATAAACGGGATAACCATTTTAGAACCAAACATCTAAATGGAGAATGCATTTATTTCAAAATATCAATAATAAAATTTTTTTTTTCATCTTGTAAAGACAATCCGGGGACATTGTAGAATATATTATATTTTTAGAAAGCTCATAGCAAGAGAAATAAAATAAAAAAAAATAATATACCGGATATTCCGTTAAAAAAAAAGTTTCGGTTATATTTCAAGAATGACAGCTTCCAACGAAAATCTAGTTAGCCACTGAATTCTACGTGAAAAACTCTATGGGACTCAATTTTAAGTTTTTATATAAGTTATAAGATAATCGAAATACGAAGAAAGTAAAAAAATGCAACAATTTCGAATTCGCCCTGTATTTCAAGAACTAAGAGTGCTAGGACAAATGTATGTCATCTATGTGAAGCATCTGTAGTTTCATAAAAAAGTTGGAAAGTGATTTTAAAACCACACCGTTCTTTCTCTACTCATAATCGAGAAATCTCATAAAACACACGAAAATGGGACACACTGTACAAGGTGGGTCAAATTCGACGCTTTTAAATGGAAACACCCTTTTCTATAGTAGATAGACAAAACTAATATCGGTGTCTGGAGCTCAATTTTTGTGAAAAACATGATGGTGAAAACCGCATATCGATATCTGTTACCGTTTCGGAGTTACGGTTTGTCAAAAAAATGCATTTTTAACAAATCGCTGTAACTTTTTTGCTATGGAAAATTTTGTATTTTTATGAAAACATTTCCAAAGCACCTTTTTACGTAGAATTTAATGGTTTAAGTATAATTTTTTAAAAATTAATAATTTAAGAATTATCAACAGAAAATTTGATTTTTTATATGGGACACCCTGTATATTTTTAATTTATTGAAAATAATTTCTTTTTAGTTAATTAAAAATATAGAGGGTGTCCCAAATAAAAAATTAATTTTTCTGTTGATAACTCTTAAATAGATATATAAGAGCTATATATATATATATATATATATATATATATATATATATATATATATATATATATATATATATATATATATATATATATATATATATATATATATATATATATATATATATATATATATATATATATATATATATATATATATATATATATATATATATATATATATATATATATATATATATATATATATATATATATATATATATATATATAGATAAATTATTACTTTTAATTTTTTTTACTTAAACCATTAAATTCTAGGTAAAAAGGTGCTTTGGAAATGTTTTCATAGAAATACAAAATTTTCCATAGTAAAAAAGTTACAGCGATTTATTAAAAATGCACATTTTTGAAAAACACCCCGTAACTCCGAAACGGTAACAGATATTGATGTGCGGTTTTCACCATCCTGTTATTGATGAAAATTGAGCTCCAGACACCGATATTAGTTTTCGTCTATCTCCTATAGAAGAGGGTGTTTCCATTTAAAAGCGTCGAATTTGACCCACCCTGTACACCAAAAAATATTTTTTTTCTATTTCTTCATTTTCTATTTTTTTTAATTTAGTATAGTCATAGCAGATTATACAAATAATTTTACTTACCAGTACGTAGGCAATTTAAATATTACTTCTAGAGGTATATATTTAATTATCTTCTGATTTTTTTTAGATAAACTGATACTTGGAGCACCTTTATATGAAAGCTGTTTGCAACAAACTGATAATAGGTTTTTATTTTCTGTTTATTGACACCTAAAGTCGGTCCCGTGTTATACTTAATATATAATCTTTTAGGTGATGAGTAACGCATACCAATTATCATGTGACAAAATATATTAAAGTCAAACAATATTAAAATAATATAGGATATAGAATAGTGTTTTGTAGTTTGGTAATCAGTAATTATTATATGTATATTGAAATTAGAGAAGAAATAAATATACAGGGCGAGTGTTAAATAAGTGCAAATATTTTTAGGGCTAGTATACCGCGTGTTTCTCAAAAGTGGCTAACTTTTACAACTATTTTATTTTTCCATATTAAAAAACGAGAATTGGTACGTTGGTATATAACATAAATCAGGATTGATTGACGCATTCAGTTGTTTTCGATCATTTTCTGTTTCACAGGAAATGACTACAACTTTTGATTTTTAAATAACACCCTCGGTATTTTTCTACTTTATTCGATAGGAAATGACACCCTGAATAGAACGACTTGGCATTTTTGCATATAGTTTATTTGAAATTGTAACATGCGGTTTATAACGACAATTTGACTTGAAATACCAAATGTGTGGTACCAAATTGTTCGTAAAAAATACTTTTTCCAAATACATATGTAATGAGCTACTCTTGTTTCATTTGAAAAAAAGGAGATATGATTAAAAATACGAATTGGGCATATTTTAAACGGCCTAGAAAAAAAACGAAAAACATTAGACGATCAAATCTACCTTTCCAAGAGTCGTTGAATAAAAATTAGTGTGTTTTTCTATTGAGTTTTACTTTATTTATTTTATTATGTATTAATTATATTTAATCAACAATTTTTAAAATGTGAATATTCTAATCATAAATTCGATAACACCGGTATGGCATACCAAATGTCAAAAGACGGTCTTCATCTCGAAAAACAGTTATTAGATAACAATCACCAAACCATGAACTAAGATTAAACCTCTGACTAAATATATAATAATTTCTGGTTATAAATTAATAGTCACTTCAACTAGAACACACGTCACCTGTCGAAATAAATTACGTACTGTAATAAAGCATCAAAAACATTTTTCAGAAGACGACAAGAAATACGTAATCCGTTATTTTGATAGAAGCACGCATGTCGGCTTAAAAATATTCAAAGTGCAAAAAGTACTTATTTGAAGAACTTGATTTGATAAAATTTAATCCATTTTAAAAACCTATCTCTAAAAATCTAAGAGCTCTAAGCCTTGTACAGGGTGGTCGAAATTGGTCTGTTTTAACAAGGAAATCCTATTTCCTGACTAGATAGAGCAAAACCGACGTAGATGCCATGGGCTCGATTTCTGAGACACGTTTAATGGCATAAACCGCCTGTTGATATTTTCACTGCCAACTGAGATACGGGGTCTTTTTTATTTTTTTACCATTTTGAAAATTGCCCATAACTTTCTTAATTCGCGGAATAATAAAATTCTGTAAAGACGTTCTTAAGGCACTTTTTTAAGCACAATCCAGTGGCGTAGTCAGTCTTTTTCTATACTTGCTCTTTTTGTCAGAAATAATAAAAAATATAATTATTTAAATGAAAATCATAGTTGGCTACAAACTTAAAAAAATGCTGATGTTTAACCCTTTGCAACGATATAAAGTTATGGGTATTTATTTATAACAATGAGAGAAATATTAGGGTTTTTTATCTTTGTATCGAAGCGGGCCTTGATTTTGTGTTGACCTAGTTGCCTAATTATTTTTTTTGCAATTTCATATTCTATATTATTATTTATCTGCAAAGTTAAAGACTTTAGAAAAGATAAATATTCTATATTATAGCCTAAGAGCTGACGACATATTTAGAGAACATATTTTAGGCAAGCTAGAATAACTAAAAATGTATAGTTTATTAACTGCTGAACCCAAAATCCTAAGTCTGGCTGGGGGGTTGGGGGTATTTCGCTACTGCGCAACCCATAATATTTGCAAGAAAATTAATCCAAAAAACATTCTTTACGCAACTTGAAATTTGTTTATTCCCAAATTTTAGCATTTATTTAACCTAGAAATAAGTATGCCAGACTTTTTTTTCGGGTTTAAAGTGTAACCCGACCATTCAAAATATGTTTAATTATTATACCTGGAAAATATACTTTAGGCATTCTAAAATTTTTACAGCCTGTTTATTAGATGATATTAAAAAATAAGTGTTAATTGCCAGACGAATTCAATGGGATTTAATACTTACCGGACGCGAATAAAGATTTTAAATGAGCGCGATAAGAAAGTCTTATGAGTATCTATAAGCGCGAGAAAGATAGTTTATAGAGACCCGTCGCGCGTCGGCAGCCGATGCAGCTGACGTAACAACATTTTGGAGTCGTAAAAACTTAAAAAAAAACTAACTAATATTGAATAAATAAAAAGGAAACATTTTTTAATAAAAATGTATGATTGAAATCCTTTCAATAAGAAGACTTTTTAATTTAAGTGTTTTGTATCTGAAAGAATAAAAAGACGAATAATTATTTAAAAATTAGCATATTATAAAATTTATTTTTTTCAAACGTCACAAAAGTATAATTATTATTATACTTTTGTGACATATTATATTATTATTAATTTTTGCGACCTGATTGACAATATAAAAAAGTCATTTTAACGCCTAAGCATAAAAGTAAAGCACTTTTACTTACTTTTGAATCTATTTAGAAAGATTAACAATGGTACTTTAATAAAATTCCAGAATAGTTATTTTTTAGCACTGTACATGGTACCCTTTTGTCGGGACTACGTTTTCTGGTAAAACCACTTCTTTAAATTTTAAACCATGTTGTTGGCGCACTTTTAAAAATTCTTTGCATTTTTGTAGTCTGCCTTCATCAAAAACAATAACTTTGTCACTAGTAACTTTTTTACAAACTACACAACTTAAATGTTTTTTATCCATTGTGATTTAGTAGTTAGTAGCGAAATTAGTAGTTACTAAAATATTTATTTGCAGTGATTATTCTTAACTATGGAGGGCTTAAAAAAGGAGATTTATCGGCAATGGGCAAATTTGAAATTTCTGTCCCCACTTTTAAGCAGCTTCCTCGGTTTGACAGCAGAGGCACTGCGATCGACTGGGATACTACATTTTCATTGTTAGTATACGATTTAATTGTGTTTTTAATAAAATTTATAGTTAATTTACTGAATTTTTAGCAGTACAACAATGAGTCGTGGTAGAAATTGCTTTGTACCTGGCTGTACAAGTGGGAATCCCAATAAAAACAAGGCAAATAAAGAACGGGGTGAAAGAAACCCAAGCCTTTTCAAAGCTCCTAATGTAAGTAGTATGACTATTTATTTATAAAAATTATGGATAGATGTTAAGAAAAACATTAAAATTATATACTGTCAGTGTACAGATTAAATTATAAACCAAATTAATAGGAAATATAGCCTAAAATCAACATGTGTATAACATAACCTAGGAGGCCTTGTTATAAAATTAAAATAATTTAATACTTACTAGGTGCTAAAATTACCTGTTGACATGTACCTATATTAACCACAGTTTGAACAGTGCTATTGAAAGTGAATATTAAATATTTATACTTCAAGATCGTATTCTCAAAATAACAGCTTTAATAGTGAAAAATGTTTTTTTTTTATTTTATTTAACAATTATATATCTTTTATTAGGATCCTAGCTTGCTACAGCAGTGGCAAAAGGCGATACCCAGATCAGACAAGACACTTAGCAGCAAAGATGCTGTTTGTGAACTACATTTTCTAGATGAAGATATTTTGACTCATTATGAGATCAAATTAACTGACGGAACTATCAGTAGAATTGAGCGGGGTAGACCATTATTAAAGGAGGGTTCAATTCCAAGAATTTTTCCTAACCTGCCTTCATATTTCTCTAGTAATAAAAGAAAGAGGAAACCACCATGTGTAAGGAGTGAAGCAACTGAAAAAGTTTCTAATTCAAAAAAAGTAAAAGGTCTGCCTATTAATCATGTTGAAAATCAAACTTCAGAACCTAACTTTGAGAATGAGAATGAAATTCTTCGTGATATTACTAATGTGCCAGTTGATGTTACAGACAGTAGAGTTACTATGTTCACAAATTTGAAAAATAGTTTGCATATGTCAGATTGTAAATTATTATAAAAATTATTTAGATTTTTGACTAGCCGTCGCAAGACGCTTTTTCATTGAGGAATAATAAGAAATAATTTGAAAATTATTGTATTGTGGTTGATACTTTTGATTGTGTATATAAACCATTTAGAATAGTTTTTATGAATATGAATAAGCTCTTTAAATTAATATGTAGGTATATTGTAGCTAGGTATTTTTTTAGAATGCATTTTTTTTAAATTGTAATTTTTTGTGTTCTTGATATAATATGATGTTCCTGTTTTATTTTTTGGCATAGTACATATAGATATTTAATATCTAAGTGCTAAATTGTATATTAAATTTATATATTGTATATTTTATTTATTAAATTTAGTGGAATTAGTTAATAGAAACAAAAGTTGTAATGTATTAATATTGCTAAATAAATATTTATATGATGAAATAAGTCAGCGTATATACATATTCACAACTCTGTATTTTTGTGCTTTTGAAATAAACTGAGTACATTATTTATTCATTAATATTTTATTTACAAACCTACCTTATATTAATAAAGTGAATATCAATAGAAAAACCTTTACAATTATTAGGTGACATTGAATATAATATATCTTGAATTTAATTGTCTACGAAACAGTGACAATTTGCAAAACTTTGCTAATGACATTAAAACTTACAATTCAACGCTAGAAAAAACGCTATTGAACACAGGAAACGTTTCAGCTCAATATACCTACTCTCTAGTTTCAGCTATAAAAAGTTATGGAATAGATAACACCGATCAAAGGGTGCAATGGTAACGTTCGTCTTCAGTTTCCATTTATGATTAAGTTATTCCTGATAAAATACTCTTAATTTTCGTTATTCAATCTGTCAATCGCCATAAAACCACTACTAGTTCGAAAGATTTTAATGTTTATTAAAATGGTATCACACTAAACTGCATGTAAACATGTCAATTTCAAATGTTTTAATGAAAAACTATGAACCTTTAAACTGCATCAACAAAACTATTAATAAAACACTAACACAATCACACCATAAACTATTTCATTCGCATTTCTCATCAAGAAACAATTACTGTTTACATCAAATCAAAGGTTGAACTGGTGATAAATTTGTTGCTGGAACTTCTATCTTTTTTGTACAACAGTTCTAGGGAAGATTTATTTTAGCAGCTTATATGTTTCTTCGGTCGTGTATGCACTAAAAAGAACCACATAATAAAACATTTTTATAATATCAACTTAGGAAAAGGATATATTAAACCGGCATCTAATATAACCTAACTAACTTTTCAAACTCAAATTTAAGGTTTTGTATTCACAATTTTAGCCACGCACATTGCTCAATTAGAAAAACCACGTTTCTAAAAGCTAACTCTGGTAAAAATATGCCCAAATATTAACTTGGCTCTATAATTTATAACAAAATAGTTATTCTTGCCATAAGAAGCTGTGTATTTCTAGTATCCCAATCATCACAAGCGCCCCTAACGGCGATTTTCGAACTTCATTTAGATCTCAAAAACTGGGCCCATAATTTTTGCGTTCGATTCGCCTCCTCCTTTTAGACTCCATATTCTTAACTATTTACATGGCAACTTAATTCCAACAAAATAATCTCTGAATTAAAAGCCTGCAAATAATTGAAATGAAACCGAAAAAAAATTGTTTTTATGAAAATTTGAAGTACTCCAAAATACAGTTACTGGCTGCCGACGGGTCTCAATAAACTATCTTTCTCGCGCTTATAGATACTCATAAGACTTTCTTATCGCGCTCATTTAAAATCTTTATTCGCGTCTGGCAAGTATTAAATCCCATTGAATTCGTCTGGCAATTAACACATATTTTTTAATATCATCTAATAAACACGCTGTGAAAATTTTAGAATGCCTAAAGTATGTTTTCCAGGTATAATAATTAAACATATTTGGAATGGTCGGGTTACACTTTAAACCCGAAAAAAAAGTCTGGCATACTTATTTCTGGGTTAAATAGATGCTAAAATTTAAGAATAAACAAATTTTAAATTGCCTAAAGAATGTTTTTTGGATTTATTTTTTTGCAAATGTTATGGGTTGCGCAGTAGCGAAATACCCCCAACCTCCCAACCAGACTTAGGATTCTGGGTTCACAAGTTATTAAACTTTATTTTTTTTTGTTATTCTAACTTGCCTAAAATATGTTCTCTAAATATGTCGCCAGCTCTCCGGCTATTAGTTTTACCAATTACAATTAAAACGCCATTAAATGAAGAATTTAGAGAGAATCGGATTGGAACAAGGGACCCCATATGTTGGCCTGCTAGGTCCTGTGATTTAACTTCTTTCTAATTTTTTATGGGGAATTAAAAGACCTTATATATAAGGGAAGAACCATTGAGACGAGAGAAAAATTGCAGAAGGCTACTAGGCAAGCTTTTGGACTTACACCAGTTCGCCTAATAAATCTCTGTAACTCTGTGCGCAAAAGATGTTATTATGTATTCAACAAGGAGGTGCTCAGTTTGAACATCTTAGATAATTTTTTTTTAGAAAACTATATTCGTCACTAAAAAATACGGTTTTTAGCTTTGTTCTTTGTTCATTGTATCGATTTCAATTGTAATTACTAAAACTAATATAGAATGTTAATTTACCTTTTCAAAAGTCTCTAATTATGCAGATAAATAATAATATCGAATATTAAATTGCGATAGAAAATAATTAGACAACTAGGTCAACACAAAATCAAGGCACACTTCGATACAAAGATAAAAAACCTAATATTTCTCTCATTCTTAGAAATAGGTACCCATAACTTTATATTGTTCGAAATGGTTAAACGTCAGCATTTTTTTAAGTTCATAGCCAACTATGATTTCCATTTAAAAATTATATTTTTTATTATTTCTGACAAAAAGAGCAAGCATATAAAAAACTCACTGCGCCATTGGATTGTGCTTAAAAAGTGCCTTAAGAACGTCTTTACAGAATTTTATTATTCCACGAATTAAAAAAGTTATGGGCAATTTTCAAAATGGTAAAAAAATCAAAAAGGCCCCGTAGCTCAGTTGGCAGTGAAAATATCAACAGGCAGTTTATGCTATTAAACGTGTCTCAGAAATCGAGCCCATGACATCTATGTCGGTTTTGCTCTATCTAGTCAGGAAATAGGTTTTCCCTGTTAGAACAGACCAATTTCGACCACCCCGTACAATGTAGAATGTATGGGAGGGGGGTTAATCAATCACCGCGACCTTACAAATCTATTGTGTGTTACACAGTCTCAGAAGTTTGACAAAAGGCAGTATCTGAGACGGCTTCAGAGAAGCTAGTTCGCCATCTCCGATATCAGTTGTAGCAAAGTTTATGGCACTTATAATAGTTGTAGTCTCGGCGCACTCATTGATGAGGTGTCCTGGTATTTCCCCAGTTTCCCCACATAATCTGCATTCACCGTTGTTTCTTACCTCCAATTTACTGAGGTATTCGTTGAAGAGACAGTGTCCTGTTAAAAACCCTGTAACAATCCGCAGATTGTTCTTACTTAGGTCAAGGAACACCTTTGGAGTTCAGACTCAAGCCGTTTATAATAATATGCACAAACTGAGTAAACTTAATAAACGGATGGCTCAAGATCGTCGGAAGACGTAGGAGATGAAATAGTACCTAGATATAAAAGGGAAATAATGAATAGCTTTTCCTGTAAGCCTATCCAAAGATGTCACAATCTTTCAGGCGGTAATAGCAACAAACTATTATCCTCTAGAAGATGCCACTAAGTTGCCACTTTCGCAGGTAAAAGGAGTGCTAAGGGCACTCGCTTCTAGACTAGGGTGAGCGTAGCAATGTTAGGTTGCGCTGGGTACGGGGGCACAATGGTTTTAAAGGTAACGAAAAAGTAGATGAAATGGGCAAACATGGCTCATCAATGCCATTCATAGGTCCAGAACGTTTCTGCGGCGCTGCAAATGCAGTAACAAGAATGGCAACAACAATGGGTGGACAATAAATCTCTAGAATGGTGGTGACCACCAGGGTAGAGATAGACAAAAAGTTTATAGTAATCGCTAAAATTTTTGGCAGATCTGATAAGTATAATATACAGGAAGAGGGTCAAAGCTTTAGATGTTCTTCTAAGTTATCTGTGTTATAATGTTATCTGTGTTATAAGCTTAATAGGCATCTAAAACTGATGAAATTGACGTACGAAGCTATATATGTGCAAATTCTATCACTTTGAAGAAGAAACTTTATAGGCCAGTCAATTTGGAGGTTGAGGTGGAAAAAATTAGTAACCAACCGATCTCAACGGGAATGTGTAGATAATGATCTCCTGTTTAACTCCCCAATAGTCCCATTCGGTCCCAGTGGGGGGAAGTTTGAAAAAAACCGCCGCCATCCTGGATTTTTTCGTTTTTTTCAAATATCTCCGTTTGCATAACTTTTTTCGAAAACACTAAAAATACGTTTTTTGTAGAGAATTAAATTTAAAATATTTTTTCTTCAATCACTTTTTTCCTAAATAAATTTTTTACTATACGTTTTATAAATTTTCCAGTTTTTTTAAACCAATGAGCTATAATTTTTGCGTTAACAGTATATAGTATTAATATAGATAAACCAAGTATAAATTTAAGCATTAAAACAATTAAAAATAACGTTTAAATACAAAGTTTAAATATTATTTATTAAATAAAATTATTGCTAAAAAATTATTATTAAATTAAAGTTATTAAATAAAATCCGCTATAAAGTCATCCTGAGCGTCATTTTCTTCCTCAACTTAAATACAAAAGTTTGTGCAACTGATTCCCGTAGCATTGACCACACTTTAAAGTGAACATTTGAAACATTTAAGACCTAGTTTTCTACAAGAGCAATCTTTAGAGCACTGACTCTCTTTGCAATTATTGCAAAATATTAATTTTAGTAGGTCAGAAGGCGCGACATCTTCTTTTGATTGAATAGGTGTCAGATTGCCCTTTTGAACTTTTTTCCATCCATATTGTAAAGGATCTAACTTGTTACCAATCCAGGGGCGCATATACGGGAGGGGTAATGGGGGTAATTACCCCTCCCAGAAAGAAATTTATAAGTAAGCTAGAATGTGGTCTAAAATAAAATTGCGACAAAAGAAATTAATAAGAACCATTTAAAATAAAAAATTCAGACCCATCAAAGTTATTTTTTTTTCATAGTCACAATACATTTCAGTAAATTTAATTTAAATGTAGTAAGAGTAAGGCTAGTACTTTACTTAATACTGCCACTACTCCTGCCAGAGTCAGTCTCTAGATGCGCCACTGTACCAATCCATTCTTGAATCTAAAAAATACAACTTATAACATTTTCTATAATAGATATATCTTTATAGTTACCTGAAAGTATGGCGTGAATAAATGGAGTTATGCAGAGTTCTCAGTTTGAGGCAAATTACCTAAATTAAAGGTAGTCTTGAGGGCTTGTCTTGATGTAATCCTATTGTATAGAGTGTATCTTAGATGGTTAATATGTTTAATATAGCTTGGGCAGTTAAAAGATTGGTGGCTTTAAAAGATAATTTAATCCTGATTGAAACAAGTCATGTTTGTTGGATTTTTTTCTAAAAATACGTCGAGGTATTGGAAAAGATCGTCATCTTTTTTAGTACCGACAGGCACATTTTTGACTGGTTTCAGTCAGGATTAAATTATCTCTTAAAGCTGTATCACTGCCCAAGCTATATTAAACATATGAACCATCTGAGAATCCCTTAAGACTACCTTTAATTTAGCTAATTTGCCTCCAACTGAGAACTCTGCAAAATTCCATTTACTTAGGACATACTTTCAGGTAAAGATATATGTTGTGTTTTAATGCTTAAATTTATACTTGGTTTATCTATATTAACACTATACTGTTAACGCAAAAATTATAGCTGATTGGTGTAATAAAAAATGGAAAATTTATAAAACGTATAGTAAAAAATTGCTCTATCTCGATTACTATTTATTTTAGAAAAAAAGTGTCTGAAAGAAAAAATATTCTAAATTCAATTATCTACAAAAAACATATCTTTACTTTTTTCGAAAAAAGTTATGCAAACGGAGATATTTGAAAAAAACGAGAAAATCCAAGATGGCGGCGGTTTTTTTCAAACTTCCCCCAGTGGGGACCGAATGGGACTTTTGAGAGGTTAAAGAGGAGAGCATTATATACATAATCCCGTTGAGATTGGTTGGTTACTATCTTTTTCTTGTTTCCACCTTTACATATAATACGTTTACTGGCCTATTATAATGTGAGTCCGACAGCCTGGCAAATATGGAGGAGGATAATGTATATACATGATGGTGATGATGGGGATGAATTATCTCATGAACAATTTTACCTAAAATATAAAAAAATATTGTTTTTTAATTTATCATCTAATCACTGGGAAATACATATACAGGGTGGCCAATAAGTATAGATTTGTGACATAAATTTTAAAGAAAAAGCCCCAAAAACATTTTGATCTAAAGGTATTTTGTATTAGACAATGATAAGTAATTATTGACCAAGAGCTATACAGGGTGTCAAAAA
Source organism: Sitophilus oryzae (assembly GCF_002938485.1). Lineage (NCBI taxonomy): Eukaryota > Metazoa > Arthropoda > Insecta > Coleoptera > Curculionidae > Sitophilus > Sitophilus oryzae. Next base: position 8,245,949 of record NW_022146254.1, on the reverse strand, counting down.
ATAGTGTATCTAACTTCGGTGGGTGATTCTACAGATAAAAACAAAAAGTTCCTATGAACATATGTCAAAAAATGCTTCCCGAAGAACTTACAGCCCTCGAAAGGTTAAATAAAGATAATATATTTTGTTTATTTTTAAGAACATTGGTAAACCGTCGAATCATTGATACTCTTACACACATTTTAATTCCAAGGCGAATGGTGATAGTGTAAAAGTTCGTAACAGCCCTGAAGGGGTATTTTGGTTTGGGTAGAGAGTACTACTGGTGGTACTTATTTTATCCTTATAGACACAGTAATTTCAATAAATGATACCTATAAAAAGCTAGAACTTTTTTACGTAAAGCAAGTGATTTTCGTTTAGTTCGAAAAGGTGAACGGTTTTTAAGATATTTGCGTTTACAGATTGCGATGCATCGTTTCTCGTATTTGTGAAATCATAAAATGTAAAGAAAGTTTAAATAAATTAATCTCCTGATTTACCTGATTTAGCTAATGCTAAATCGATGCATCCGAATTTTTAAACGCAAGTATCTTGAAAACCGTTCACTGTTTCGAACTAAATAAAGAGCAACTTCTTTACATAAAAGAGTCCTAGCTTTAATTTTCATTTATTGAAATTACTGTATCTGTAAGGATAAAAGAAGTCCCACCAGTAGTAAAAAATCTAATATAATTTAATATGCACAAAGGCACGCCGGGGAACAATAAAACTAAAATAACTTTCATCTTAATATCAATTTATTAATGTAGTCTAAAGCACTTCTTAAATTAAATTAATACTAAAATCGTTTATTTTATAAACTAAAAAAATAAAAATTATAAAATTAAAAAATAAATGATATTTGATTTACTTGATAAACAATAAAATTTACATAAACTAGGTACCGTATGAACGAATAAAAACGGCTACAGCCATGGCTATGAAATGAAGATCGCTGTCATTTTATACGTAAATTTAAATGGGAAATGTCATCGATGTTCATTTCATAACCATCGCTGACGCCGTTTTTATTCGATCATACGGTTTTTATAATTAACATTTACATTATAACCTCCTACTATACCCTACCAAGCCCATCCGTAGCAATGCCCACAACCCCACTGGTAGTAATTGTGATTGCACGGTGGTGAACGTCTAAAATGTGATCTGTACAACGGAGGTGGAGGTGGTGGTACTGGTGCATGGTGGAAGTGGTGTGGTGGTGGTGGTCCATAGTGACCAAAATGTGGTGGGGGTGGTGGTGGTAACCCATAATAAGGAGGGGGTGGCGGGGGATAATGTCCATGATGGTGATGATGCGGATGAATTATTTCATGAACAATTTCACCTAAAATATAAGAAAATGTTGTTTTTTTATTTATCATCGAATTAACGGGAAATATATAGGGTAGCCAGTAAGCAGCCCAACCCGCTAACCCTGGTGGTCTGAATGGGGTCTAAATTATAAGGAAATGTATGTATAATAAATGTAATATCGTATAATACAATTTGATAAACAATTAAATTTTGCATCTGATTCTCGTAAAATACACAGGGTGCTCTATTTAAATTAACCAAGTTATTGCCGTTTAAACTAGTAATTATTTAATATAAAGTTTACTAATAAAAATAATACTACCTTATACAGATAAGATAGTATTATTTTTATTATTGCAATACAATATCTGATCAATAGATAAATGTCAGTAAATATTTAGTATTGAAACCTTTGATACTCTTGGAGAAATGAAGCCTTAAATTTTTTACTGCATCTATTTTTGAAAACTATTTTGAAAATATTTCAAAAACGGTAAGGTTTAAGTCTAATATACCTTAATCAAATTTACCTTTATTTCAATCGTAGAATCTAAAAATAGATAATATACAGAGTGTTCCATTTAGAAAAATAAAACTATATTATTTTTTACTTATTTGGGACACTCTGTATCTTGTAAGAATATTTTTAAATTTCCGTTCTAATAGTCCTTCAACGAACCCAAAACTTACAATTTGTAAAAAGCTAATCGTTTAGCTACAATACTCCGGATATGGTGAACAGCTGAACAACCCTGTATACCTGAAGCAGCATATCATGCGTATATGGAATGCGTATTAAGGTTGATCCTCACTATACCTTCCGTTTCCATTGCTACCTTCCGTTTCGTATTTTTTATTGTATTGACGCTATACGTAAGCTTCCGTTCCGCATCAGTTCCATACTTTTTGTTGTACAATTTATATCATTACGAAAGTTTTATTTCAAAAATTTGTATTTTTTGAAAAAGGTAATAGATTTAATTAAGAGGTGAAAGAATAAATAAATATCAGGAAAATTTTAACAGAGCTGGTACAAATGTAAGAACTTGACAACGCTGTTTCCGATACGCTTCAGTCCGTCCGCCAAAAAAAATTATGGAACGGAAGGAAAACTGAACGGATACTGTACATTGTCCTATTCATTTACATGATATTATATTTTTTAAGGGAAACGGAAGGGAGCTGATATGGAAGGTATCACTATATATAGAATCAACCTTCATTGAGAACCGGGGATTGGTAATGATATAAAAAAAAATGTTATTTAAAATATAATTTGTGTACCAAATGTCTCCCCCTTTCAGGGGAAAGTAATTACCTCAGAGTAAGGTAATTTACCTCCTGTGCACCGACTTGTATATGCGCCTGACTTGAATTGAAAGGTCTTAAGTCAACTTAAATTAAATTGTGAACATTGTTATATTACCTAAAATAGTCCTAGGAGGTCTGTCGCACATCGTAACTTTTATTTTAGATATTCTGATGCTCCGTTAATTTCACAGGAAACCGATATCAGGAAACCACTATGTCAAATGGCGTTCAATATTGAAACAATTAATACGTTGTTGATTCGCTTTATCTAAATTGTTATCTACACTGGAAAGATATTGGTTAATAGAATTGTCAGGATTCATTGGAAAAGTATGTAAAGTGAGTCATGTAAAAATAAATAATTATTGAATTCAAGAGGTGTATTTATTGGCACCTATTAAGCACGATTTCTATTTGTATGATTCCTAGAGTGTTCGTAATATAATTTTATTCTATGACAATTCTAAATTAAAAACTAACTAAACTTAAAATCTAAATGTCCTATAATTGTTCAGAGATGTTAAAAGCGTTAAAATTCAAGACAAAATGTCATTTGGTAGCTTTGATAAAATAGAACTTCTAGAGAAAAACTCGAATCTCTTATACATTCCTTTTATGGTTGGGTGTAACTTACAGGAAAACAGAGGCATCCATGTCACTTTACTGTGAACTTTTAGGCAAGTTTATTTTAACCTGGAGAATCATAACCTAAGCAAGTATTTGTTCATACGTGTTTCCTCTGAACGGATCTATTACTCACTTTTGACTAGCGCCTCCGCCCACTAGTGATGTAAAAATTCTAAGTAATCGTTACAAAGTAACAGTTACTTTACGAGGACTCGAAGTAACGTTTACTATTTGAATTTAGGACTCGTTACTCGTTACTCAGCTAATTAGTTACTTTTGCGCCGGCAGTAATCGTAATCCCTGGAAATGCACGAACCGAGGACTCGAAACTCGATACTGAAATATTCCTTACTTCGACTAAGAATATATAAACAAGGCTTCGACGGAGGTCTAATTGTTATCAATATGTTTATGTTTGATTAAAAATGGATTCACGTTAGTCACAAAAAATGTTAACATCTGAAAAAGCAAAGCAGATATTTTTCTTCTTCAAAAGAGAATAGATATTTCGCCACTTACACTGTAAGAAAATCTACAAAATAAAAATAGTAATTTTTAGTAAACACTGCTGGGGGGGGGGGGCGTTAATCCAAAGGACTTTTTTGAAGAGATGAATCCGCCACAGAGGAATACACATTTTTTTAATATTTTTACATTTTAACAAAAATATATACTTTTTTTATGTTTACTCTTTAATGTTTGCCTATTTATTAATGTAATACAAAGAGAGAGAGAGAGAGAGAGAGAGAGAGAGTATAAAAAAATACTTTATATTTATTATACACATATTTTCTTTGTTTGATATGTTTTCTTTTATTTTTAATTTTATTAATAGTACATAGTTTTATTTAACATATCATTATAAAAATATTATGCATATTATTAAAAACATATTATTCAGTACTTGAATACCGAGTATTGAAATTATCCTATTAAGCCCTTACACTAGAAGAAAGTAGAAACCCCTTATAGATTAAACCGAGCATGCAACGAAGATCGCCGCGCAAAATAAGTAACAAAGTTCCACGTCAAGCCCAAGTCTTCCAATCTATACACAAAACAACGATTATAAAGTAACGAAAAACGTAACGTAACGTAAACGTAAGTAAGTACCAAAGTAACGAGTAACTAAAGTAACTAAAGTAACGAGTCCAAAATAACGAGTCCTATTACCAAAAGTAACTAGTAGTTACGAGTCCATAAAAGTAACTAAAGTTTACATCACTATCCAAAAAAATCCTTATGGGTTTTTCGCCACTGCACTGCAAGAAAAATCTACAAAATAAAATAGTTATTTTTTGTAAACACTTCTGGGCGTTAAACCTAAACGGACGCTGCTTGTCAGAAGTTGTGTTTACAGTAATAAAAATTTGCCTAACAAAAAAAACCATAAGGATTTTTTTGGATAGATGAATCCAAAAATTAATAATTAATAATCTGCACATAAAAAAAACCATAAGGATTTTTTTGGATAGATGAATCCGCCACACAGGTATAGACATTTTTTACATCACTACCGCCCACCGATCACCTGCTATCTGTAGAATTATTTACATAGATTTTAAAGGGTATTTTAGTCAGTGGCGTTAGCCTAAAAATATTTCAGTGCCGGACACCAGCACCAAATTTGGCACACGCTTTCTAGAGATAATAAGGCTTCAAAAATTGCCGGGAGACAATCTCTCGCATCTCCGGATCATCCTTTGATGACATCATCAAAATGGCGGACCAAATTTTTAGCATGAAATTGGATTATCACTTGTAACTTTGTTAATATTTAACCGATTTTAAGTTTTAATAGCTCATTTTAAAGCTTGAATAATTTGCTAAAAAATCTACATTCAGTTTTTTTGTAGGAAGGGTAGTTTTCACGCATCCCTTAAAATTGGAATAAATAAATTAAATATGACGGTTTTATTCTAAACAAATAGAAACGTTAAAACAACAAAACAAAACAATTGTTTATTACGAATACTACTCTTAATTGAAATGTTTTGTCTCTGAAATGTTACACATTTGTTTTCATAAGCAAAATAATAAAACTTTTTTTTTGAAGAAACAAAATGTACATAAAATAAATATTTTTTAAATATTTATTTTTTCTACCCTCCCCTTACTTAAGTATTTTCTTTTTTTGTTCTTGTCCACCCCTCAAACCTATATACACCTAAAAATTTATCAAAATGTGTAATGTATACCCATTTAAAGTATTTTCCTAAAAATGACTTCGGAAGATATATTTCTCAAGCTAAAAATAACTTTTGCGAAAACGTTATGTTTGCAAAAAAGGATTCGCCTAGTTTCATTTACAGTTTCCGCAGTGCTAGTTGAATGATACATAAGTACCACAAATCTTTGAAGAATCATAAAAGCTTTCTCTATATAGTCTCGGTGTAGGGTATGTTCTGAAATTTAAGAAAAGCTTCATCTACCCTGTCTATATGACATCCATGTTTTCCATGCTGTAGTTTTGCCGATTTCCCCAAAACCTGAAACAGTATCTGCCCCCGAAAAAGCATGAAAGAAGGGAAGCAAGTTTGAAACACCAAGTGAAAGTTTTTGCTGAATTTGGTGAATTTGAAGAGACTGTAGATTTTCCCGTTCCATATTCTACCCATAACTGTCGTCAATGGGGGAGGGGGGAGTGCAAAAAATAGTTAAAATTAAGAGCAGTATACGTAATCAACAATTTTTTTGTTTTGTTGTTTTAATGTTTGAATTTGTTTAGAATAAAACCGACATTTTTCATATATTAATTCCAATTTTAAGGGATGCGTGAAAACTACCCCTCCTACAAAAAAACTGAATATAGTTTTTTTAGCAAATTATTCAAGCTTTAAAATAAGCTATTAAATTAGGTTTAAAATCGGTTAAAGATTAACAAAGTTACAAGTGATAATTCAATTTCATGCTAAAAATTTTGTCCGCCATTTTGATGACGTCATCAAAGGATGATCTGGACATTGTCTGGACAGAGATTGTCTCCCGGCAATTTTTGAAGCCCTATTATGTGTAGAAGCTGTGTGCCAAATTTGGTGCTGGTGTCCAGCACTGAAATATTTTGGTGCTTTTTAATGTCAACGTCACTGACCATTTAACATTGAGCCAGTTATAACGAAGTTTCCTACAAACTTTTACCCCTAATTACGATACATCACTTTCCAAATATGTATTAATTCTTCCTTCTCAATGTTCAGCTACGTCATTTTTTTGTTACGTAATTTTGTGCTAAATTTTATAATTCTAGGCAAAATATAAGAAATGTTCATATAATTTTTCAAACCTAATATCACATCCGAGGGCATGAATTTCCAAAAATTGTTTCTTATACTGCTCAGTTACATACTATTTAAAAACATTTTTGCAAAATTTCATTCTTCTAGACCAGATAGTAACTTCCATACAAACAAACACAGGTAACATATAATATTCTGTTTGTGATACAAAGTAAAATAGTAGTATTAACGAATGACTAGAGAAGCTGAACAAATTAGCCAAAGGAAAAATTCATCCTACTCTGGGTGCCCGCTCACCAAGGGATGGAAAAGGAGCGAACACTGCACTAACTAGACCAGAACCGTTCTGCTTTCCAAGCGGAAACCAGCTTAAAACGTAACTGAACAACCTAGAGGACTCCATCCGTAACCTAGAATGGGAATCCTCCAACGGTCTCGAAAAAGTTCCAGTTTCTAACAGGGCACTGCCTCCTCAACGAACGCCTCAGTAGATTGAAGCTGAGAAACAATGGCGAATGCAGATTCAAGGGGGAAAATGGAGAAACATCACTGAGAAAACAAACCTTATCACTGAGTGCGCCGAGACGACGAACGTTCGTGCCATGAACTTTGATACGGCTGATGTCGAGGATGGAGAACTGGCCTCTGTGGAGTCGTCTCAGATACTGGCTTTTGTCAAAGCCCTGAAACTGTATGATGAGTTATAACCTGTTATAATTCAAGAGAGGGGAACACACAATAGATCTGTAAGGTCGCGGTGATTAACCCCTCTCATAAAAATTCTACAAAATAGTAGTAATTTTCATGAAAATTTTCACCCTTAATTTTACCCTCTTTGGAAATGAATTGTGAAAAATCGCTTGTTAATACTTAATTACATCACTTGGAATTTGTATGTGACATTTCTTACTAAAAACCTGCTGAAAAAAAAATCAACAATACCTGAATACCTACATACTTGATTTTCAATATTTTTTATAAAAATGTTCACTCTTTTAGGGAATAAATTTCTAAAAGATTGCTTCTTAATACCCTCTTACATCATTCAGGGGACCTCTGTGCAAAATTTTATACCCTTTGTATAAGGTTACCAAACCTCCGGACTAATCCAGACATGTCCGGATTTTCACTACATCCGGTTGGGTCCGGGCGGATTTTTCATAAGCGTCCGGATTTTATAAAAAATCGTCGACAAATTGAACAGTGTAAATTCATTGTTTTACTTCGTAAGTTTTGAAAGTTATAAATGCTTTTTTTTTCAAACGTCACAAAAGTATTAATTTTTGCGACATGATTGACAACATAAAAAAGTTATTTTAACGCTTAGGCCAAAGTAAATTTTACCTAGACATAAAATTAAGCACTTTTACGCCTAAGCACAAAAGCACGAAAATATATTATTGAACAGTCATACAGTGTCAAATTCAACGAGCGTAACCATAGTTTCTCGATATATAATTACTTATTACAAGGTATTATTTTGAAATCTTTTTATATTGTTTGGAACGTTTGAAATTATTTAAAAAATTATTTGTGAGTTAAAAAAAATAGCATATTCTACTCGGAGTAAAAATAATTTTTGTGCCTCACCTGTATATCAAACGTACAGCCTCGCCACAAAAAGTATCATTTTAGTTCTAATAAAACAATATACTATTTTTGCTCTTATATCGCTAAGAACAATGACGTCCGGATATTGTGCGGATTTTTGGGAAGCTTGCCCGGGGTGGACAAGTTTTCTTCTGGTAACCCTACCCTTGAACAGATTTTAATTAATTAATTAAGATTATAATAATAATAAACAACGCTTTATTGTACAAAAAGCCAAAATAGCTTCATCGACAAAGCATTTACAAAACAAAAAAGCACAAAAATAAATATACAAATAATAGAAAAATGTCATACAATATAAATCAATTCAAAAAAATTTACGTCATTAAAATTACAAATAAAACATATATGAACATTGTAGAACACAGGCGTATCTAGAAAATTTTACAAAAGGAAAATTGTAAATGGATAAAATCATATTATATATCATAAAATCAAGAGTTATAAAATATTAAATATTATATACTAGACCTTTAACCAGTGTGTGAGATGATCAAAATTTAAAATTCAAAATTGTTCATGATTAAACATCAACAAAAATGTTGTTTACTGCATATAGAGCTCTTTCCAGTAAGTATGATATCAGAGCTTTGCGAAATGCGGGAACGGGAAAGAATGAAAGTGACTTTATATTCAAAGGCAAATGATTGTACATTTTCTTAGCATTGTACAGTATTGAGCCCTTAACTAGTTCTGAGCTCGGGGTTGGCAAATAAATACTATCGTGAATTCAAAAATGAATAAGGAAGGAAGAGTCAGTATTTTTTTGGTATTTTGAAATGTTTAAAGAAATTCTGGCAGTGAGTTCTACTGTTCAGTCCCAATAAGTATCGAACTACTCTCTTTTGAAGTTTGAAAATTCGATCAAATTTTGTCGCGCAGTAAGTACCCCAAAATGGAAGGGCATAACGAAGATGCGACTCAAAAAGGGCATAATAGACCATTCTAGAGGTTGATGAGTTAAGTTCCTTAGAAACTGATCTTAGCGCAAAACAGGCAGCGCTTAGTTTCTTTGATAAAGCTTCGATGTGCAAGTCCCATTTTAACGAGTTGTCTACAAAAAGTCCTAAGAATTTCACAGAGTCCACGACGTCAATAGTGGTGTTATTAAGTACAAAAGGTTGTATAGTACTTTTATATGACAGAACTTTAGTTTATGACAGGTTGAGGCATAGGAGATTAGAATCGCACCAAGATTTAATGGTGCGTAAGTCACTGGATATAGTAGGTATTATATAGTGCCGTAACACCTGGGCCGCTCCAAGTGAAACTAGTAATAGTAGTAGATTTTAATTCTAATTTCTCTTTTTCATTTCCCAGGACGCCAATCTCCCAACTCCGTCCATTGAAAGAACATTAGCCGCCCATAAACGCGAGGGATTTTTAAGCGATCAGTCCTGCATTCCGTATCCGCCGACCCCCGTTCAGAGTACAGATAGTTTGGTATTCGCGCATATCTGATCGCTCGTCAGATTAGAACTCACAATAATCGGGACTGCCACATATCCGATATTTCTCCGCGGTAGTCCACTAACGCACAGGTATTAATGAGAGCTAATGAGTGTCTGAGAGTTAATGAGTATTAGTGAGACCGCGGCGGAATAAATCTTTTACAAATCCCTTGCGTGTATGAGCAGCTATTGGAGGACGCTTATGTAAATAAAACTGCAATATAAATTTTAAATAAAATAAATATATATAATACATGTAACATTGAAAATGTTATATTCTGTCTCATTGACATTTTTTTCGTTTCAATTTATTGATGTGATGGCACGGTGCACTTAGAGTGAACTGTTAGGTATATTATTATTTATTACTCGTAATAATTAACTTTAGGCAGCATATCTGTTAAATCAGATTCACTGACTGAAGAAGAAACAGTCACGACAGAAGAACGAATACTTCCTTCGATTCCAAGTTCCTCGGTGCTTGGATTACTAGAAGAATCGTCAGCCTCATTTCTATTCGCACTTAAATTCTTATTGTTGAAACGAACTTGAACATCGAGCTTGCGTTCAGTTCGAAACTTGACATTTTTAGATGGTTTCTGTGAAACGGATCTTTGTTTCTCTTCCAGTATACCGATAACTGTCGGTCTGATGTCTCCATTTTCCGTAAACAAACCTATCGCTTTCAACATGTCTTTGTCTATAAGAGATCGATCTTTTTCGGTTAGCTCCAAAGGATGAAATTTGGCAGGTTTAATAGCTACATCGATTTCTAAAATAAGACAAAAAAAATAAAATTTTAATCAGAACAATTGCAACTTTCATTGTATGGTTTATTATTTAGTTTATCAGCAAAATTGGTAAGTATAACCATTCTTCATCTTTCGATTTCTGCCATACTGCTGGACCGAATTGATACTAAAAACGCAGAATTGTACGCAGAATTTATACGCAAAATTTGCTTAATTTTTTCTTTAATTTTTGTTATAGTACCTAAAATATTGGCTAGAACGCAAACTTTCGGAACTATAAGCAAAAATCTGAAAATAGACCAACAATTTTATTTACCATCTTTTGGTCTTCCTGAGTCGAGTGGCGGTCGAGCAACCATACTAAACTAGAATACTTATCTTATGCCGGGTCCAGACCAACCAGACAGAAACATTCATGTTTTATGACAAAATTGCGACAAATCCAATACATTTCTGCGACATTTTTGTCTCATTTTTTTATTGTTTTAAAATTCGGAGACTCTCACATTTTTTTGTTACGTAATTTTGTGCTAAATTTTATAATTCTAGGCAAAATATAACATAAACCAGCTTAAAACGTAACTGAAGAACCTAGAGGACTCCATCCGTAACCTAGAATGGAAATCCTCCAACGGTCACGAAAAAGTTCCAGTTTCTAACAGGGAGCCTCGTCAACGAACGCCTCAGTAGATTGAAGCTGAGAAACAACGGCGAATGCAGATTCAAGGGGGAAAATGGAGAAACATCACTGAGAAAACAAACCTTATCACTGAGTGCGCCGAGACGATTCGCAGACGATTCAATGTCCCGTCTCGAGTCGGTAAAGATCAAAATGTGCTGCCAACAGTAGGAGACCAGTGAAATCACACATGGTTAATAGGTAAAACTCATTCGCAACAACTAAACTTTTGACTTTGTTGTACTTTTGTCCTTGCATTGTGGACAATTTGTCTGAAGTTTGTCTTGTCAGAATTCCCCATTTTTTGTCGCAAGTTTGTCTTGTTTTGTCTCAAAATCGTGTATAATTTTTGTCGCCTTGGTCTGGACCCGGTATTACATGTCAACTGAACAAAATAAGACCATAATTAGCTTTCCAACACTTTTTTCCAACTGACCAGTCTAATAGATCTTATTTGGCTGACCTATTATAGTTGTTTCGTTTAAGAAAATCGTTACCATGACAAATATTCCAACTTCATAAGTACCAATCAGACTTTACCTACTTGCTAAATATCCAAAATTGTCATTATAACTCTGATTATAACGAGTTTTTTGAAATGAAACTATACTATACTACCATGCTATACTACTAATAGAATTACTAATTTTTAAATAATTCTACTTAAGAAACCGGAAGGTTTAGGTATAAGAACATGAAATATCGTTGAAAAGCTATTTTATTAGTCTTTTGGTTTTTTAATAATATAATAATATATAGGGTTCAATTTAAAATTAAAAAAAAAATTGAGCAATTTTATAATACACCAAAATAAATATTTTTTGCTCTCCCTGTTTAATATACAATCAGTTGATTTAGACAGATCGAATATATCGACTTTCTTTAACTTATAACCCAAATTTCAGTTTTTAAACTGTTCATTTCTTGAATTTACCTATACTTATTCAAGATCATGTTTTTGTCAATTTTACACGTGTTTTATTTTTTATCTCATAACCTATTCGAGATTGGTATAGGCTTGGTGCATTTCAGTTGATTTCAACAAATTCCGACCGCAGCGCACTCTACGGCAGAAATAAGAAATTATCAATATATAGTTCACGCCGTCATGTCGATCGCATTAAAATAATATTGAAATCGGGATTTTGTCATAATATTTAAGTATTTTAGTTTTTTGCCAGTGCAGTTATTAAGAATATAAAACACTCAGGTACGAGGTTTGTGTGATGTAACGCTGTTTCGGGTAATAAAAAATAATTCGAACTAGGCGTCTTGTTGTGTTGTGACAATTTCAAATGTTAATAAAATTGCCTAAAAAATGTTAACGCGTAAAAGAGAGCGTAATTAGGGCGTTGTTGGGTGCAATAACATTCAATAACTCAACTTTCCCGGATATTCAACTCTCCCGAAACAACATTTTATAGCTTCCTAATTTCTTACACCGATTTGATCAATAGCAAAAATGATTACTAGTGATTAAATGTTTTATGAACATCTTCTAAAATTTTAATTATGTACCTTTAAAAAATTTCGTTATAGCCGAAATAGCTCCAATTATCCCCACTAGCAAAACTGGTGATAAAACTATGCTCGCTATCGTAGTTGAACTCATCTATTTTTTTTTAACTGGAATAATAAATTATATTGCAAGTTAGACCTTCTGAAGATATCAAAATATTTACCTTTTTATTTCTTTGTTTAGAATAATTATTATATACCAATTTTTTTCGTTTACTCGCCATTTAAACCCGTGTATTTATATGTGTTCGTTATTTACGATATTCTCCGGCGGCGCCGGCGGTAACATCACCAGCGGAGGATGCCCCAAGCCTATGGTACTATCGTATAACGCTGAAAATATTTTAGATAGGTGGAGCAGGTGCCTTTATGTAAAAATACAAATTTTCAGAAAAAGGCTAAGACCGGTTTCTCCAAAAACATCTAACGTACCATCGCCGTGAATCACCCTATATATTCTATATTATAATATTTGTTCCTGTTTATTTAAAAATTAAATATTGCGTGCCAGGTATTTCTTTATATAAACTGCATCTGTTAACATTTCTTTAATAGAATATTGTAATATTTAAATCATAGCATTTTAGAAAGAGGAGTACCTGTCAATGGCCTTTTGACTTGTGACTCGTTATCCTGTCTTGTCCACAGCACGTATCCATTTGTATTCAGATTTTCAAATTCTTCGTCATTCAAATTACCACTGTCACTAGAACTACCCATCTCGATATTCCAGTCTTCATCACGATTAGCTATCGCTCTATAATCACCAGCTTCTTGTATAATCTCCTTAGTACAGTTTTCTTTACAATTTTCGCAAAAACTATCGTGACTCATAAGATCCTGATGATAAATGTGCCTTTTAAGTCGATAATCTTCACTCGAAATCCTTATATTTCTACCGGAAATTCTCTTAAACATTTCGTTTACTTTCTGAGGACTTTGAGACACTTGATTCAACATCTTTTTATTTACATAGTTGAAAATCGTTTTAGGCATACTGTTGACCTTTTTGTGCTTAGTGCCCAGTTTATTGTATGTGTATTCCATAAGATTTAAGTTCGTGTTGATTTTTATTTCATCATCTTCAATATGGTCGATCGATTGGACATTATTATGTGTTAGATCTTCAGCATTAAGAGAAATAGATTCTTCATAAAATTGATTCGGTGATCTTTGAACTGTATTAGTAATTCTCAAGGGTTCGTATAAAGTATTACAGGTGTAATTGTTTGATTTACTCAGAACGTCTTTTTCCGATTTGACAAGTCTCATTGGAGTTAAAGCTACGAAAAAAAAACAAAAATAAAACACTGGTTATTGATATGTATAATATATAATCAAACTAGTATCGGTACATTTGAGTCAGAAACGCTATGACTATCATTATTATTGATATAATTAAAACGATGAAAATCTTACTAGTTCTTGAATTAGCTGTCATTTGATAATCATCTATAACTTCTTTGATTTCACTCTTATCTAAGTTTTCGTTTTCGTTAGTTTGCTTAAGTGTATCATCGGTTGGGCCATCACCCACGCTATTTACGTATAATAATTGAACATCTGATTTTTTCTTTTCATTTCCTGCAGATACGCCATCACCAGCAGTATCTTCCAGTTTTGCCTCAACTTCCCAGCTTGAAGGAATGCTGGTGACTTTATTCACTTGACGCTTCTTTATCACTTGGTCTCTGTTTTGAGTTACTAACAGTTCGAAAATCTTGAAATAATCCGGCACTTCTGGAATTTTGAATTCGGCATCTAAAACAACTTCATCTGCAACCATGTTCTTTTCTAAAGCTTTGTTCATGTTGTCGTGAAATGCGTTCATAAACAATAATGTTTTAGAATAGATTTCCTTGTTTTCCTTCATGGAAGTGGGCTCGAATTTGAACAAACTCAGCTCATTAAAGTCTGGCAACGATTCGGTTTGACTGGCCACTGATAATTTTCTGTTATTTGATTGTTTAACATTTTGCGATACCATCGATTGGTGTTTGGTTAAATACGATCCTGAATTTTTCTTTTGGGACTGCATGATTTTGGATAATAAACTTATGTCAAAAATGTTCGGATCTTTCAAACTTTATTGACAAGAAAAAATAACCATAATAATATATCAGGATATCCCGAAATATAATAAGCTTTAAATAGATTGAGTAAGATTATTGAGATGGCGCACTGTGGTCAATTTTGTCAAATTAGCCGGAAAAAAATATTAGTGAAAATTACTTAACTTTGATTAATAACTATATCCGATTTTATATGTTAGGTATCATAAAATTACATTAATAATATAATTAATAAGAACAGGTCGTATACAGGGTGTATAAAAAATAAAAACTTGGAAAAGTTTCGTTATTTTTTATTTTAAATAGATTTTGGTCGCGATCATTTGCATATGTTAGATATTTAAAAATTATCATATTATAAGAATAATACTATGGATCTTACAGATTTTGCTAACAGTTGCTTTTAAAAAGTCAACAACCTCCAAGCGTTTAATATGGGCAATACGTCCTAAAAAATGGTCTGGACTTAACAGACGGACTAGGACGGTAAATTTGTAGGTTTGATAAAGTTGTCTCATGGTTTAACCTAAGGGTTTAACTATCAACTTAACTTTATTTAAAACTGAAACCTCATAAGACTTTTTTCTGCTAGTTCATTAAAAAAATGTATATTCTAATAATTTTAAAAAAATCTAACCATATCAAAATTATTTACTCATATTTAATACTCAACAGAAGAACATTAATGTCAAAAAACTTACCAACAACAATATTGCTCTTTCCATTTTAGATAGTATTAATGACATATAACTTTTTGCACGGAATACGCAAATTAAAAAAATTATTCAGGTGCAAATAACAAGATTATTTAATTTAATTCGTCAACTATACTACTATTTTCAATCAAAATAACAGTAAATTCGCAACGACCTTTGACATATTTGTTAATGAAATGTTCTTAGCAACTATTTCAAAGCTTACTTATGGAATTTTTGACGCCGCTTAGCCTAATCAGATTTTTTAATATTTTCCTGTTAATTTTTAAAAATTGACCACAGTGTGGCGTCAAATTTTGATCAAAAAATGAAATGCCTTAATGTAATAAATAAATAAAAATAAGTAGTTTTAAATAAGTGTTTAAATTGATGATTTTAAATACCAGAGTCATACCATGTAGAATGTTTAGAAGAGTGGTTAATCATCGCGACCTTACAGATCTATGGTGTGTTCTCCTTTCTGAGTTATAACGAGTTATAACCTTGATCATCATACAGTCTCAGGGTTTTGACAAAAGCCAATATCTGAGACATCTTGGCGCACTTAGTGATAAGGTGTTCTGGTGGTTCCCCATTTTCTTGGCAGAATCTGCATTCGCCGATATAAATAATGCCTTTATTGTCAAAAAAATTGATCGCAGACTTTCAATTTAGACTCAAACTAATATCGGAGAAAAGAACAACAACACAGAGACATTATAACATTGATAGACTGAGGGAACCAGCAGTTTCAGACAGAATGAAATTCGAATTAACAGAACTATGGGCAAGTGATAACAACAACCCCGGACTTAACGATAGTCCAGATGACATATGGAACAACATAAAACGAAACATTCTGACTGTTTCCAACGCTTTTCTGACACCAACAACAACAAAGAAAAACAAACCATGGATGACCGATGAGATACTCTCCCTCATGCAGGACAGAAGAATTGCAAAAGTCGAACAACAACAACAAAGATACACCGAAATAAATAAAACTATTAAACAACAATGCCAACAAGCTAAAGGGAACTGGGTAACTGCAGAATGCCAAGAGGCGGAACGCATGCATGCTCTGCACGACTCTGTAAATTTTCATAGAAAACTCAAACAAATTACTGGCATCACAAAAAAAGCACCAATACCTGCCCTAAAACACAATGGGAAATTGATTTTAGACCCGGTAGATCTGTGCAGCACATGGAAAAGCTATGCACAATTATTATTTGAAGACCAAAGAGAAGACAGACAACCTCTCAATTGTGAAGACTGGTCGGGCCCGGAAATTCTTGAATCTGAAGTTCAGCATGCTATGAAAGCTATGAAAATCGAAAAGCCCCGGTCATGACAACGTGCATGCAGAAGTTCTTAAAATATTTGACTCAAAGCATCTCACATATCTATTCAATCGAATATACGATACGGGTAAAATTCCAAACGACTGGCTAAAATCAACTTTTATAACAATTCCCAAAAAGGCATCTCCAAAAGACTGTAGTGACTACAGACTTATAAGTCTAATGAGTCATGCTCTGAAACTTTTTCTTCGAGTATGCACTTTCGAGTATATACGAGCATGCTCGTATATACTCGAAATATTAACAAAAATTTATCCACAGACACCTTCAATGTGTGTCAAGGAGTCCGCCAGGGCTGTATACTGTCACCAATACTTTTTAATATATACGTCGAAAAGATATTTCAAATGGCCCTGGAAGAAGAAAGTGAGAACTCGAGTTCCAATTAACAATATAAGATATGCAGATGATACGGCAATACTAGCACCAACTTTAGAGGATCTCCAGCAAATAATAAATAAGATAGGGGACATGGGAAATCGTTTCGGTCTTAAAATCAACGCTGCTAAGACCAAACTTATGGTAATAGGACGCCAGCCTACAATCAACATCGCATTGACCGTGGATGGAAATATTATAGAGCGAGTTCCACGATTTAAATATCTGAGTGCCATGATCAATGAACGATGGGACTGCGATGAGGAAATTAAACTTAGAACGAATTATGCAAAGTCAACATTTCTTAAACTTAAAAACTTCCTATTAGCACGCAGTCTCCCGCTAACACTTAGACTACGGGTAGTAAAATGCTACATATGGCCTATCTTACTATACGGCGCAGAAACCTGGTCTCTCAAGGCTAGAACCCTGAACCGCATCGAGGCTTTCGAAATGTGGACTCTCCGGAGACTCTTACGTGTGCCATTTTAGAATTTAGAATTTAGAATGAGTTCGAGGGGGGTTAATCACTTCGACCTTACAGATCCATTGTGTCCCCCTTTCTTGAATCATAACTTATCATACAGTCCCAGGGCTTTGACAAAAGCCAGTATCTGGGACGGTTTTATAGAGGGTAGTTCTCCATCTCCAATATCAGTCGTAACAAAATTCATGGCACGAATGGTTGTCGTCTCGGCGCACTCAGTGATGAGGTGTACTGGTGTTTCCCCATCTTCCCCACAGAATCTGCATTCGCCGTTTCTTCTTAGTTTCAATCTACTGAGGTGTTCGTTGAGGAGACAGTGTCCTGTTAAAAACCCCGTGACAATCCGAAGATTGTTCTTACTCAGACCCAGGAAGATCTGTGATTTTTCTTCATCATAAGCCCTCAGAAACTTCTTCGAGTGTCTTAGACCATTGGAAAATTTCCATTCCAGGTTGCGGATGGAATCTTCCAAGTTCTTGAGTTCCGCCTTGAGTTGGTTACCACTTGGAAAGCAGAACGGTTCTGGTTCAGTTAGTGGAGTGTTCGCTGCTTTCCTAGCTAGATTATTTGCTTTTTCATTGCCTTCTATCCCTTGGTGAGCAGGCACCCAGTGTAGGAGGACTTTGTTTTCTTTGCCTAATTTATTCAGCTTCTCTATGCATTCTTTGACCAATTTCGAATTGATTGATACTGAGTTGATCGCCTTTAACGCTGCTTGACTATCGACAAGATGGCTATTTCTTGTTTCCGATAGTTCCTATCGAAGATAAGTTGTACGCATCTTTCGATAGCGTAGATTTCTGCCTGTAGGATACTAGGGTAAGTGCCCATTGGTTCGGAGTATTTAGCTTTCGGCCCAAACACTCCGATCCCTATTCCCGTATTGGTTTTGGAAGCATCAGTATACCAAGTTATGGTATGGTTTTTTAACTGCTGGGCAAGCGTTTCGCTCTTCCAATCCTTTTTATTGCTCAATACTACATTGAGATGTTTCTCAAAGTTGTACGTTCTTGGCATATCGTCCACTGGGAGTTGCAGGGTGGTATTTCCTTTATGAGGGTGTTCCAAGCCCCTGATCTGACAATTCTCCCAGTACTAATTCCGTTAGTGACCATTCTAATCAATGTCGCATTGGCATATCTACCAATGACAATGTGCAGTGGTGTTAGATCTAGAATGACCTCCATTGCTGCTGTTGGACAGGTTCTCATGGCTCCTGTGATGCAAACGCATGTTAGTCTCTGGACTTTGCATAGGTTTAGCCTTGCCGTCCGTTGCTCTAGTTTTGTGTACCAGGCAACTGCTCCATAAGTAATCATGGGTCTTACTATCATGGTATACATCCAGCGCAAAATGTTAGGGAAGCAGCCCCATCTATTTCCGGCCATCTTCTGCATATCATGAGAGCCTTTATGGCTTTGCTGGTAGTGTTCTTAATATGCCTGTTCCACAGGAGTTTACTGTCCAGGGTTATTCCCAGGTATTTAACTTCCTGTGTTGGCAGTATTTCCTTTCCATCTAGTTGGATTCTTTTCAAGGTTTTCAGACTTCGCCTTCTGGTGAATGGCACTATCGCGGTTTTTTCTGAGTTGATACTCAGCCCGACAGTCCTACACCATCTCTCAGTGATACGGAGTCCTCTTTGGATAATATCACACAAGGTGCCTGCATGTTTCCCCCGAGCGATCATGATATGTCATCTGCATACCCAATGCAGTGTATTCCCGCTAGAGTTAATTCATCTAGTAGTTCATCCACCACCAAGCTCCACAGCAAAGGGGAGGTTACTCCACCTTGTGGAGTTCCTTGCGTTGTTTTAACAGCTACAGTTTTGGTGCCCATCTGAGCCTCTGCTGTTCGTGTTGACAGCATTTCCCAAAACCAGCGAATAATAGTTCTGTTCACCCCTCTTGTTTCTAGAGATCGCCTGACCACCTTATGTGGTATATTGTCAAACGCCCCCGCAATATCCAAGAAGGCACAAATTGCTGTTTCTTTGCTATCCAGACTTGTCTGTATTAGCTCCGTTAATTGGTACAGAGCAGTTTCTGTGGATCTGCCCGTTCTATATGCATGCTGACTATCATGCAGTGGTTTAACCTTTAGATGATTTTCTCCAATATGGTTGTCAACTACTTTCTCCAGCGTTTTTAGTATGAACGATGTGAGACTAATAGGCCTAAATGACTTGGGATTTGTCCAGTCAGTTTTGTCTATTTTGGGTATGAAGATTACTTTTGCTCTTCTCCATGTGGTTGGTATATATCCCATCGCTAGACTGCTTCTTGTAATGCTTAGTAGATGGTGAGTAGCTATTTGCTGACCTTCCTTTAGAAGGGCAGGAAAGGTCCCATCTACTCCTGCTGCTTTATAGGGCTGAAAGGTGTCGATCGCCCATTTCAGTTTTTGTTCTGTTATTACTAGCTTGGCCACTTCCCAATCTTCCCTGCAAGGATTGTGGGGTTCAGTGGGAGCTACATGAGTATCAATAGGTATGCTACCTGGAAAGTGTATATAAAGTAGGAGATTTGCTCTCTCTTCCTCTCCCTCCGTGTAGCTTCCGTCAGATTTCTTAAGTGCCATGTTGAGGATAGATCCACTCTTGGCCATAGCTTTATGTAATCTAGCTGCATCAGGAGTAGAAGTGATGTTTTCGCAAAAGGATCTAAAGTCAGACCGCTTTGCTCTTCTTATCTCATTATACTCAGTTAATTTCTCGCTGTAGAGCTGCCATTCGGCACTGGATTTAGCTCTATTAAAGAGTCGGCGGACCTCCGATCTAAGATTGGCCAACTTCTTGTTCCACCAGGGCTTGTTGTTACTTTTTTGTATGCCTTTACTTGCGGGGCAACTAGATTCGTATGCATCCAATATTGCACCGCTGACTTCCCTTTCGTACCATTCTAGATGCAGATGGTTTCTGGCCCTACTTGCATCTATACGGTTTAGGTTGTCTACGAGATTGGTGTTATATATGTCCCAGTCTGTTTTTCTTGGATTCCTTCGAGTTTCTGTTTGGAGTGTGATTTCTCCTAATTTGAACTCGATGATTCTGTGATCTGATAGGGAGAGTTCCGTTGAGACCCTCCATTGTTTCACGTAACTGATTACACCAGCACTCCCGATTGTTAAATCTAACACTTCTGCCCGCGTTTTTGTCACAAACGTGGGGGTTTTTGTCACAAACGTATAATTGAGAACTTCAAGATTGCATGCTAAGAGGAATTCAAGTAAACACTCACCTCTAGTGTTAGTGTTAGTGCTTCCCCATACCTCATTGTGTGTATTGGAGTCGCATCCCAATAGCAGAGGTAGTCGCCGTTGGCTGCAGAATTGCACGAGCTCCCGTACCTCCGGAGGCGGTGCCTCCCCGTCACCCGGAAAGTAAGCAGAGGCAATCACGATGTCTTTACTGCAATCCTCGATATTATGCTGAACCATGATAGGAACAAGATCTCGGGTTGTAAATTCTGAAACACATGTGTAGTTAATGTCCTTTCTTAAGTAAGACTACAGGCTCTAAATTCCTGCCTGTTATCATATATTACCTTTGAATTTTTTCCAGACAAACCTCTAATTTGTCCCTGATACACCCAGGGTTCCTGGGCTAGTACCATTGCGTAATGATTTTTCTCAAAGAGTCTTGCTATTGTAGCGGAAGACCCTTTTGCAGGTGCAGGTTTATTTGGGATATCCCATGCATGGGGGGAGGAGGAAAGGATAAGTTCGGGGTGGGAAGAGGGGCTGGAGTAGGACTTTGGACCTGGTTTAGGTTACTGGGGTGTGTGAGGATTCTCCCGTTGTAGAGGGGATAGGGTATTCCTCATCTTCCTCTGACAACGGAAGTTCCTCCTCCGAGAAGTGGCCATCAACCTTCTCCGAGGATATACACCCTCCCACGGTTGGGGTTTGGCCCTTCACAGTCGAGGAGCTAGTCTTCGGCTGAGGTACCTGTGAGGTAGAGGCTGAAGGATCTGTCTCCATTTTCTCTACCTGTTTAGCTTGGTCTCTTCTTAGACCTGATACCGGTGTTGTCCCGAATCTATAGTAAAGAGTGTATCCCTCTTTCTCTATTGCCTCCTTGGATTTGAGGTCAATTCCTATTGTGAGGACTTGGCCGTGGCCCTCCTCCCTCGAGTTGATGATTCGCCAACACGACGTCCTTACATCGGAGTTCTGACCCTGGATAAGGTTCAGCAGGTAGGTGGTGTCCCTTTGCTCCTCGGCAAAAAGACCGTGATGGTCGCCTCCTTAAGGATGTTTTCTCCCTTCAGAGCAACCAGTCCCGGTCCCTGCCAATTCTTAAGTTTAGGTGCCGTTTCTATCAACCAATCCGCCGATTCTGGAGATACACAGTCTATGAGGAGCATGCCCACCCGAAAGTGAATCCCCGCAAATCGCATTTGACCCACATTTTGTCCGTCGTTGTGTTGCTCTCCAATCGCCACTACTTCGTCCAGTATCGCCTCTTCTAGAGCCGTTTGCTGGTCGGTGGTCAGTACAACCTCTGGGTAATCCTTTGGTAGCACTGCCATTTTCACTTGTCCAGCAATAGAGGCAAAGCTGGTGATATGTCCCTGCTTGCCTCTCGGTGTTGGACGTCTTTCCATCCTGGCTTTTTTCTCTTCTTGCCGGAGCAGAGGTGAAAGGTTTTCGTTCCCTCTTTTGCCCTTTGGTGAAGATGCGCCGGCCTGTTTCTTGGTTCCTTTGCCCTCCCCTCTATGGAGGAGTACTTTCTCTTTTGCTTCCTCTGGAGCAAGTCCTGCGTGGAGCAGTCGGAGGTATCTCCGTGCTTCTGCTCCGCTAAGACCCACTCTCAGCGGATCGTCCAACCCGCCTGGTTGACCCAGGCCAGGTAGACTAAACGGTAGTCTGTGTCGCCTGTTGGGTTTAGAGGTAAGCTCCCGACCCTTGCTAAAGGAGGTGGTAGCTTGAGTATCACTAGCGCAGGACGGTCCCGCGCAAGTGTCAGCCACCTCTCCTGTAGTTTTCTTTGGGGGGTTTGACCCCCTGGAACTTTCATTGTTCCTGTTCCCAGTGTCGCTAGGGGGTTTCCCCACAGCTTCTCCGGTGGTGTTGGTGTTTTTATTTTTATTACTGCTCATAGTGTTCCCACGAGTCGCTAGGGAAAGTCAGTCCACTTCTACAGAGCCCCGCATGTAGAAGTAAGGGGTAAATACAATGGGGTGCCCCCTGATGCCCCAAGGTTGAGACCAGTAATGGCTAGTCCCCTATCTAGCCACGCATCCCTTTGACCTGGTCCCGCCATCGTAGGATTTAGGTTTTTGGTGAGGTTGTCTCCTCTTGGTCCAGGCGGTTAAGCCAAGACCCCCCCACACCCTCTACCCGCGAGACATGACCACAGACAGTAGAAGGTGCCTGGTTTAAATGTCTTGGTGCAATTCCCTGGCCACTACAGCCAGAGACAAGACAATGAGTGAGATGCTTCTTGGACCGAGCCAAAGTGCTAGAAGAGATTCTGCCAGCACCTGACAAGGAGCTTCCCCACCAACGACAAGGTCTTGCATCTCCTAGGGGAAGTACGTGTGCCATGGACCGCACATGCCACCAACGAAGAAGTTTTAAGAACTGCAGGCTATGAACGAGAAATGCTTAACATAGTTAAAGAAAGGAAAGTCTCATACCTCGGCCATATCCTTAGAGGAGACAAATATTACATTCCTAAGCTGATTCCACAAGGAAAAATAGAGGGACGGCGAGGTCCAGGAAGAAAACAACATTCCTGGCTAAGAAACATACGGGATTGGTGTAACATCAGCGACGCAGCCACCATATTTCGAAGAACCGAAAACGGCAGTCTACACATTGTATGAAGAGTACAGACAATCGCCAACGTGCGGCTAAGCACAAGGCACAGGAAGAAGAAGAAGTAAATATAGCAATAGCAAACATTAGACCAGTGTTTACAAGATCAAATTCGATTTTCAAAATATAATTCATTTACGGCGTAGAAAGCCTTGTCTAGTAAATAAGAGTTCAATGCTTTGCGAAATGAAAAAAATGATGTTATGGATTTGATTTCAAATGGCAGGTGATTGTGCATTTTTTTCGAGTTGTATAATATTGAATTTTTAACTAACTCTGAGCGTGGGTTAGGTAGATAAAGATCTTGCTCCGCGTTCCTGAGTGGATAAGTGTGAGATGACCTTCCTTGAGAAGCTGATACATGTTTACCTATTAGGAAAATGGATTCAAATATAAATAAGGAAGGAAGAGTCAATATTTTTAATTTTTTAAAAAAGTTCTGCTGTTTAGTCCCAGTGAATATAGAACAGCTCTCTTCTGGAGCCTGAAAATGCGGTCAAATTGAGTCGCACAACACGTACCCCAGAATGGAAGGGCATACCTGAGGTGCGACTCAAAAAGTGCATAATAAACAGTTCTAGCCACTGACAAGTTAAGCTCCTTAGAAACAGTACCTTAATGCAAAACAGGCAGAGCTCAATTTTTTGACAAAGCTTCGATATGTATGTCCCATTTCAGAGAATTGTCCACAACAAGCCCCAAGAACTTTACAGATTTGACGACGTCAATGGTGGTGTTGTTAAGTACAAAAGGCTGCAACGAGTTTTTATACGACAAAGCTTTAGTTTTAGAAATGTTGAGAGTCAGGAGGTTCGAATCGCACCAAGATTTAATGGTGATTAAGTCATTTGATATAATCCTATGAAGTGCCGTGATGTCCTTGTTGTTCCAAGTGAAGCTAGTGTCATCCGCAAAAAGACATATTTTGCCACTGATGTTTATGTTAGCAATGTCGTTAATAAAAAGAAGAAACAAAATAGGGCCTAGTACTGGGCCTTGTGGTACTCCACATTCTATTGGCTTGCTAGAAGACAACGTGGTATCCACCCTCACAAGTTGACTTCTGTCGCTCAGATACGACTTAAACGATTCGAGAGATGATCCCCTGAACCCACAGTGCTGCAGTTTATTAATTAAGATCTTATGATTTACACAATCGAACGCCTTAGAAAAATCACAGAAAATTGTTGCTGTAGAATGATGGTTGTTTAGGCTGGAGTAAACATTATTAAGCAGGGAAAACATAGCGTCATTTGTGGACTTGTTGCTTCGAAATCCAAATTGATATTCAGTAAGTATTTTGTACTTAAACAGAAAAGCCTTCCAAAAGATACCAGCCTTCTTTTAACCAACCTTTCTATGATCTTAGATAGCGTTGGAAGGAGTGCAATTGGGCGATAGTTAGAAGCTTCATCTTTGTCTCCGCCTTTATGCAGAGGAATGATTATTGCCGTCTTAAGACATTTTGGAAAAATACCATTTTGGACGACATGTTTATTAAAATTGTTAGGTGATTCAAAGTGCTTTCTGGCAGATTCGTAAACATTTTTAAAGTTAGCCCGTCGGTCCCAGAAAAGGATTTATTTTTGATGTTATTAATTGTACTGCGAAGCTCTTCTAAAACTACGGGCGAAAAAAAGAAACTGTGTAAGTTTACATTATCATTAGAGAGATATGAAAGTGGATCATGAGAAGGACATATGGTTTTAGTTAAGTTTTTCGCTACATTTACAAAGTAATCGTTAAGGTTCTCAGGTGAGGTAGAGATATTGCTAGGTGAAGAAGCTTTGTTTCTCAATTCATTCACAATAGACCATGTTTCTTTAGCAACATTACCAGAATTGACTATTCTCCTATTATAATAAAGGTCCTTAGCGGCTCTTATAGTCTTCTGATAAATTTTTCTGTATAGTTTTACGTAATTGTGGAAGAAGACACTGTTAAGAATTTTTTAAACGAGATAATGAACACATGTTTTTAGAAGATATCCGTAGACCTTTAGTGGTCCAAGGTTTATTATGCTTATTTTTGATAGGCCTAAGAGGAAAGGATTTGAACGCTAGACTGGTTAATGTTTTTACGAAAATAGAAAATTCGGTGTCGACATCATAAGAGCTAGTATCCCAGTTGGTTGTTTTACATAAGTGGCTGAACTTTTGAGCATTCTTTTCTGAAAAAATACGGCATAATTTACGAGAGGCATTTTTGATTTTGGACTTTATCGAAAATTCAGTTAAAACTGCTCATGATCAGAGAGACCAGAGCTGAAGACGTTGCAGGCGATGGAGTTAGGATCAAAAGATGACACAACATAGTCTATAGTACTAGAACTGGTATTGGATATTCTGGTAGGTGAGCCTACATGCATGGCTATTCCAAAAGAATCAAAAATAGACTGAAGAAACTCCTGAGCAGCACATACACTAAGAAAGTTGTTTCTCAGCTTCAATCTACTGCTGAGGTGTTCACCAAGTCCGGTTATAAACCACGTAACAATACGAAATTGTTTTTACTTAAATGAAAAAAAAATCAAATTTTTCTCGGTCGTACGTTCTGAGGAACTTTTTCGAATGTTTTAGACCGTTGGAGGATTCCCATTCCAGATTACGGATGGCGTCTTCAAGGTTCATCATTTCCGCTTTAAGGTTGATTCTAACTATATCTTCCATATCAGCTCCCTTCCGTTTCCCTTCCGTTCCAAATCCTTTCCTTCCATACATTTTTTTGGCGGACGGACTGAAGCGTATCGGAAACAGCGTTGTCAAGTTCTTACATTTGTACCAGCTCTGTTAAAATTTTGCTGATATTTATTTAATTTTTCACCTCTTAATTAAATCTATTGCCTTTTTAAAAGATACAAATTTTTAAAATAAAACTTTCGTAATGTTATAAATTGTACAATAAAAAGTATGGAACTGATACGGAACGGAAGCTTTTACGTATAGGGTCAATACAGTAAAAAATACGGAACGGATATGGAATGGATAGATATGGAATGGAAATGAAAGGTATAGTGAGAATCAACCTTTAGGTTGCTTTCTGCTTCGAAAGCTGAACGGTTCTGGTCCAGTTAGTGGAGTGTCCGCTCCTTTTCTAACTAGATAGTTTGCTTTTTCATTGCCTTCTATCCCTTGGTGGGCGAGCACCCAGACTTTATTTTCTTTGCTTAATTTGTTCAGCTTCTCTTGGCATTCTTTGACCAACTTTGGATGGTCACTGAGTTGATCGCTTTTAGTGCTGCTAGACTATCGGATAAGATGACTATTTCCAGTAGTTCCTATCTATAAGATAAATTCTACGCATCCTCTGAAGACGTAAATTTCTGCCTGAAGGATGCTGGGGTAGGTGCCCATTAAAATCATCCTAGTCCTAGTGAAGATGAGCATAGGTTTCTTGGATTGATCTTGGAGAGTTTTTGGAACTCTCCAACCTTTGGTGTTGGAGAGTTCACTAACCTGGAAGCTTCATATGTCATATTAAACAAAGTGCATTTGGTTGCAACATTATTAAAGCCTTTGGTAATTTCATTCGAAATTGGATTCTCGTTCATCTACTTCAACTACTTAATAGTTCTATATTATCTAAACTTGGCTATGGTGATTATAACTCTGCCATAAAATCATACTCGACTCATTTTCTCATCACACCAGTGGAGAGTCTTTAAGCTTTATCTGGATCATTCTTTCTTGTATCATAGGAGAATTCTCCATACTCTTAATTATGGAATATCCATTAAGTTAAAGCCGATTTAGGGTATTATGGCAAGTTCTTTAACTTACATTATATTGAAAGATCTGTTCATCCTAAATACCAACGTCCCATTAATATTATACAGGGTGGTCCGAATTGCATATTCTGCAGATAAAAATAAGTAAAAAAGTTCGTATAAATGTAGGTCCTAAAATGCTTAGTTTCAGAGATACAGGGTGTAGAAGTTTCACTTTTATTTCGATTTTTTCCAAATAATTTCTGAAGTAACGTCAATATTTGGATGAAAATTGGTGTCTGAGAGTTTTTTTGACATGAGAAATTTGCTTTTGATGTCAATATTACTCCTACTAGTAGAGGGCGCTACCTACATGTGTTTTTACTGTTTGAAGCGTAATAACTTTTTGTCCGTACTTGTATAAAACTACCGAGCGAAAAAATATACATCTCTGTGACTTTTTACGTAAAAAAGATCTCTTTGTAAAAATTGCTACGAGCAACCGTTCTTAAGATATTTAGAATGGAAATAGTCAATACATGTCATTATTGACGAAAAATAAACACGTTGAAACACATGAACCGTATTTTTTTTAAATTAATCATAAATTGTTCTGCAAAAAATGATGATAAAACAGTTTCTGTTGAACTTTTGGCAGAAAACCATTTCAAATTTATGATTTCAGTCTAATAACTATTTAGCCAACATGTTTAATTAAAGTCAATGACAGGTATTGATAATTTCGATTCCAAATATCTCGAAAACCATTACTCGTAGCGATTTTTACTAAGAGACCTTTTTTACGTAAAAAACGTCGTAAATGTATATTTTTTACTCAGTAGTTTTATACAAGTACGGACGAAAAATGATTACTCTTCAAACCGGTTAAAAAATATGTAGGTGGCGCCCTCTACTAGTAGGAGCCATATTGACATCAAAATCAAATTTATCATGTCAAAAAACTCCCAGACACCAATTTTCATTCAAATATTGACTTTCCTTCAGAAATTATTTGGAAAAAATCGAAATAAAAATGAAACTTCTACACTCTGTATCTCTGAAACTAAGCATTTTAGGACATACACTTATACGAACTTTTTTACTTATTTTTATCTGCAGAATATGCTGCCGAAGTTTCCGAAATAGAGTCCGGACCGCCCTGTATATACCACCTATTTTCCTTTCAACAAAACATCCCTAGTATTCCTATTTTCACTTTTTCTGACACACTTCCACCTCCACGAAAGAATCCTATATTGCAGTTAATATGAAACTTTGTAAATTAAAAAAATCTGAAACATCTCTATACCAAATCTTAGATCAAAAATACAATGATTATATTTGTTTTTACACTGATAACTCAAAATCTGTCCGAGGTGTTGGCTGTGCTTTTTTTGGTCCTATAGCTAATAAAAAAAAAGAGTACCAGATTTCTCTACTGTTCTAACAGCTGAACTAACAATTATTTATCAGACTCTTATTCAAATTCAGAGTATGACACTGTTTCAAGCATTATTACTATCTGATAGATTGGGAAATAGGTGGGGCTGCGCCCCTAACATTTAGCGCTGGATGTATACCATGATAGTAAAACCCATGATTACCTATGGAGCAGTTACTTTGAGAGGTATACAAAACTAGAGCAACGTACAGCAAGGCAAAACCTGTGCAAAGTACAGAGACTGACATGTATCTACATCACAGGTGCCATGAGAATATGTCCAACAGCAGCAATGGAGGTCATTATAGACCTAACACCACTGCACATTGTCGTCGGTAGTTATGCCAATGCGACAATGATTAGAATGGTCATTGACGGAAACAAAAATTCCACTTCTCCAACTCCCAGTGGACGGCATACCAAGAATTTACAACTTTGAGAAACACCTCACTGTAGTATTGAGTAATAAAGAGAATTGGAAGGAAGAAACGCTTACTCAGCATATAAAAACCATACCATAACATGGTATACTGATGATGCTTCCAAAACCAAAGCAGGGACAGGGATAGGAGTATTTGGGTCGAAAATTAAATACTCCGAACCAACTGGCCGCACCTACCCCAGTATCCTTCAGGCAGAAATTTACGCTATCGAAAGATGCGTACAATTTATCTTAGATAGGAACTATCGAAAACAGGAAATCGCCATCCTATCCAATAGCACACCAATAGTCAAGCAGCACTAAACGCGATCAACTCAGTAACCATCAATTCGAAGTTGGTCAAAGAATGCCTAGAGAAGCTCGACAAATTAGGCAAAGAAAATAAAGTCCTCCTACTCTGGGTGCCTCTCACCAAGGGATAGAAGGCAATGAAAAAGCAAATGATCTAGCTAGGAAAGGAGCAAACACTCCACTAATTGGATCAGAACCATTCTGTTTTCCAAACGGGAACCAACTGAAATAACGGAAATGAAGAATCTGGAAGACTCCATCCGTAATTTTGAATGGGTTCCTCAGAACTTACGACCGAGAAAAATCAAAGGTATTCCTTGATTTAAGTAAAAACAATCTTCGGATTGTCACGGGGTTTCCAGTAGGCTGAGGCTGAGAAACAACGGCGAATGCAGATTCTGTGGGGAAAATGGGGAAACACAACATTTTATCACTGAGTGCCCCGAGACGACGACCATTCGTGCCCTGAACTTTGGTACGGCTGATGTCGAGGATGGAGAGCTGGCCTCTGTGGAGCCGTCACAGATACTGGCTTTTGTTAAAGCCCTGCGACTGTATGATGAGTTATAACTCGTTATAACTCAAGAAAGGGGAACACACAATAGATCTGTAAGGTCGCGGTGATTAACTCCTCTAGTTTCTTTAATTCTGTTCCCTATGAGAATATTTTGGTGCCTTGTAATATCTCTAAAATTAATAAAGATATGGAATGCTTAGAGAGATGCGCTCTTACCAAGACCAAAGGCGTCTGCTTGGTCTTGCATTTGCTAATCACTAGACGGGGTACTTAAAAGTTACAAGTCAAGATGTTTTTTTTCTTTCGTTAGACATATGTTTTATGATCTTTCAACAAATTTCAAGTTTATTCTACCGCGTCGCGTTCACTGCTCATCGAAATATTACAATTGGTCAGACGCGTATGTCGAATATCACATGGTAAATCAGTGCACTACTGGAGCGCCGCTACGCACATTATTACATTTAATAAAAATGATATTCTTAATAACTTTAATTTCATGCCCAAGAATAACATTTTCTTCAATCCAAACTTGAACCTTCTCCTTTCAAGGCAATATAGTATTCTTAAAATTGAAATTTTGCCGGAAAAAATTCTTCATTAAAGATTTCTTCAAGTAAAATCTTTCTCTTTTATTTTAAAAATTGTTTTAGGGTCTCAAAAAATGGTTCCTCAGTGGAGACATATCACTATACGAATATACAACTCAAAGATTTAGGCCAAATATGTTGAAAAACTAACACAATTTTGAAATAGTTAAAAATTACTATTTTTTGTTTCAAATATTTAAAGTTTTTAAAAACTACAAGAATATCAATATATTTTTTTGAGACCCTCCACAGCAGCCGCAGATCGCAGATCCAACCAGTGCAGTGGTGAATACAGAGGTGGGGCCCATGGGGCCCGGCCCCCCCTAAAATCTATAAAAATTGAAGGAAACCAAAAACTAGAACCACTTCACTTTCGCTTCCAAAAAAGTACCAACAAAATATGAGACCCTGAGGCGAATTTGATATAAAAAATAATATTATAGTGAATGTCATTTCTAAGGTAACTTAACGCCATTTTAGGCGATCATAGTACGTTATATGACAAGATATAAAAAAAACATTATTTTTCTAATTATAAAATATATTGTTTTTTCTGTAATTTCTTGTATGTCATCTGTCGAATTTTAATATTCTCAAGCAGGGACAGACTATAGTTATAATTGACGGCAATAATAGCTATATGACAGTGGAGATATTTATCCAAAATGATTATTAAAAGATTGTTGTTTCTGTCAGTTTTTTATATTGTCGTCCGTCAAAAGCATATATTCCCTCAATGGATAGACTATATAATATAGTACCGTATGATCGAAAAAAAAACGGCATCAGCGATGGCTATTAAATGAAGATCGCTGTCATTTTATATGCGAAATGTCATTTCCCAGCCAACTGTACAACTGTATGCATACTGGGTGCGTCTCAAAAGTGGCTGACCCCTATAACTTTTTTATTTTTTTCAGATAAAAAAACGAAATTTGGTATGTTAGTATATGACATAAATTAGGATTGATTGACGTATTCAATTGTTTTTGGTCACTTCCTGTTTCACCGGAAATAACTACAACTTTTGATTTTTAAATGGCACCCTCGGTATTTTTTTACTTTATTCGATAGAAAATAATCAAATACGTTTAAATAAAATATACGACGGCCTCCCCATAAGAGCAATGAGAGGATTTACGTCCCAGTATTGAAGGAGGACAGAAAATCGAGTCGAATGGTTTCAGGACATAGGTTCATCCTTGTTTAGTCAAACCTCCTACAAACCAAGGATAGACTTATGTAGGAAATGCATTGAAATTCTATAGCCATCCTTCAATATCGGGACAGGAATTTAAGCGGTACCCTCCGTATACTTTATTTTAAACGTATTTGAAAATAATATTCTGAATAGAATGACATATCATATGTCAACTTTCTCGCTTAAAACAAAATTAAATCTAGAGTGCCATGGTTATGTTAAAAACACTAATTCTTAATCAAGGAGCCTTAGAAAAATAGATTTGATTGTCTAACGTTTTTAGTGTCTTGTCCTGGCCAGTTAGAAAATGCTCAAATCGTATTTTTAATCATATCTCAATTTTTTCAAATGGAACAAGGGTGTCTCATTAGCATATATTTGGAAAAAAGCATTTTTTATGAATAATTTGGTACCACCCATTTTATAATTTGAGTCAAATTTTCGTTACGAACCTAAAAACACTAATTCTTAATCAAGGAGCCTTGGAAAAATAGATTTGATTGTCTAACGTTTTTAGTGTCTTGTCCTGGCCAGTTAGAAAATGCTCAAATCGTATTTTTAATCATATCTCAATTTTTTCAAATGGAACGAGGGTGTCTCATTAGCATATTTGGAAAAAGCATTTTTTTACGAATAATTTGGAACCACACACTTGGTATTTCGAGTCAAATTTTCGTTACGAACCACAAGTTATAATTTCAAATAAACCATATGCAAAAATGTCAAAAGTTGACATATGATATGTCATTCTATTCAGAGTGTTATTTCCTATCAAATAAAGTAAAAAAGAGTCCCGAGAGAGACATTTAAAAATCAAAAGTTTTAGTCATTTCCGTTGAAACAGGAAGTGAACGAAAACAATTGAATACGTCAATCAATCCTAATTTATGTCATATATCAACATATCAAATCTCGTTTTTTAACTGTAAAAATAAAAAAGTTATAGGGGTGAGCCACTTTTGAGACGCACCTGGTATACTTAAGTAGTGTGAATATTCACTAAGTTTTGAAACACTTTATCATGTTTTTATTTAAAAATAAGTCACCGTGAAGGTCAAATATAATCAAAAGTGAGTTATCAATTATAAAATACAAATTGTAAATTTTGGCCCAATGGTCCCCTATAAATAGTATAAAAATAAATTAAACAATATCTTAAAAGTAACAGACTATAGGTCTGTGTATAGATCCCCATAATTTGTAGAAAGAAATAATTTGAACAGATCAATAAAGTAAAAAAGTAAATAGATATATAAAATTAACTTTTAACACAAGTTTTATTGGAAAGATTCTTTACAGAAACCAGTTAAAAATCAATTTGTTATGTTATTTTCTTAATTTCTAGTAATAATACATTAAGACCAAAATTCAAATTACATGGGTTTCTAACTTCAATAGATACAAAATATATTCCGATTTTACCTAAATTCGAACGCTAGATATACACATTTCCATAATCTAAAACTGTTAAGCATTATCTTAAATGATCAACTTCAACAGAAAATAGTATTCTGAGCGTCCGAATAATAAATTTCGTCAAGATAACTGCACTACTTTTCAGTTCAGCAAGTTAGACATGCCTACGAATATTAAATATTTATAAATTCAACATATATTTGTAGACATTGGAACTATTATTTAATCTAAGCATAACTTACAAAACTATTTGATTTTAATTATTATACACTCATTTGTATGACAACTTCTAACTAAAGGACATTATTAAGAACTAATCCTGTCCTAAGGATTGTATTTGCAATAATTTGGATTTCTTTACGCTGTAGATCTTAATTGTATCTTTTAGTAGATGCACACGCCAAATAAAAATATATTTTATTTACAAAAATGAAGTGAATAATGAACATAAGTAAAAATATATAAAAATTTAAGCACACTGCAAAAATCACAGAAGAATATCTTTTACAATATTTCGACGTTTTTGTTTAAAAATTAATTAATAAAAAAATAACACTTTTTATAATATATAAAACATCAGTTAATTTAATTTACTGAAATTGATAGAAATATAAAATTGATTTTAAACAAAAATTATAACACCTCTAATTAGTTGTACTTATACAATTATATTTTGCAAAAGTTCTTCAAATGATTAGCATTTCTGTAAAGAAAACTTATTTTAGGCTGGCAATTGAAGCTTCTTTCCTTTTAATACTGAAACAAAATATATTATTAAAATAATTAAACTATATTATATTTATGATACTACAAATTTAACTTAAAAAATTATTTCATAAGTATCAATAAAGTAAAGAATAATATATTATTATGTATGTATTTCTCACCTTTGGTAACATATAAATAGAAGAAATCACAGTAAAGTACTGTCTGCACCACACCAGCAACTATTGCTATTATATCATAATGCTGTTCACTCCAATAGCGATAAATCCAGTTAAAAATGTATAGCCCTCTATATGAACCCAGTGCAAACAAATAATGCGAAGTAATGCTTTCTGCCTCGCCCGTTTTGCTGACCATAAACAGTTGTGGTAAAATTGCTACAGATTCTAGATAAATACTAAAAGTCCACAATACCTAAAAGTCATTAATTTGCTTTCATTTGACCTAAGTGAAATGTTATACAAAACATACCTCTAAAAAGCTAAACTGATGGTTAATAAGTAAAGCCAAAAGTACAGAAGGCAGAATTAAAAATTCAATACGGAATGTGTCATGGTTGCGATCGTATGTAGCTCTAAATTTCATGTAAATAAAGTAAATAGTAGCATAGGAACTGATGAGAAATATCACTTTCATAAATGTATTATAAAGTGAAACATAAGTAGAGACTAAATCTAAATATCTTGCAGTATAAACTAATGCAAAAAGCACCTGCGACTTTCCAGAAATACCTAAAAAATAAAGATATATTAATTACACAGTATTATTCGAGTATAATATTCAACTAGATTAATGAAAAATAACCACAGTTGGTAAAATAAAGTAGGAATAACCTATTGTATTTACCAAAGGCAACTTTAAAAAGAACGTGGAAAGTGTTCTGGTTCAAGTTTTTCCCGAGGAAAAATACATAAATATACAAAATTATAGAAATAACATGATGCTAAATAAGAATAGTAAAACAATCAAATGTTTATTGTGTTATTGCATAGGTAAATTGTAATTGGAAACAAACATTTTGAACAGTTCAACACCCGGCAAAGCCGTATTAGTAACTTAAACCTAAACTTACCAGCACAGGATCTGGTATGCCAAATCTTTTGTAAAAGAATTATTACTGCAATTAAATGAGAAAGATCTCCTAATAGTCTAAAGACGTTCATTTTTAATATATTTTCAGAAAATTAATGGGAAGTCTAAATTTTCAGAAGTGACGTGGCTTTACTCATACAGCATCCGCCAGGTGGCATGCAAAACGATATCGATGTCAACGTCAACACAAAACACTATACCCAACATAAAAATATTAGAAAAATTACTGATTAATTTAAAATAGTTTGCGTGGAAATATACTATTTTTATTGTTATTTAATTAGATTAATTACAACATATATAAATATAGAAACTAAGCAAAATTTCTGCAAAAACTTAAACGTATACTTAATAATTGAAAAAACAGAAATAAAGTTTATGTTTTTTAAATGAAAAAGTTCCTGCGCTTTTCTGTTGACATTTGACATTAACTTGACACTTGACACACCACCGACCACCGACTCTTTTCTTCTAACCCTACTTTTTTGGGGTTCTTTTTGGGTCCTGTCTTTTTATCAATATAACATTTAAATAAATACTTAAGAAATGGCACACATAGAAAGGCCTATTAAAGTATCCAAACTGCTTCGTTATAAAGCTCAAGAATTTCTTGAATCTAGTAGAAATCCTGATATACTGAATCAAATTATAAACCATTTTGATTCTGGGCTGGACACTGTATCTTGTCTTCTCGCCTTGGAAATGATTTTTACAAATTTATTGAAAGATAGGAGCATGTATGTGGAAATTATACCCTTAAAGCCGATAGAAAGGACCCCCGAAAATCAACATAAACAATGGCTAAAAGAAACTTACGAAGGATGTTTTAACCTAAAAATATTAAACTGTTTAGAACATGAATCTGCAAGAATCAAATTACAAGGTATAGTTTATAAACAATATTTCTGTGATATTTAAAAACAGGAATATAACAATTACATATTGCAGGGTTATCAACAGCAATGAATATAATTGCCCATGAAGGCAGACACCCCTTAGAGTCTAAAGGCACATTAGAGAATTATGTACCATTAGGAAAACTAAAACTAATATTAATGAAAATTCTTTCTAATAAGTATAATAACACCAATCTCATAAACAAATATACAGAATATTTATTATTTGATGATATTCTTTTTTTTACATGGAAAATATTACCTTCTTTGACTCACAAATCTAATCCAAATGAAACATATATTATAAATTACCTAGGATTACTGGAGAAACTACAAATATATCCAAATAGTGAAAGAAAAGTTTTGTGTGCAGAGGAAAATGGTTCGTATAAAATTTTAATTTAGAACACTAAATAAAATTATTTTTTCAGTTAATTTTTTTACGTTTGATGAAAACGTTACTAAACGATGCCTCAATAAAATATGGCATTGCATTATGTATTGGATGCACACAACAAATACATTAAAGCAGTTGCTTATAGTTCTTCTTGAAAAAGTGTTGGTCCATCTTGAAAAACCACTACTTTTAACCGACTTTCTTATGGATTCGTTAGATGTAGGTGGTCCGGTTAGTCTTTTGGCACTGCAAGGAATATTTACAATGATTCAAGTACACAATTTAGATTATCCAAATATTTTTGCCAAGTTGTATTCAATGTTTGAACCAGAAATTTTTCACACAAAATACAAAGCCCGGTTATTCTATTTATCGGACCTATTTTTAAGTTCCACACATTTACCCGAAAATATGGTAGCTGCATTTGCTAAAAGATTAGCTCGATTGGCCCTTTTAGCTCCTTCAGAAGACATTATCATAATATGTAATTTTATTGGAAATTTAGTATTAAGGTAATAATGCCTCATATTTGTTTTGTGTATAACCAGTATTAAGTATATAATTTTCAGACATCCTGGATTAAAATGTCTTCTTCATAACGGTAATGGAGTAACGGCTAGTTCAGATCCATATATTATGGAGGAACGAGACCCACTTAAGTCTAATGCTATTAATAGTTCCCTGTGGGAATTACAAACCCTACAAAATCATGTTCAACCCAGTGTTGCAAATGCTGCTAAGTTTATAAATTCACCGCTGCCATCTGTGGAATGGGACATAGGTAAAATCTTGGAAAACACTGGTGATGACATATTTGATAAAGAAGTCAAAAAATTTAGTAAACTGATAGTATTACAGTTTGAACAGCCTAAAGGTTTATCTCTGAATCGGGGAGAAAAAGTTTCAATGTATTGGGAATTTGACTAAGATTGTAAATTTGAATTTAAATGTGATCTTAAGTTAATCTGATATGTTTCTACAGCTTATATTTTGTATAGCTTCTACAGTCTGTAATTAGGTTTTCCAATAGCATAGTGAGTACCCTTTTAAATTATAATTTTATTGTTCTGAGTTCAAAATAAATTACAAGTATATTTTTCAGTTAATACAGGACGATCCAATTTTAACGGTTTTCATATTATTATTTATGAAAGAAGTAATTATACAAACTCACAAGTTTGCATAAGCCTCTGTGTAATATTTTAAATGGCTTTGTTTTTATATGCTGTTTAAAGTCTCGAATAACAGCATTTCGTTAAACTCTTTTCTAAATTGTTCAGAACCTTTAATTTAAATGTATTTACAATTGTATAGCAGTGTTAAATTATAGAGTTCTGTTGATCATTGTTGGATATTAAGGAATTTTCTGCCTTTTATGCAAAATAAACATAAAATGTGGTCATACCTACTTTTTTGTTAAGTTACCAAAATTATCTCTATACAGGGCTGAGTGAAATACCAGGCTGAGCGTGCATTAGAAATTTCTAGAGAACTACAATATCTAGATCGGAGATTTTTTGCACATCATTGCTTCAGGAGATCTATCGATTAAAAATATTTTCAATATGGCGGCACTTCCGGAAATACCGGAAGTTGACAGCAACGTTCTTATTTTATATGGGCATCCCTATTTTTTATTACATACCCAAATTCTACATAAATTTTTATGAATTTTAATATCAAACATTCTCAGTCTTGTAATATTGGCCGTAGCTGTCATGAAACTGAGCTATAAATAATTTTTTCAAATGGAAATCTTTTTTTATTTCACTAATCAAAAAGGTTTTTCAATTCGTTACTTTTTGATTATACAATGTCCTTATACCTAAAATAAATCGTTTTTACGTTATTTAAAATTTAGGTTTAAAGCGTATTTTTTTCTTGATTTTATCTAGCTTCCTTTGGCTTTAAGTGTCAAACAATCAGACAATTTATGCTCTTCTGTCAGAAAACTTCAAATAATTAGTTATTAATTCGTATATTACAAAAACTGCTGATTAAAACTTTATAAAGTGTATTTATACAAACATATCTGCTGGTTAAAATCAAGTAAAATATACGCTTTACAACTAAATCTTAAATAACTTAAAATCGATTTATTCTTAGTATAGGAACATGGAAAATCAAAAAGTAACGAATTAAATAACCATTTAAAATAAGAAAGTCGCTGTCAACTTCCGGTATTTCCGGAAGTGCAGTCATATTGAAAATATTTTTAACCGATAGATCTCCTCAAAAGCTCCGATCTAGATGTTATAGTTCTCTAGAAACTTCCACGCTCAGCCTGTGACACCCTGTATATTAAAGACAAATATTATACTTTTTCTCAAAAAATATTTGATTTAAAGCTTATGGTATATTTTATTGCCATTATAAGGAAGTATGTGTTTAATAGAAAAATTAATTCCTTGCAATATTGTATACTAAAAATAAAGCAATATTAATTGTATGCTTCATTTAATTTTCTACAGTGGGGTGGGTAAATAGTTTTACAGAATTAAATTGACGCATACATAAAACATAAATGCTATATCAAGATTTACAACTAACAACTATATACAAAACATACCTTGTGATTCAAAAAATTTCATGATAAAGTTAGGCTTTGACTTAGACATTTCGAAACATTCTAATGTAATTTCGCATAAGAACTGTTTCTGTGTCAAAAAAAATATCGTTAAATATGGTTTAGAAAAATATGTATTTCTTTTTGTAACACCCTGTAAGTATATATGAAACAAAACCATTTTTTAGAATATGAAGTTTAAACTTCAGAATAATATTTTTGTTAGAGGATAAATGAATAACAATTCAGTTTAAGAGAAAGATTGAAATACCTTGAAATAAACAATTAAAACCAAATTTAAATTGCATTAATAAGTTTCGCGTGTATGATGATACTTCATATAACACTTTTGAACATATCCAATTAACTTTCTTAGGTAACAAAATATATAAGTGTATTATTGATGTATAAATATATAAAACTAATATATAATACTCAGCGGAGTAATTTTTAAAAATTAGTGTGAAACAAATTCTGTGTCGATAGTTTCATCACACTGACATTGCTTAATTTAGCTGTTTTATACTTTTGTATTATGTGATATTTCATGCCTAAAATGCATTAAATTGTGTTATTAAAGTTACTGAATATGTGCTATTTAGATTTAAAACTTATTTATGTTAAAAGACTGTACACAAAAAACTTTTTAATATGAGTATTTTGCCTTTTAACTACGACGCTTTAAAATTTATTTTTGATGAATAAAATATCATTATCAAACATAACAAGATTTTTTTATTTAAAAATAGATATTTATAAACAAATATAAAGATTACATCCTTATTTAATAAACCTTATGCTTAAATGTAATACCTTAACAATATTTATTTAACTTGATCCTTTAATAAATATATATCATAACACTTCTTGAGGCTTGGACTAGTTTTAATTCTTTTCACTAAACAAATAATAAAAAATATAAGCTTTCCCTTTTGGGATAATTGACATAATATTTTGCTTAATATTCGGAGAAATATTATTCTAATGATCGTTTTAATTTGAAATGTACTCTTTCATTACATTTAAACTTTTGATTAAACACATTTTAATATCACTTAAAAACATAAATTTATTTTAATCAAATAAAATAAATATTGGCATTGTTTTTTTTTCTCTACTTGATTGTAAAATTCACATATATAGGGTATGTCATAAAGTTTGGGATTTTTTTATTATCGAGTTATCGAAAAATTGAAATGATAACATATCGAAAAGAGTAAAAAAGGAGGAGTTGTTCAGAATATGATTATATTGTTTATTAAAAACTTATTACTGTATGATCAAAAAAACGACCGTCCATTGGCTCGAAAATAATGTTAAATGGCATTCCCTATATAATTTTAATTTATTCCCAATATTTTTATTCAGAAGCTTCAACAAACTGAGTAAAATACCCAGATTTAAGAAAAATGTCGGAAGTGACAAGACAGGTTCTTTAAAATTATTTGTTATTTTCTATAGGCCATTGCAGCAAAGTTGCTAGTCTAAAAATTAACATTTTATACTTTTTTACTACACTAATATTTTTATTAGACTTGGCTTTATATTTTGCAATCCTAACGAAAAAATACTATTTGATATTTGAAGAGTAATCCGAAAACTTATATTATTGAAAGTTCCCTGCATATTTATGAACCTTTACTTATGGTACAGAGCTGTAAAATAAAATTTTCCTCTTTATTAGATATTTTTATTATTAAAATTTTTCTTTTATTAAAAAGTGTTAGACTTTTTTCGATATTTGGTCACCTAACCTTACTTTTTATATATCTGAAGAGAGGATTGTTAATGAGGATTTTTGTAATTTGCAACTACGAAAGTTGTCGTATGTCTATGATGTAAAATATGACGAAATTGAATTTTTTGTTATTGAAAATGTATTAATATTTTTTCAATAACGCAACATTAAAAAATTTGTTGCAAACTTTTGACACCCTGTATGTCGTATACCCGATGCGTCTCAAAAGTGGCTCACCCCTATAACTTTTTTATTTTTTCAGATAAATAAACGAGATTTGGTATTTTAGTATATAACATAAATTAGGATTGATTGGTGTATTCAATTGTTTTTGGTCACTTCCTGTTTCACCGGAAATGACTACAACTTTTGATTTTTAAATGGCACCCTCTGTATTTTTTTTTTACTTTATTCGACAGAAAATGACATTCTGAATAGAATGACATATCATATGTCAACTTTAATAAAAAATTGTATTTTAAAATTCAATCTAGAGTGCCATGGCTATGTTAAAAACACTAATTCTTCATCAAGGAGGCTTGGAAAAATAGATTTGCTGGTCTAATGTTCTTAGTGTCTTATCCTGGCCAGTTAGAAAATGCTCAAATCGTATTTTTAATCATATCTCAATTTTTTAAAATGGAACGAGGGTGGCTCATTAGCATATTTGAAAAAAGCATTTTTTTATGAATAATTTGATATCACACACAAAGTATAATTCAAGTCAAATTTTCGTTACGAACTGCAAGTTATAATTTCAAATAAACCATATGCGAAAATATCAAAAGTTGACATATGATATGTCATTCTATTCAGTGACATTCTCTATCGAATAAAGTAAAAAAATACCGGGGTGCCATTTAAAAATCAAAAGTTGTAGTAATTTCCGGGGAAACCGAAAGTGACCGAAAACAATTGAATACGTGAATCAATTCTAATTTATGTCATATACTAACATACCAAATCTTGTTTTTTTAACTAAAAAAATAAAAAAGTTATAGGGGTGAGCCAGTTTTGTGACGCACCCGGTATAACTCATCGACGCAAAGGTATAAAAAACTTTAGTAGGTGGGTACAAAGTATGAATGGCATCTTCCTAAGGCTAAGTTCTTAAGACTAACAATAAGGGTAAAAGACAACCATAATTGGTACCTTACTTTGTACCTTAATAGTCTGAATATAAAAAGAAATAAAATATAGTTAACTAGTCAACATTTAGTATTTGAAATACTTCATAAGGCTAGTCTCGGTTGTAACAAATTCCACGCTCTGTGAACTTGAACTTTGGTATATTCAACTTCCCACTGTGGAGAAAAAACAACATTGGTGTTATTAATATATTCTGAATTAGTTGGTTGCGCTTCGATCCTCAACTTGGCCTGGTCTTCTGTTAAATTATTTCGTTTAACTAATCTGTCAATTGCTTCATTTGGTGGAACTATTGTAGTCCAAACCTAGAAAGAAATATATTTAAAAAATGGATTATTTATTAGATTGCATCATACCTCATGACAGAATTTATCCCATCCAGCAAGGCACAAGATAGCTGCTTCAACACAAACAACAGCTTCTCCAGATTCATTTATTTTATGGCGTACTTCCTTTGCAATAGCGGGCCACATAATTTCATTTAATTTGTTTAGTTGATCTGTATTTTTAAAAACCAATCCTCCTAAAATTCTTCTGTCAATTTCACCCTCAGGACTAAGAATCTGAGATCCAAAATTATTCACTACTGGATCGTAACATGGTTGTCCTTTTTCATACAACTTGTGGCCAATTTTATCACAATTAATAACAGGAACATTTAAATTTTCTAAATGACTGGCAACACCCGATTTTCCACTAGCTATGCCACCTACAAAAAATATAAAATCAGTCTACAAGCATAACGCAGTAAGTTACATCATATTGTAATAGACTTAGTGCATTAAAAGTATTACAAATTCTTCCTTTTTCTATTGAACAAAAATAGTAATGTTTTTTGCTAACATTTTAAGTGGCATTACTTATTGTGACATACCTGTTAGGCCAATAACATACGGCCTTTTCGGTATTTCCTTTTGTACAATAGGGTTTAATAAGGTACCGAGAAGTCGCAGTCTTAAATTACTGGAACTCACTTTAGTTTCTTCCTTTGGATCTGGATTTGGCTCTTCAATATAGGGTATTGGAATAATTTTTAATTCTTTTAATTGTTTTTCCCTGCGTACTAAGTTAAATAAAACAGGTAAACTAATGTCATTTGAGCTGAAAATTAACTTACATTCATTAATTTTTTCTGCTCCTCGAATAGTTTCCTCACTTACCATTATTAGATCCATAGTTGGATCAATAATGGCTGGACCAAAGGGATCAGAAATCTTGCATATGTCATAATGTAATTCGGGGCATATATCAGATACAAAATTAAATACATTATTCACTCTTGTGTTAACATTCTGTATCAATTCCCACAAAAGCTTCCCTAAAAATTTAAGAAATAATTTAGTAATTAATCAAACATTAATTATTTATAGAATTTCTATTTATAGAACTCTATATTACTGTATAAATTCTTACCATGTATCATATTTTCCTCTGTTATTCCTACAGTAACTTTTTTAGATGCCCTCAATATAGCATCACTTAGAAGTAATTTATGAGCTGTATGTAGTCTATCAAAAGTTCCTACAAAATTTCCCAAAAAAG
Source organism: Sitophilus oryzae (assembly GCF_002938485.1). Taxonomy (NCBI): domain Eukaryota; kingdom Metazoa; phylum Arthropoda; class Insecta; order Coleoptera; family Curculionidae; genus Sitophilus; species Sitophilus oryzae. Next base: position 8,202,933 of record NW_022146254.1, on the reverse strand, counting down.
TAGGTATATTTTGTTTACAATTTTAGTTTTTTACCTCCTAAAACGACATGATTGTAAACATTACTGTCAGTATCTGAAGAAGTACTTTCAGTTTCTTCTGAATCTTCACATTCTATAGTAAGTGTGTTATGATCATTTGATACATTTGATATTTTAGTACTTATAAAACTCTCAATATCTGCTTTGGTGTATTTCTTATCAAATATAATAATGTCTATAGGATTTTGTGTATGGATTTGTGAAATATTGTGTTTAAAACTAGACAGTAAGACCCGTACATCTAAATTGTTGCACTGTTTAGTAGCCTAAAAATTCAAAAATTTCAGTTGAACTTTAAAATATAAAAACGTGAAACATACCTGAGAATAAATGCAAAACACGGTACGACTCAGTTTTGGTGTAGTAAACATGTTTGGATGAATAGAACCCAAAGGATCATTCAGGGCTGATAGCAATTGTACATACAAAGTATTCTTTACTGCTTTTTGAGCATCACTAAGCAATTTGGCTATATGTTTTGGATTTGAGACCACCAACAAACCCGTTTTTGCTAACATAGTTATATTAAGATGTTTTATAGATATACTTGAATAAAAAATACAATCCAATGTAGACCTAAAAATTACACAAAAAATTGAAATATGAGATTACAGAAAAGCCAAAAGTTAATCCAAACATTCTCTCTACAAATTTAATTGGCTGAAGGTAAATAACAAGACTACTTACTAGCCAATCATGTATAAACTGTAATGGAAAAAATTAGGATGATAAAATCAAACTTTGAACTCATGATTTTTGTTTTGTCGTAAAAGTCATATACGTCACTCAATGCCTTCTATTAAAAGATCAGCCTACGGGCGAGATTTATGACGTCACGCTAGTTAGATATAACGGATTAATAAATATGTTGTAGAATACATGGAAAACATAATTATTCCTCAGATTTTTGGTTTGTATTTTAAAAATGATATAGTTTAAATGAAATATACATAATATACAGTTAATAACTACAACATATATACCTATTTATAGTAATAAATACTTTGGCAAATAAACTATGAACCATACTATGCAGCAAATGTTTTACAATGTACAAATAATGTATAGGTACATAAGATAATGGGTAAAATGTAAATATATTTTAAATTTTGGGGTTTGAAAATCGATCTAATTTAACAAAAAACATTGAATATCTACTAATAGTGATGTATTATTATTTGCATTCACAAAATTTATATGTATATTTTGCAAGTATCAATGTTCGAAAAATTATATTTACAAATAATACAATATTATCTAAAAAGGCGTCAGCGATGGCTATGAAATGAAGATCGCTGGCATTTATATGTTAAATTATTCTAAAATTTTTGATTTTCTTGGGATTTTTAGGTTCGGGAAAAACGCTGATTAAGTTTTCATTTGGGTTTTCATTATTTTTATTTGGTTTAAAAAAAACGTTTCGGCTAACTATAGCCTTCACAGTGTTGTGTCATATGAGAAAAATAGTGTCGAATATAATCCAAAAATTACATATACAATATAATTCACACCTCATAATGTTTACTGCAATTAATAAACTAATATAAACTTATCAAAAGATGACCACATATTTTTTAAAATTATTATTCTTAACACTAAAATTATCTACATTGACTATGGAGTACGCAGTAAACATTATGTGCGTGGTGTGCATATTTTATATGCAATTTTTTGGATTATATTCGACACTATTTTTTCATATGACACAACACTGATGGAGGCTATAATGTTAGCCGAACCGTTTTTAAACCAAATAAAAATAATGAAAACCAAATGAAAAATCAATCAGCGTTTTTCCCGAACCTAAATTCCAAGAAAATCAAAAATTTAGAATATTTAGAATCAAGGTTCAAGAATATCAAATTTTCCAAGATTGTAAAATTCTAGTTAATTATTTTATGTGTACAGTTATTTAGGGAATGTCATCGATGTTCATTTCCAAGCCAACTAGACGCCGATTTTTTCGATAATACGGTATAATTCTTACGTAAAATGTAAATAACATTAGACCAATTAAAACAAAGAAATATGAATTTCTTAGTATTTTTAGTAACACCTTTATTCTTAAAACTTAATTTTGTATTATGCAAATATACCAATTTTATTGTTATTTTATTCATATTGTATTCAGCCATCACTTAAATATTTGATATTAATTTGGTATTATAAATAATCAATACTATTCATTAAAATTACTGAACAAATATATGTTATGCTTAACATACATTATATATTATCAAACAAAAACACATTCTTCTTTTAAACTGTATCAGTCTTGTCTTTACAAAAATCTTTTTAAAATTTGAACTCAAAATAATAATCTTTTCATGATCTCTAATACACATATTCTTTATTTTTCCCTAGATCATAATACCTACTTACGTGTTTGAATCTATCGAAGCTGAACCAGCAACACTTGGAGTGGAGATTCCACAATATGAATAAAATAAACATAATTGTCCAGTTTTCATTAATACCATCATGGGAGAATATTATTTTTTAAATTTATTAAAGATATTTTCAATAAAATTCTCTTGATTTATAACTCGTACCCACTTTTCTTGCTCTTCCGGACACTTTAGGCTGCCTAGTATAATAACTATCCTTAGTAACCATCCTTTCCACCAGGAACACAACAAAGATGAGGCATAGCACCAATAACACACTCCACTTAAGCTTTATTGATGAATTGTTAGAGTCTTAAAAAAACACACACAAAAATCACGATAAGTAAAAAATGTATGGGCACTTTTAGGTTAAATCACTTGCACAACGTGTAATTTTTAAAATTTCTATTTTTTTGTGCGAAACCGAGAGTGACCATATATCTGGTAGTAGTTTATGTCAGTTCAACACCAAAATAATTAGTTTTTTGCACTACAATAATAAATAATACCAAAAATCAAAGAGTTAAAACCAAAAATCAACCGACAAAATATGAAACGGAATCTAACCCAATATCTAAGTATGTACAGCTGATGAAGTAAACAAAAGTCCGCCCGGAGGCTGATCTTTTAATAGAAGGCATTGCGTCACTGTAATGTGAAAAAATCGTACCAACTGCAAATTTATTTGGTTATAAAATTATTTAGTAACTTTTATAAGGCTAAATTATGTAATTATAGATAGCAATGGATAGCAATTAATTTATCTTATAGTACAAGAAATATCTAAGTATATATACATCTCTATATATACCTTATTTACAAAAAAATTTAAGCATTATATTATTATTATACAAAACTTCAAAAAAAATTGCTGGTTTTATATTTTATTTATTAACGGTTGGCAGTCATAGAATGAAATTAACCTCAAAATAATTTAAAGAGCAACTGACAACAGACGATCAGCTGCGTTTGTTGATATTTTTGTGTTTATTTTATGTTTATTTGAATCGTCAGAACTTAATTTTTAAAGTTTACTTATCGTTCTTTTCTTATTGTTTTTCTTATTTATAATGTCTGCATTAAAATATTACTTTGATTTAATGTCTCAGCCTTCAAGAGCCGTTTATGTATTTTTAAAAATTACTAAAATACCCTTTGAACCCTACGCTGTGGCTTTAAGAAAAGGTAGGTATATTATGTTGATTAATATGCATTAAAAATTACTATTTGTTTAGTATAATATAGGGGTATAATAGAATGAAATGAGAAAAAATAATCATTATTAATTTAAAAAGAATGTAGCACTTTAACAGTGGCGTAGCTAATCTCTCTCTAGAGATAAACCTGAGTTCCTCCTAGTGTGTAGTTACTTTTATTAGATATTAGCTGGTTATTAGCGATATTTATATACAATTAAATAGTTAATTTTTATAGTAGATGGACTAATTTATTTTAAAATATATTTACACCGCTTTCAGATGGAGCGGACAGTACGCGCGGATTTTTTTTCAATATATGGAGCATACGCGACCCATGTGAAATCGTTCATATAAGGGGTTTTCGGAAACTGTGATCTGATTGATCGGATTGATAGGATTACTAATCCAGACGTTCGAAAAGTGATCTCAAAACGAGTCAATGCGTTCGGAAAGTGATCCGAATAACTCGATTTTTTTGCCATATGTTGTGATCCTACTAACCCTCCTAACGAGGTGGGTAGAATTAATCAGCTGATCATTTCTAGGGTAATTTTAAACGTAACGGTCCGCATAGAAGTATAAAGTTTTTTAATAACCGTTTTGTCCGAAATCCCTTTATCTAATGTTGATCAAATACATGATATTTTCTTAGTGTACCGCAAAAATGAGCCAATCAGCATAGCATCAAGTAACTCTAGATTTTAAATAAATAAAAAACCAACAAGTAATTCTAAAGATACTGATTGCGAAAAAGCACTATCGGAGACACCCAATAGGAAAAAAATTAAAACTCAACTACAGAAAAGTGGTTTAAAACATTTAGATTAAAATAGCCAGGCATAATGAAAGAATAGAACTTGATAGACAATTCTGAAAATTTTCATCACAATTGATAGATAAAAATTGATATATTTTTTTATTATTAATATGATGGAATGTTTATTATGTATTGTTGGCAGTAAATAAATGATTAAAATAAAGTTTATAGTGTTTTTGTTTTAAATGGCATAATTTTAAAAAAAGCCTAAAATAAAACACATTTTGTTTTTATAAAAAATAGTCTTACAGAAACTAAAAAGTATACTTAAAGCAAAACAAATAGGATAAAAATAGATCTTATACAATCGTTAAGGGGGGATATTAGGATTATTTGTTTAATTTATCTCTTTTTACGAAATACCGTATGATCGAATAAAAACGGCGTCCAGTTGGCTTGGAAATGACAATCGATGGCATTTCCTATATAAATTTACATATAAAATGACAGCGATCTTCATTTCATAGCCATCGCTGACGCCGTTTTTATTCGATCATACGGTATATTTAAATGTGACTGTTAACCCGGTAAATCTAATTATCCAACCGTTCGTAATTAAACTACCAGCTGATTACTCTCAGCACTGATCTTGGAACAGCTGATTAGTAAACTACCTAATCTAGGATTTTATTTCCGAAAACCCCTATAAGCTTTGTTCGGGTTCTTGTCATTACCGATTCTGAACCGTCCTAGGACTCTGCAGCGCATGCGCAAATGAAATAATTTATCCATATTTCCTTCTGTGCATACGCATCACAGTTCTAGGACGGTTCAGAATCGGTAATAAGAAAAACCCGAACAAAGCTATAAACTTTGTTCGGGTTCTTGTTATTACCGATTCTGAACCGTCCTAGAACTGTGATGCGTATGCGCAGAGGGAAATATGAAGACATTATTTCATTTGCGCATGCGCTGCAGAGCTCTAGGACGGTTCAGAATCGGTAATAACAAGAACTCATGGAACTCGCGGACGGTACGCGCGGACGCTCCGCTCCATCTGAAAGCGCTGTTACTTACCTATTTAAAATGGTAATAAGTTTGAAGGTCAACATCAAAATTATTTTGGGTAAAGGTGTGGATCCGGTGGCTGACCTTGAAGCCCATATTTGCTGCATTTGATCATCGATACTACGCAAGCGCACATCGTCGATGTTGCCAAATTGCAGTTTATTTTCGAATTATTTGCAGTTGAACATTTTTTTTGCGTATTAATCAATAATACTACAAATTCTATAATTAATTTTATAATTTCAGATTTATCTTGTAATGAAGTTCATAAAATTTCTGGGCCACCCTGTATATTATATTAATATTATACTAGAATAATAGAGACTTGATTCTCTTGTAATAATGACAGGCAGGGTATTTTATTGTTAACTCATTATTGTAATGAACTTCATTAATGTTTCTATTGTTGAATTAAATAAGTTAAATATTTAATTTCCATTTTGTAAGAGAGTTTTGATCGGTTTTGGTCGCCGTGGTTCGGTGCGAGAAACCGAGACGTTTACGCCGCTCTCCCTACCAGTGCAGGTTGAGTGGAGGGACCGTAGTCGAGTACCTCGGCAGTACTGGCACTACAGAGTGAGTTGTGTGGTCGCACGTGAACAGTGAAGTTCGAGTCCGGGTGCCCTGCCAAGTGTCCTGCTGCCAGCTGCCAGCCGCCTGCCGCCTGCCGCCGTATTGTATAAGGTAAGCACCCACCGCCAAAGTGATCGAGAGTAGGTCGTATTCTTTTTTATTGTTAATACCGTTTACTTTACTGCCTTGACGCGTTATAGGGATAAAGGGAGACAGAGATAGTTAGAACGCGCGATCGCATTAGCTAGCAAAAACTTGTATTCGTTCAGGGCCAACCGTCTTCTAGCAGGTAGGGGAGCTGAACGGATCCATACGAAGACCGATTTCTTTTATTAAAAAGGGAGACAGAGATAGTTAGAACGCGCGATCGCATTAGCTAGCAAAAACTTGTATTCGTTCAGGGCCAACCGTCTTCTAGCAGGTAGGGGAGCTGAACGGATCCCGTGGACGCGAAGACCGATTTCTTTTATTAAAAAGGGAGACAGAGATAGTTAGAACGCGCGATCGCATTAGCTAGTAAAAACTTGTATTCGTTCAGGGCCAACCGTCTTCTAGCAGGTAGGGGAGCTGAACGGATCCCGTGGACGCGAAGACCGATTTCTTTTATTAAAAAGGGAGACAGATAGCGGTTAAGGTAGTACAGTAAATACCCGGGTCGCGAATGTTCTTGGAACTAAAGCAGGATCTCGTCTATCCCGCGACTGGTTCTGTAGTTCCCGTATTCTCATCAGGAGCGCCGTGGGATCTCGCCGACATCCCGAGGTGGTCCTGACCGGGCGGTGTGGACTGCGCTTATCCAGGCGACTAACCGAGACGCCGTTTCGTTCTACTGCGCACGATCCAGGGCTCGCGTGCGTACCTATCCCACAGGACTCCGTTTCGTCCTACTGCGAACGATTCAGGGCTCGCGTGCGTACCTATCCCACAGGACTCCGTTTCGTCCTACTGCGACCGATTCAGGGCTCGCGTGCGTATCTATCCCACAGGACGCCGTTTCGTTCTACTGCGCACGATTCAGGGCTCGGGTGCGTAATTATCCCACAGGACGCCGTTTCGTTCTGCTGCGAACGATCCAGGGCTCGCGTTTGTTTATCCCGGGACGTCTGTAATGCTGGATTCAGAGTTCCGTAGCCGTAAGACGTAAGCCGTATCGTTAGCCGTAAGACTTAAGACGCAAGGAAAGCAATTCATAGTTGCCGTAAGACGTAACGATAACTTCATCGTAAGCGTGCGCATTACCGTTTTTAATAGGTTATGTTGTTGTTTGGGTTGTGAATGTTGTGAATAAAACTATAATACTCCTTATTTATTTTGTTATTATTAATTTAATTGAACTAAAATGGTCACGGACAATTATATTTTCGTTGCCGAAGTGAAATATCTGTGAAATATATTATAAAAGTTGTAGAAATGGCTACCGAGTACCACCGAACCTAGCCGACAACACCCGATTCGATAAGACGTAACGTAAGAATTAAAATTGGTTCATTTCTTACGTCTTACGGCATTCGGCTTACGGCATACGGAGATCTATGAACGCAATCATATGATTGTGAAGGTCGATATCCCTTGCGTCTTAACGATACGGCTTACGTCTTACGGCTACGGAACTCTGAATCCAGCATAACGACGTCGCCGACGTTTAGAAAGTCGGGTTATAAAATAGTATATCGCTCCGGTACGTACACATCTGTGTTTACTAGGACGCCGTTAAGTTAGACGCCGGTTAGAAACTCGCGTCGTTTTATTTACTAGAACGTCATGTCAAAAACGCGCTTTGAATTCGCGTGATTAAATCGGACAGTGAGTTGCATATCGAGATTATACGGTCAAAACTCTAGAGGTGCTCGATTGTTGTTGTAAATTTTATTTTACGAGTCATTAACTATAAATTTTCTTTCACTTTCACTACAATGTAAAGTCGTGAAACTTCCTGGGGTATTTAGCATATAGTTAATTAATTAAATAAAGCCTTAATGTTATGTTATAGTTAACTGTGTGTTTTATTTCTTTTCATTTCATCACTCCCTGGTATCTCCACTGTATAAAAGCTACCCGTATTGGCGAAACGTGGACCTCTTCCACTATAAAGAACAGAGGTGGCGCCCGAGAGATTTAAATTTACTACTGTACGCCAGTAAGGCTATTTATTTTTCACTGAACCAAAGAAAAATAAATTGAGACTCTTACAATCTTGATATCCAAAATTAAGGTAAGAAGGATAATGAAGTTTGTGAAATGAAAGTATTATGAATATATAAAATTGTAATAATAATAACATTTATTTATATATTTACATTAGAATTAAAATTTATCATTTACGGATTTTTTCTTAATGGTTTTAAACTTATTAGAATTATTTTATTTCTTTTGAAGTTATTTAATTTCTAGTTATTTACAGGCCACAATAGTTTTGATTATATGTATTGATGTTTTGAAATTACTAAGTACCATATGACGACTCTTATTATAGAACAATACACGCCAATCGGAGATTGAGGTAACATTTTACCTATAATGTTACTAATATAATATACTTTGATTATAATTAATGTTTGTATCATAATTTCTTAAAAATATCAAGTTAGTGGATTAATAGCAATTTTAGACATATATTTTATCGAAGAGTGTGTTGATAAGACTAAAATAAGCTTTATGTTTTATCTTTTTCTCTTTAGAAGGGAGATGGTTTGTATCGTAGAATACATTACAGTATTTAATATCGTGTCCTTTGATATTCTTTTCTTAATTTACTGTAATTTCTTGTTTCCTATAATGCCAAATCTTGACAATATGGTGAAGGTTGAGTTTTGATCTTATTAGTTTTATAATAATAATAATAATAATAATAGAAATACAAGACTAAATTAAGACTTAGTTTGTGATTTATATTAAGATCTTTCTTATAATATTTGTTATGTCTTAATCTTAATACTATATTATGCTTGGTCTGAAAAATAAATGTTAAAATATTCTAATTTGGCATATCCTATTCCATCCTTCCATTAGGAAAAAAATGGTTTATAAATCATATATGCTAAGAAAATCACATAAATTATGTGTAAGATTAGAGAAATCTTAATGTAGCAGAAAAATTAATGCAATATAAAGCAGAATTAAACAAGGTAACTGTTAATGTTGCTGAAGCTGATTCTGCAATTTTAATTACGGAGGCTAAAAGGCCTTTTAAGGTTTGAAGGTTTACAGGTTACAGGGGGGTATAAACTACATTACATGTAGTTAATGTAGTTTATGTAGAGGGTGTAGTTTATGAAACCTATGTATGCGACTTTCAAATATTAAAGATTTGAGGTGAGGTTATAATACGTTGAAGCTTTAAAAAACACAATGTATTTAAGAAAACAGAAGAAATATGGCTTTAAATATAATATTCACACATCATATTATTTAGACCCCTCATACAAAGTAAAATTATTCATAATATCAATACATAGTTTATTAACGTAGTTTTCATGTAGTTAATGAACGGGAAAAGACGTAGTTTTTGAAGAAAAACTACACGTAGTTAATCAGGCAAATTACGTCTTAATTAACTACTTCCAAACCCTGGCTACAGCATTTAAAAAATAAAAAAAAAAAAGAAAAAACTTGGACACATCCCTTTTAATTTCCCGAATTTTTAATAAAGCACTTTTTAAACGTAGCATAATAATCTAGCTAGGAATCTAGAGTTTTATTTCTATATAATTTTATTGACTATGAAAATACATAATAAGCGTTCACGTGTTGTGCAAAATATTAAAATAATAATATAAATAATATACCGCGTACTATGATTGAAAAAAAAAATAGCGTCAGCGATGACTATGAAATGAAGATCGCTGTCATTTTATATGGGAAATGTCCTCAAGCGTCATTTCCCAGCCAACTGGACGCCGTTTTTTCGATCATACGGTATATATTGACAAAAAACACTGAAAAGCACATATTTGTTTTCTACTGAAAATAATTCCAAAATAACTCGCAATCTGGCAACATCGAAGATGTGCGCATGCGTAGTATCTGTAACTATATGCAGCCAAAACTCGTTTCAAGGTCAGCCACCGGATCCACACCATTACCTTATTTTGAGGTAAAAGGGTTTTTAAGCTGTGCCACTGTATTTTAATGAAAATAATTTTATTTATTTGGTAATGGTGTGGATCCGGTGGCTGACCTTGAAACGAGTTTTTGCTGCATATAGTCACAGACACTACGCATGCGTACATCTTCAATGTTGCCTGATTGCAAGTTATTTTGGAAATATTTTCAGTAGAAAACAAATATGTGCTTTTGAGTGTTTTTTTTTGTCAATATATACCGTATGATCGCAAAACGGCGTTCAGTTGGTTGGGAAATAACGATTGAGAGCATTTCCCATATAAAATGACAGCGATCTTCATTTCATAGTCATCGTTGACGCCATTTTTTTTTCAATCATAGTACGCGGTATATTATTTATATTATTATTTTAATATTTTGCACAACACGTAAACGCTTATTATGTATTTTCATAGTCAATAAAATTAAATAGAAATAAAACACTAGATTCCTATAATTAATCTAATTGCTCTAGATTATTATGCTACGTTAAAAAAGAGCTTTATTAAAAATTCGGGAAATTAAAAGGGATGTGTCCAAGTTTTTTCTTTTTTTTAATTTTTAAATGCTGTAGCTCTATGTCATGTTCATAATAGTTTTTTCTAACATTCCATCAAAACTACGGAGGCCTTAAAAGGCCTTTTAGCCTCCGTAATTAAAATTGTAGAATCAGCTTCAGCAACATTAACAGTTACCTTGTTTAATTCTGCTTATACATATATTGCATTTTTCTGCTACCTTAAGATTTCTCTATTCTTACACCTAATTTATGTGATTTTCTTAGCATATATGATTTATAAACCATATTTTTCCTAATGGAAGGATGGAATAGGATATGCAAAATTAAGATATTTTAACATTTATTTTCCAGACAAAGCATAATATAGTATTAAGATTAAGACATAACAAATATTATAAGAAAGATCTTAATATAAATCACAAACTAACTAAGTCTTAATTTGGTCTTGTATAAACACAGGTATAAAAGTAATAAGATCAAAACTCAACCTTCACCATATTGTCAAGATTTGGCATTATAGAAAACAAGAAATTACAGTAGATTAAGAAAAGAATATCAAAGTACACGATATTAAATACTGTAATGTATTCTACGACACAAACCATCTCCCTTCTAAAGAGAAAAAGATAAAACATAAGTCTTATCACCACACTCTTCGATAAAATATATGTCTAAAATTGCTATTAATCCACTAACTTGATATTTTTAAGAAATTTTGATACAAACATTATAATCAAAGTATATTATATTAGTAAAATTATAGGTAAAATCACAGTAAAATGTTACCTCTATCTCCCATTGACGTGTATTGTTCTATAAGACTCGTCATGATAGTACTTCAATACATCAATACATATAATCAAAACTATTGTTGCCTGTAAATAACTAGAAATTAAATAACTTGAAAGAAATAAAATAATTCTAATAAGTTTAAAACCATTAAGAAAATATCCGTAAATGATAATTTTTAATTCTAATGTAAATATATAAATAAATGTTATTATTATTACAATTTTATATATCATTCCCTAATTTTGGATATCAAGCTAAATCTGAAATTATAAAATTAATTATAGAATTTGTATTATTATTGATTAACACTCAAAAAAAATTTCAACTGCAAATAGTGCGAAAATAAACTGCAATTTGGCAACATCGACGATGTGCGCTTGCGTAGTATCGATGATCAAATGCAGCAAATATGGGCTTCAAGGTCAGCCACCGGATCCACACCTTTACCATTTATTTAATTAAACATTTTAGGTGAACATCGCACTGATGATTTCAAACAGAATTTCAATAAATTTCAAAAAGTGCCTTTTATTCATCATGGAGATTTTAAATTAGCAGAAAGGTTTTAAAGTTTAAATTACCTATTGATTTACTACTTTCATGTATATTATTCTTTCAGTTCTTATCAGTGGCGCAACTAGAGGGGGCTAGGGGGCTTAGCCTCCCTCCCCCCAGATGACTGGTGCAGATCAATTAAAATTGTTTTTAACATCAAATCAATATTATCTTATAGTGACCTAAGCCTCCCCAAAAAGACTTGAGCCTCCTTAAAAATCTGTATCTAGTTGCGCCACTGGTTCTTATACTCTATTAGAAATATATTTTTTATTTTAGTATAGCAATTGTTAGGTATCTCTCAAAACAATATAAAGATAACGTACCAGATTATTTATATCCCTCAGGCGCTAAAGAACAAGCCAAAGTCGATGAGTTTTTGGAATGGCAGCATTTAAATATTAGACTTCATTGTGCTCAATATTTTTGGTATAAGGTAAGAATCTGATATTAAAAGTGTACCATTAAAATTATTTTTCTGGCAGTGGTGGCTCCTGGTAAAAGTTATAAAGGGACCTTAAATTTTAGTAAGATTTTAAATTAATATTTACCTATCTATTTGTTATAAATATTTATGGTCTATCATATGTTCTTTGCTCTTGGCAAATTTTATAATCACTTTTTTATTAAAACAAGTCGCTTTATCTTCAGACTTAAGTGTTTTATATCCGTGATCCCCCTATTTCTGTCCAGATTTATTGCCACGGAAATGTAAGCTGGGAAAATATGGAAAATAGTGCAAAACATGTTTTGTAAAATCTACTAAATTTACGTGTAAGGCTGGTTGCACAGTGGAAGCATCTATTATAAGCATCTACATGCGAATTTTAGAACGCGAGTATGACGCCAGTCTTTGCGCGACCGATCCAAGTTTAACTAGAGGTATGTAGTTCGTGAAAGAACTAGCTCCATTGAACTATTCCGACCCCGGAACGAAAGGAACTAGTTTCTGAATTTTTAAAAGATTAGTTCCTCAGGACCTATTTCGAGGACAGATACTGTGACCCAGTGACGCATCCAGAGAGTGAGTCTGGGAGGGGTAGTGGCAATATTTAGATAAAGTAGGTAATAGATTTAAATTAAATTTTCGCTCAAAGGTATTGTGACTATATATAAAAAATAAACTTAATTTTATTTTATACCACATTTTCTTAATTATAAATTTCTTCCCGGGAGGGGTAATTACCCCCATTACCTCTCCCGTATATGCGTCCCTGCTGTGACCGAGATATAATAATAGGACGGATCGGCTAACGCGATTGTAGCTCGATGCTAGGCGGGTGTGGAGAGTGCCAGCCGTATGTTGTCGGTCTCGGACCGAAAGGAACTAGAGGAACTAAATAGAGACTAGTTCACCGACGGATTGCCAAGCGCGAACGCAGACCGATGCTATAGGCGGGAATGGGCCAGACGTATGTTGTCCCGGACCGATAGGACCTAGAGGGGACCCTTCACGGGAATCTATTCAGCAGTATTCAGTCCACATTCAGTCTGCAGTTCCGAGATATACAAGACGACGGATCCGGCCTTATCTATGGCTGCGACCGGCGTAATTACTACAGAAAATTGTCGTAGATACTGTTTTTAATATTTAGTTTGTTCTTTGAATTTTGAATATTTTATTTCACTTAGTTTTAGCAGTCTTAACCAGAGCATTACAATATACATCGTTTCTTAATGAAATTAATTTCTTTTAGTTTCTTCATAAAAGATACCACTTGCAAAAGGTCTATTTCTTTTTTCTGCAGTAAATGAGATGTAACATAAATTACGTTTTATTGAATGTGGTAGACAATGATTCAGTATTGAAAATAAAAGAATTTCGGACTTTCATTTTCTTTATTTATTTTGATTAACACACTGATGCCTATTTGTGATGACTATTCCAATGTAAAAGGAACGTCAGAAAAGATCAGGCGAATAGTCAAAAAGTATAAAATTAAAACTTGTCTTCAAATCTGGATCGACTCTAAGAAGTGTCCTAACAAAAACAAGACCGGAGTCATCGAAACAACAGAGAGATTGTATCTACCAGCTATCTTGTGAATACGGTGAGTTAGGAAGCTTTGGGTGAGTCGTATATTGGAGAGACTAAACGGCCTCTAAATGTACGACTCACGAGCGAGGATAAAAAACATGTACAAAAAGATGAAACAGTGAAATCAGGTATTGCGGACCATGTTTGGTCAAAACGGCATAATATAAAGTAGTCAAAAGCTCAGGTTGTCCACAGAGAACCCAGGGGCGAATCCTCCATGAATGCAACGCATGCACTGCATGCCTAAGAATGCTTTAAAAATCTACTATTAATAAAGCTCCGCGCGCACTGAATGGATATCGGCGAGAGCGAGCGGCACATAATTTTCAGTTTACGTTGAAATAAATGTAAGCCCGCGCACCGCATTAGATCGGTGCGCTCGGTGCGCTTCGAGCTATCGGCGGTACTCGCGCCATCAGGCGAAATCAGAGAAGGCATGGGAGGGGGACGAATAGTCTACGCCGAGCGACTGTTTTTAGTGGAGCGGTTTTACATTAAACATGTTCGATGAATTATTAATCGAAAGTGTACGAGACCATATCATACTTAATATGCGGTTCTTTATAAAAATTTCTTACAAGCACGTAACCTATATTGTTTACTACACTTATTCAATAACTGAATTAGAAAATCTTCCGATTAAACCCATTTATTTCTCATCTCGTTTTGATTATCTCACATTATTTTGAAAATCGAATTTAAATATCGTCAAAAAACTTATCATATTATTTAATTTGTGGTTTGTTTTGACGTTAGTAATAACAGCTGATAAATAGTCATCCTATGTTACTATGTGGATCGTTCCGTACAAGGTACAAATAGAGAAAATAATATTTATGTTTGAATAAAATATTTGTACATATACCTACGTATGATAGAAAAAAACGGCGTCCAATTGGATGGGAAATGACGATTGATGACATTTCCTATATAAATTTACATATAAAATGGCACCGACCTTCATTTCATGGCTATCGCTGATGCCGTTCCTTTTCGATAATACGGTACTATTTTTTTTTCTTTTTTCAATTTTCTTTGACTTTTTTATTGTATTTTAAGTTTTTAAAATCTTGGTTTTAAGTCAGTAGTGAATTTTTTGTGAACAATGTGCGATAAACATCTCAACATCCATATAAAAGACAACTTCGTCAAGTGCTACGTACTTTCCACACTTCTCTACGGGGTTGAGTCATGGACACTCAAAGTAAGCGCAATGAATAAGTTGGAAGCATTTGAGATGTGGGTATATCGCAGAATGCTGAGAATACCATGGACTGACCGTGTCTCGAATGAACGAGTTCTAAACCAAATGAACAAGGACCGAGAACTCCTCGACATAATAAAAAGAGGAAAGCAGCCTATTTGGGCCATATCATGAGACATAGCAAGTATGAATTCCTTCAGCTCATCATCGAGGGTAAAATTGAAGGAAAGCGCGGACTCGGACGACGGCAATGCTCCTGGCTGAAGAACATCAGAGATTGGACAGGCCTGGACTACAGACATACTTTGCTGAGAAGAGCGAAAAATAGAGAGGAATTTGCCATGGTTGTTGCCGATCTTCACTGAATGGAGAATGCACTTTAAGAAGAAGAAGTGAATAAAACGAAACTTGTGTTTACATTTTGTTTAATGATTGACGTTTCGACTAATTTTAATTCGGCCTTCTTCAGAATCTATAATATACAATACAATTTTATCACTAACAATGTGTTTAATATATATTTTTTTCTTACCACAAACGTAGAAAATTAGTTATACATAAAATTGATCGAAACGTCAATCATTAAACAAAATGTAAACACAAGTTTCGTTTTATTTACTACTGACTTAAAACAAAGATTTTAAAAACTTAAAATAAAAGCTATATATAAATGTTTGTAATGACACTTATTTAGATTAAAAAACTAAAAATAGAAGTTTTATTTGACTATTTTTCATATCTAGCTAAAAACAAAGCTTTTTAAGAACAAAGAACAAATTAAACCCTTTTGAATTATACCAAATTTGTTAAAATCGGTCAAGCTAAGAGTCATGTAGTATATTTTATCCCCATCTTCCACTCTATTTCACTAATTTTATGTGGTTTGTTAACCCTTAACTGGTCCGGCGTCGTCTGACAGACTACGCCAAATAATTAACTCATTCTCATTAGTTACTGGGACCGCCTACAGGATTGGCGTTCCAGCTAATCCTTCCCCTCTCGGTCAACGATTGATAGCCATATTTATGCCCAAACTGGATTAGTTTTTTAGAAGTTATGGCAGAAGATACTTAAGCCGTAGTCTCTCAGACGACGCCGGACCGTTTGTGTAAGATTTTGTGTGTGACAAACTTTCGTAAAATATGGCCGGGCCTTCGAAAAGAGTGCGTTTAGGAGACTCTAATTATGAAGAAACTCTATTAAAATGATATGATGAGGACTGTGACAGTGACAATATGACAATCTACCAGACAAATGCGTTTGACAATGTCAAATATTCCAAGAGAAATATACTTTACAATTGGTAGAATACTTGCAATTCCTGTACAACCAGAACACGCCTATGGGGATATTCTTATCCTAGAGTTCTTATCCTAGAGTTCTTATCCTAGTAAAATACAATGTTATGTCCTAGTTAATTATTTTTAATGCCTAGAATGTACGAATCCATTTTGTAAAACATGTTCAGGAAAACAATGAACTTTGCCTCATGCTGTAACTAAAAACCTTTTCTTTAACTCCAGTTTTACAACTAATTGTTTTTATATATAGTATTAAAAACTTATTTCTATATATGTAAAGACTTTTAGTACTTTGGTTTTATTTTTAAGAGCTTAGTAAAAATCTAATTATTTTTTTCAAATTTATATGTATGTTATTTTATTTTGTACTATATTTTCTTAAAGTTTATATTAATTGAACCCATTTTTGTCTAGATTAGTTCAATACTACATAATATAATATATAATAAAACAAAAAATTTGTTATTTTTTAGTTTTTGTGTTTTTTTTTTAATTTTTAGAAGGCGTAGTCCCACAGACTACGCCGGACCGTTTATGATACATATCTATTACCGGACCAGTTAAGGGTTAAGATCTAAATATATAAATGTGTGTTTGGTTAAGATCTAAATAATATTAATTTCCATCATAAAGCATAAAATATAAAAAGTTGCATAAAAATATAAATAGTAATAATACTTATAATTTTTTGAAATGCCGAATGAATTTGACTAAATTTGAATAAACTTCTCCTCGTCTATGCTCAAATTTATGCTGCACTCTCGACCGTCGATCGTGCGACTCCAGTGCGCGGCTACAATCGACTTTCCGACCGGTCGTGCCGCTCGCTCTCGCCGATACAGGTAAATATTATACTGTGCTACATAATCCCATAATCGGTATCAAAATACGGAAATACTTAATTTTAAATTACTGCATGCATGATTATTATGTGCATTCAATCACAACAGATACGCGAAGCGCGTCGAGGTCACTGACCCACACATCCATTCGACAGGATTCGGCCGCTGCACACTAATATTTTAATTTACTAGCGGAACTTAATTCAAAAGAACAATTTTTACAAAAGTACAAAAATATGACATTTTTTTACAGCTAAATGTTTGAGGAGTTGAACATTATCGGAAAAAATAACATTGGCACCGTTATATTGTTTATATCAACTCTAACTTTGATTTGCAGTTGACATATCTTAAAACAAAATATTGTTAGTCATGCAGATTCGTTATTTATCGAGTAAGTTACAAGTGTTTAATGCTTCTAAAAGAAAAGCTGCGCATATTATTATCGTCTCCAGTTTTCAGCTATTCGACAAGGTAAAGCAAAGCTTAATCCAAGTTAATTCATTATGAATTATTCTCCATTTACTTGGATATGTCAATATGTGATAATATTTTAATAAAATCAAAACTTCACGTTGAGTTTAAAAAATGTATCCACGTGTATCCAAGTAAACATTGCTTTTGTGAAGTTCTTTGATAAATACTTAGAATAAAAATATTTAATTTTTTTGCCCTAATTTGCCCTTTTGATCTATATATGCATTTTCGTTGCAATATGCACTGTAAGCACCCATCTTAAGCTATTATTATGTGGATTATAAACGCGAGTTTATTTGACATATCTAGGAGCGGAATAAAATAATCATTTGAAATTTTTATTCCGCTATAGGTAAAAACTGTTTTTTGATAATATTAGAGTTGCAGTGTTGCCAGATCTAACCCAATACAAAATGTTATGTTATGATAAACCTGGTATATTATTTCATTTTTACGTTCTACCGGCAGCAATTCTAGATCTTTTTCATATGGTAAATGTTTTCTCTATACCTAAATCTACATTCTGGAGATATTTGCATTAAGTCGGTTTAAGACAATGCGTGTATTTGCCGAACATTTAGTGTTTTGACTCATTTGCGTATTGTGTGAACAATGGAATCTTCGTCGAAGGTAAATTCAGTTTATTTTTTTATAATTAACAGTGCTTCTTTCGAATACAAAGAGAATAGGAATAATTCCGAGTTCGAAATCGAGTTCGAAAATGATCATCATAAATCTCACAAATTCGTTAAAACGTCATTTTACTACAAACTGTAGATCGCCATTTTAAACTTATTTAATATCAGTTCTTTTAATTTATATATTTTTTAAATATTTTTTTAGTCACAAAGCTCTCAATATTTACTCGTAGTTATCCCTATGTTTTTTTGTATGAGAGAAATACTAATTTAAATTATAATTATTTTTGGTCCTAATTTGTGCCTAAATTACAAATTAAACAGAACGCTGTTGTAATTAAACATAAATATGTCAAAATGATCCTAAAAATCAACATTTCTCAACATAATATTTACAAATTAAGTGAACTTTTGGGAATTGAAATTAAGTTCCGCTAGATGTTCAAAATATCACAGTGTGCGCTGCTTTCCCGGTAAATGCATGCACGAAACATTATGCATGCTCGCATAATAATTGTTTTGTTTTAGTCGCAGGTTGCAGATCGGGAAAGTTTTTCGCGTCTCTGTTTCGCTGACGAATAGTGTTGTTTTTTTTTCGAGTTTGAGTTTTGGACTTCTGAATAGGTTTTATGGATTTTTTTGTGAAAAAACTAGAAGAATGGAGTTTAATCTATACTAATATACCAAAATGCTTAAGTGACTCACTCACTGATTAATCACGATCCTGCTCAAACCACTCAACGTAAGAAGCTCAATTTTGGCATACAGGTTTATTCTAGGGTGTAGAGGTTCGATAAGAAGGGATTTTTCGAAATTCCAGTTTCAAGGGGATGAAACCGCCTCTCAAATATTACAATGTTTTTTATTTAAAAAACGGTCCCAAAAAACGCTTAAACACGTATATTTTATTTTGTTTTTTACATATTTTAAAAATCTCGTCATTGATCATGATCCTGCTTAAAGCGCTTGGCGTAAAAAGCTGATTTTTGGAAAACGGATTGACTTTAGGGTGTAGAGGTTCGATAAGAAGGGATTTTTCGAAACTCGAATTCTAAGGGGGTGAAACCACCCCTCAAATATTAAGAATATTTTTTATTTAAAAACTGGTGAGTTTTTCGGAAAAACTCTTAAACACGTATATTTTATTTTGGTGTTTTACATCTTTTAAGATTTTTTAAAAATTTATACAGGGTGTTTCATAAAATATGACCATTGAGTAATCGCGATTCTGCTTAAACTGCTTGACGTTTTAAGCTGATTTTTGGCAAATGGACTGACTGTGGGGTGTAGAGGTTCGATAAGGAGGGGTTTCTCGAATCTCAAATTCCAAGAGGGTGAAAACGCCCCTCAACTATTACAATATTTGTTATTGAAAAAACGGTTAGTGTTTCGGGAAAACGCTTGGACACGCATAATTTATTTTGTTTTTTTACATATTTTGAAATTTTTTAAAAAATCATACAGGGTGTTCCAAAAAGTTGGGTAATTTATAGTAACTGCCAAAATATGATAATATCGCCATATTGTTTTTTCTCATGCTGACATAAATGTGAGAAAATTTTATCCAGTTTGTATGTTAATGGCAATTCTTGCTTTGCTTTATCATCACCATTACAAATGATTAATTCGACGTGAACAAAGTCGCGGGTACACGCTAGTTTTAAATAAATCATATTTTCATAGGGAGGGCTGTTTTTTAACGATTTTAAATGATTTCTAGGCGAAAATTGGACCCAGTACCGAAAAAAATCCGCCTTCTGCGGGCTCACGCTTTTTAATATTATTATTACCTCGTAGTGCATGCCTAAAGCAAACATTCATGCAACGCCACTGAGAGAATCTCATTTGAAAAAGCGTAAATTTAAAGAGGCCGTTTTTATTGCAAACAATAACAACATTTTTAGCAACCCTAGTACAGAAATACCTACGATATGGCAACCACTGATAAAACGCTCAAATGCAGGCATTCAATGTGGACAACCTCACGGTTGACTGCACCCCACTTTTTCACGGGTAAAAGCTTGACCGCAGTATAAAACTCAGTAGTTTTAGGAATTAGGTTAGTTTACACTTTATGATCGAACTGAATGACCGAAACGTTGTATTAATCAAAATGAATAAAGACAATGGAAGTCCGAAATACTTTTATTTTTGAGTAACATAAATTACCTGTAAAACTTCGTTCCAAAAAATTTCGATAATTAAGAACTCACAATCAAAATTATTTAAGAGCCCTCTTGCTGTCGTCACTTCTCCCTCACGCTTTTTAATTCTATATGAAAAATACATACCTACTAATTTTATGAAGATAGCAATATTAATTTTTGTATTATTAAAATTATAGTGGTTGATTCCAAACATTACCCAGTCGCCTCCAGATGATGATAAAATTGAAAGGCTTGAAAGTGCCATGTTAGGAAGCATAAGTGATTTTGAAGACCTCTTTCTAAGTCAGGGACACAAGTATGTTGTAGGAAATACACTTACAGTTGCAGATATTTTTGCTGCATGTGAGTTGGAACAGCCAAGTGAGTTTAAGAAAATACTGTTAGCTTTTGTAATGTAGTAATAATTAACGGCTTTTAACATTTTCTTAGGAATTGCAGGATATGATGTATGTCAAAACCGTCCAAAACTGAAATCGTGGTTAGATTCTGTTAAAAAAGACTGTGATCCGTTCTTCGCTGAAGCTAATGTTTTTGTTGATAAATTTGCTAAAAAGACTTTAGCTGCTAAAATGTAATTAACTTTATAAATCTTAAAGATCAAGTTTTTTACACATGAATGTAATAAGCACAACTTTTACAATACTAGCTACTAAGTATTCTTTTTTGAAAAAAAATATTTAAATAATATTTTTGTTGGTCAGTTAAAAAATATATTTGTATTGTTGTTTATTGTTAGAATCAAAGAGGCGTGTTTTTATTATCCAAACTTAAAAATATTAAAAATTAATATTTTTTAAGTTTTCTATATTAACGGGGAAATACCTAGCTGTCCAGTAATAATGAATGATATTTCGGGTTAATGTTTTTTGATATCACTTTAGTTAACGTGCCTTATCGCTAAAGTCTGTCCAGCGAGGGAAGGGACGATTTTGACAGATGACATTAGAACCATAAAAATCAAAAACACTGTTATATTCTCTTGCTGGTCAAACTATAGTTAATATATAATATTTTCTTTATTTTTTTTATATATTTATATACATTACATTTTATATACAGGGTGGTCCGAGTTGTATTCCAGAAACTTCGGCAGCATATTCTGCAGATAAAAATAAGTAAAAAAGTTCGTATAAATGTATGTCCTAAAATGCTTAGTTTCGAAAATACAGGGTGTAGAAAATTCATTTTTATTTCGATTTTTTCCAAATAATTTATGAAGTAACGTCAATACTTGGATGAAAATTGGTGCCTAGAAGTTTTTTGATATGAGAAATTTGATTTTGATGTTAGTAGGACTCCTACTTGTAGAGGGCGCCACCTACATATTTTTTTCCTGGTTTAAAGAGTAATAACTTCTCGTCCGTACCTGTTCAAAACTACTGAGTAAAAAAATATACATTTATTACAGTTGAGGGTTGGAACCTTTGGTGTTACACAGCAAAATAAAAACACTAAATCACCACAATACACCAAAACACTTTTACTTTTACACTGGACGCGCGTTTCGCTAACCATGTTAGCATCATCAACAGATGATTATAAACTAAAGTACAATCTACAAGTTGAGCGTTTATATACTCGCTCAGTGGGCACCGAGTGGGCGTGGCAAAATCTAGCCAACCGAGTCAGAGCCAACTGAGCGTAACAGTTAGATTTCCGCCACTAGAGTAGTAGGAACAAAGAACTTGAAGGAATTGGACCGTTGACTAGCAGTTAGATGCATATGAAAGCATCAGAATTAATAAATGTAAAGATAGTATGAACAGAGTCAACGGTCCAATTCCTTCAAGTTCTTTGTTCCTACTACTCTAGTGGCGGAAATCTAACTGTTACGCTCAGTTGGCTCTCACTCGGTTGGCTAGATTTTGCCACGCCCACTCGGTGCCCACTGAGCGAGTATATAAACGCTCAACTTGTAGATTGTACTTTAGTTTATAATCATCTGCTGATGATGCTAACAAGGTTAGCGAAACGCGCGTCCAGTGTAAAAGTAAAAGTGTTTTGGTGTATTGTGGTGATTTAGTGTTTTTATATACATTTACAACGTTTTTTATGTAAAAAAAGTCTCTTGGTAAAAATCGCTACAAGTAATGGTTTTCGAGATATTTGGAATCGAATTTATCAATACCTGTCATCATTGACATAAGTTAAACATGTTAACTAAATAGTTATTCGACTGAAATCATAAATTTGAAATGTTTTTGTGCCAGAAGTTCAACAGAAACTGTTTTATTATCTTTTTTTCGAAGAAAAAATTATGATTAACTTAAAAAAACAAAAAGTTCCCAAATTTATCATTTTAGTCAAATAACTATCTACTTAACATGTTTATTTTTTGTCAATAATGACATGTATTGACTGTTCCCGTTCTAAATATCTTGTGAACAGTTGCTCGTAGCGATTTTTACCAAGAGACATTTTTTACGTAAAAATTCGCGGAAATGTATATTTTTTCACTCAGTAGTTTTATACAGGTACGGACAAAAAGTTATTACTCTTCAAAACAGTTAAAATACGTGTAGGTGGCGCCCTCTACAAATAGTCATATTGACATCAAAATCAAATTTCTCATGTCAAAAAACTCCGAGACACCAATTTTCATCCAAATATTTATGTTACCTCACAAAATATTTGGAAAAAATCGAAATAAAAATGAAAATTCTACACCCTGTATCTTCGAAACTAAGCATTTTAGGACATACATTTATACGAACTTTTTTACATATTTTTATCTGCAGAATACGCTGCCGAAGTTTCCGGAATACAATTCGAACCACCCTGTATACATTTTTTGGTGTTTTGATAATTTTATTTTTTTTTAGAGGAAGAGAGAAATAAATACACACTTTTAAATGGGTTTTTATTAAAAAAGTAAAAAAAAACTTAATGTAATACTTGAACTCAAATTAAACGTGTCTATCTAACACCAGACATGGGCGTGTCTACATCCGTCCTTTGAAGGTATTTACGTAACAGCTCCGTGGTTCTGTTCGTATTATACATGGCCAAAAATGTCTGTAGAGACACTGGCGCTTTTTTCTTAATTATTTGAAAGCCTGTAACGTATCTGTAGAAGTCTGCGAAGTCCCTAGGCACATACTGTTCCACCAAATTGCTCTCGTTCACAAATTCCTCCACCTCTCGCAAATCCTCCCTTCTACTGAACTCCACGTGTTCCGGTAAGCGTATCATCTCTGTTCCACTTAGAGGTTGGTCCGAAGAATGTTTCCTCTTTGAGAACGGAAGAGAGTGTTTAAATTGATCGGGATCCAGACCGGTAGTTTTTAATAATTCGTCGTCTTGAAGTGATAGGTTGCTGATGAACAGCTCTACTTGAGTGTCATCGAAATAACGGATAAACATGTGGTTGTCCCGTATATAACATAGTTTACCGTGAGGAGCTATTCTAGGTGGACTGCCCGGTGCTTGTGGACGATCCATAGACTTCCTTCGCTCCGTACCCGCTTCACGAGGGTACGATGCCATTCTAGGCGAAGTGGGGTTTTTATACTGACCATATGTGTTCGAAGATTTGAACTTTTGCACATAAGTGGGAGATGTTACAGCTTTGTCTGCTTTAGACTGTATTGTATCGGGAAATACGAATCCTGAACCATTTCCTACAGGGGAAATAGGTTCAATTTGAGGGGAGTAAATGGCCTTATCGGGTGATCTTTGCGGTGACGGAGCAAATCCTAACTTGATTGGTTGTATCTTTGAGGATTCGGATATCAACGTATTTGATTTTTTTCCCAATTGTTTGCATTGAGCTTCATTCGGAATTGAAGACGATAGGGAGTATTTTATACCATTCGCATTGGGTTGAATACTGCTAGTTACTTGTGGGGTTATAGTTGTACCTTGTGCCAAAATGGGGAGTAGAGGTGGCAGCGTTGGACATTTCGGTATGTGTGCGTCGTTTTGAACTGGTTTGGTTTTTGGTTCCTGGGGATGTGTTTCTGTAATTCAGAAATAAAAATAAAAATTTTGAAATTAAATTATTTTATTATTTGACGACAAAAATTTCATAAATATTTTAAAACTGATTTTCTTGCTGATTGTTTATAATTTAAAGATGTACACTTTATATTTAAAAATAAAAGTACTCATATGGTAGGCCTGTAAATAACAGTTGGTTTAAGCATAAGTTTGAGCATTACTGAACTAATAATTTACACTTTAATAAGTTCCTATAATATACGCGCTCATTTTGATCACTCGGTATATATAGTCTGGATCATATACCGGCTAGTGCATCGTCGTTGGAAACAGGAAATTCCATGCAAATTTTAAACTATCCAAATATTGACTCTTTTATTAATTTTACAGCTAAATCGCAAATAGGTTTTTAAAGGTCTATGTATACTGAATACGCATGCCAAATTTGGACAATTTTGAACTAGCCGATTTTAAGTAATTTAAGAAAAACTGCATCTATTTTTGAATTAAATCTTTTTGATTTTTTGCATGCAATACCATCCTCTGTTTTTATTTGCGCTAATAATTAATATTGTTAAATCAATTTATTGGCCCTTTAACACAGCTATCTTATTTCGCAAAAAATCGCCAAAATACTGCTAAATTGTAATCCACATAAAGACCACATCCAGTACAGATTGTTCTGGCGTTATACTTGAGGGGAGTAAAATCAATCTGATACCCCAGATTGAATCTGGATACTCCAGATTAAATGAACTATTGGATTAAAACACATTTCAAACAAAAGCAAATATGGAAGGATTACTAGATTTCTGGTTTAAGATTATCTAAATTAGACAGTGGATTTAGATTATCTATCTCAAACGTATGTAAGTTATACAGGGTGTTTCAAAAAACATGTGCTTTCGTAGGAAGATTCCTCACGTAAAAATAAAAGTTATTTTTTAGATCAACATAGGTGCGATTCTGCTTTGTTTCGTAGCTACAGGATGTTAAAATCTGATTATTTTTTCGATTTATTATAATTTTCTGCCAAATGCTTTTTTTAGCGTTTCGAATGATATTTTGATGCTAAAAGTTATTATAACTGCGACATATTTTAAAGCTAAAAAAAGTGTCGATATATTCACCAGGGACGTGCATATCGTTTATCACTGGAATATTTTTTTTCTAAAAAAGGATGTACGCCACTGACTGTTTTTTCTCTTGTTAGCGAAATAGTGTAAGCAGTTTAATGCCGATTAAAAGTTGTGTCTTGATATTTTGTCGATTTCGATGAGATAAACGCAATTTTATTAATTTGCCTTGATCCAAGTCTAATAGCAACCTTTAAAAAATGTTAATAGCATTAATTTGCGGAAGATTTAAATAAATACTCATTGATGCCTCATCAAAAAATATGAACCTTAAATACCGTAATTTTTTTTATTTGAAATTGCTATAGGTGGGTCTAATCGCAATAATAACTAATAGTAATGATATTTATTAATAAATAACGTAAAATGCCTATAATTTATTAATTTTATTTTTATTTTTATTTTATTAATTGTGATTAATAAAGACTGTAGCTAGACTGACCCTGTAGCTACGAATCAAAGCAGAATTGGACCTATGTCGATATGAAAAGTAAATCTTATTTTTACGTGAGGAAAATCCCATCGCTACAAGGGGTGGCACGTGTTTTTTAAACACCCTGTATTGTAATGACCTTACCTTCATCACTATCCATAATCTCTATTGTACTCTCTTGCTTAATCGGTCTTTTCAATATACCCATTTGAGTCAAGAATTTGCTCTTCAGGTTCTCATCTTTCTTTAGTTTTTCCATCCACACTAAAAATTCTGTATTGTTCTCATCCTGACCCTTTTCTTTGCCATTTGTAAACTCTATTTCCGGGCTTGAACTAATTCGATCGCCGGTGGTTCTCAATATGGTGGTTATTGAAGGTGAATTCTTTAGAGGTTTGTTAGTTGTTTCTTTCGTTATTTCCATGGAATTATCTTCCACAATTACGGCGGGTCGTTTTGGTAATGGAGGTAAGGTTATTGGAATCACTTCCGGTGATTGAGATAGGCGCTGAGGTTCCATGTGATTAGAAACTTGAGATTTTTTTTCGTTGTTATTTTCGGTCATGCGTATAGATATTTCTTCACGGGAATGGTGAATTTTCTTCGCCTGAAAAAAGAAAAGCGTTTTTTAAATTACTTTCATTTTATTACACTAATTATATTGTCTTTATTATTATTGTTGAAATTTTACGCGGCGCGGCGTATCGACTTGCATGTACAGGGTGGCGCCTCTCATACGCCGCAGAAGCTCCAAGGAGAACGGTAGTTTATATCGAAATAAAATTTTGGCAGCATATGTAGGTTAACTGAAAGCATTTTATAAAAATATATAGAGTTATACAGGGTGTCCCCAAAAAAAGTTACACATCAAAGTTTTGTTTTTTCTAATGGAACACCCTATATATTAATTGATTTTCTGATTCTAGGAAAAAAATAAAGGTGAGTTTTATTAAAGAAGCATATACCCAAAATCTAAGAATTTTGAGATATTTTACATTTTGTGAAAACGAAAAGTAAATTTTAAATTTCGATAACAGCTACCTAAATTTTAGTTGACTATGTATAGCCTGATATTTAAGTACAGTAAACATTGTATGTTAAACCAAATTGAAATTTGACCCGAAAAGTTATACAGGGTGAGACAAAATTAATATGGAACATTAGTCACTTTTAAAAGCAAGTTACTCCTTTATTTTAAATGGAACACCCAGTATATTTTTTCGGCGTTCAATGGAGAATTTATATATCTTCAAAATATTATTAAGGTTGCCTACCCCTCAGACAAAGATTGTCCTAGATATTTTAATTTGTATGATTTTGCGTCAGTGGATCTTTATTGTTTGAAAAAATCTAGGGGGCTCTGTGATATACCTTTTGTTAATTTAAGAAAAATTAACGATTGTAGTGTAAAATACTCAACGGTAATAAAAAGATACACGCTTAAAACATATTTTAATTATTACAGAATTAAAACTAGATATAAAACTATAATTATGTGACAAAAATTAGCTAAAATGAAATCAAATACTCAAAATGCTTCCTTTCCTGTTAACTGCATAAAATAATTGTCTTTCCAAGAGGATCTTTTCATTTTAAAAAGCGTATGTGTAGTTCTACCTCGAAAAGCAGCTACAATAATTTCTCTCATGTTGTCGACAATAGTTGGTCGAGTTTTGTAAACACTGTCTTTAACATATCCCCATAAAAAACAGACTAGATAAAATCAGGAGCATTTAATATTCTATTAATTGGTGAATGCACACCTGCATTCGATAACTAATGGAATCATATCATTTCTCTCTGATGTAGGATAAGTTTGCATTTTCGGCAAATTTCTGAGAATTTTTTTTGTTTTAACTGACATAAAATGATAACTAGTTGTTAAAGTTGGACTAATTAGACAGCTATGTTGAAGCAACGTCAGACATATCACAGCCACCTAGATTTTATCAAATAATAAGGATTTACTCAGATCAAATTATGTAAATGAAAATATCTAGGAACATATTTGTTTGAAGGGTAGGCAACCTTAATAGTATTTTGAAGAGACATGAATTCTCCATTGAATATCGGAATAATATACTGAGTGTTCCATTTAAAATAAAAGAGTAACATGCTTTTAAAGGTGGCCAATGTTCAATATTAATTTTGTCTCACCCTGTATAACTTTTTGGATTAAGTTTTAATTTAATTTAAAGTACAATGGTTAATTTAACTACATATTAGGCTATACCGGGTAAATTCCAATTTAGGTAGCTTTTATTGTAATTTTAAAATTGTTCTTTATTTCTAGAAAATGTTAAATATGTCAAAAACCTTACATTTTAGTTATATACTTCTCTTATAAAACTCGCCTTTATTTTTCTCCCAGAATCCAAAAATCAATTAATATATAGGGTGTTCCATTACAAAAAACACAACTTTGATATGTAACTTTTTTTGGGGACACCCTGTAGAACTCTCTATATTTTTAAAAAGTGCTCTGAATTAACCTACATATGCTCACAAAATTTCATTTCAATACAAACTGTCGTTCTCCTTAGAGCCTCCGCGGCGTATGAGAGGCGCCACCCTGTATAGGAAGCCATTATTAAGAGTCTATTACGTTGTATTGTTCGGGTTGCTCTCAGGGGTCGGGTAAAGCGGGTGTGCGGCCGAAGGAAAAACTATATTTCAGAAATCTGCCCAAGGCTTAGCCCAATCCTGTCGTGTTAAACCACGCCCAAAATTCCAAACACACGTGCTTTGATTAAGGTTTACAGAGCTTCAGCATTTGCCATAAAATAGCGAGTAATTTGTTACAAAAACATATAAATTATATATCACTGTAATCACAAAACTTCAATCTATTTCCATATTGTAACTGAATTTTAAATTGTCTTTATTTTCGAGAAAATTTAATCCAAACATAAGGAATATTTTGTTGATGTTTGACCATCAAGATCTTAAAAATGAAGAAGTTATCTAAAAATGTGCTACAATACGGATATAGCATAATCCTTTATCTTTAATTTACTTAGACTCTTAAGTAAGAAATAAACTAAGAGGAGAGTGCAACTCCCTAAATACTAGCCAGGGTTACTATGTTAATGAAATAGCTGATGGAGTAAAATTCTCTGCACTTTTCTCTCAGGCCATTGAAGAGGCTTCCATAATGTTCTGGATGTCAATGCTGGGCTAACAAAAGCTATTCAGATGATTGTCATGCATAAAGGTTTGGTGCATTTGAACTGATATTATAAATCCCGACCCCAGCGCTCGCTGCGGCCGGAATCTGAACCTCTTGACTGCCTGTATTTTACAGTATGTCATGGCGTCCTGGTTACTGTTGATCATGTTGATAGTATTGAAATAATACTATATTTCCAACCAAACAATATCAACAATTAAGAAATAGACTATGGCCAAAATGTTATAGTCTA
Organism: Sitophilus oryzae; assembly: GCF_002938485.1. Taxonomy (NCBI): domain Eukaryota; kingdom Metazoa; phylum Arthropoda; class Insecta; order Coleoptera; family Curculionidae; genus Sitophilus; species Sitophilus oryzae. Next base: position 8,173,344 of record NW_022146254.1, on the reverse strand, counting down.
TTCCTTTTATGGTTGATATGTGAGAGCATATGACCAAAAGACGTTTTGTTGTGTACAATGTGATATCCCATCACCGACAAGTTTTCGTCTTCATTTAGAACTTTCTGAATTTTATCGAGAGTTGGTATTTCCTTGTTTAAGTAAAAGGCGTGCACATGTCTCCTTATTATGCTCCTAGAACAGTCATCAATAACAATGGCTTCCTCCCCGTACATGTTTTGGGCTCACAAACAGTTCCACTTTTTCTTTGTTTCAGAACTCTATAAATCGTAGCTTCACCAACTCTCGTAATATTTGGACATTTCGTAACTACATTTCTCACAGTAGCCGAGGGATCTTGATGCGCAAAGAGATCATGAACAATTAAAAGTATAGTTTTCGCTCTTAAATCAAGAATACCTTTTATCTTGCTTGGAATAAATATCTCCATGTTTGCAAATCAACACCGCGAGGTAGACACATAATATACAGAATGCTCGTAATTTTTCACAGGTATATACAGGGTGAGTCTTAAATAAGTGCAATATTTTTAGGGGTGGTATATTTCGACCCCAGAAACACGATTATGTGGCCTTTTCGCGATTTTTTTTTAATTTTCAATTTTTTAAAATTTTTTTGGATTTTTTTAGTTCTAAATTAAAACACATTATCTCTTAATAACATATAGGTAGTAGATTAAGTTTACAAGAGAGAAAATCCAGAAAAGAAGTTCTCAAAATTTAAGCAAAAAATTTTTTTTTGGAAATTTTCAAAGTAAAATAACTCGGTTATTTTAGATTTATTTCAAAAACGGTAGAGAGAAAATATGTTTCTTTTATCGAGATCTACCAGCCCTGAAAATATTTGCACTTATTTAAGACTCACCCTATAAACCTATAAATGTATTTTTACAGGTATAAATTGGCGGGGTTCATAACCATAAAGTGATCAGGTAGCTATTATACTACAGAACGATCAGCCAATGTAATAAAGAGCAAACAATTTTTTTTGCTGCAATCTATTCTGGGACGAGTCTTTTTGGCAAGAGACTTTTTTACGTAGAAAACGGCGCAAATCTTCAAAGCAGCTAAAAATATGTAGGTGGCGCCCTCTACAAGTAGAAGTCAGATTGACATCGAAATCTAATTTCTCATGTCAAAAAACACCCAGACACCAATTTTTATCCAAATATCGATTACTGCTCAGAAATTATTTAGAAAATTTCGAAATAAAAATGAAACTTCTACACTCTGTATCTCTGAAACAAAACATTTAGGACATACATTTATAAGAACGTTTTTACTTATTTATTTATAAGAACGTTTTTACTTATTTTTATCTGCAGAATATGCTGATAAAATTTCCCGAACACAATTCGGACCAACGGTATATGGTTGGAGTTATGGTGAATGTACTGCTCCAGTGTGTCTGGTCTGTATACTCGTACATTCAATAAAAAAAGTTTCTACTCTCATGGTGAAATTGATACTGCAATATTCTTTCAACTCATTTTTCATCGAGTTCATTCTTCTTCCAAATTATAAATGTTTCATTAACGTATCGTAACCAAAGTGTAGTGATTTTGCTGAAATATTTATTGTCCAGTATGTGTTATTATTCTTTATAAACGGAATAAAAAAATGATACTACTATCTGTCATACATCAAAGCAAAAAAAAAGATCAACATTTTATTATTCAATTAATTATCCGAATCATCTATAGGTTCAACTTTCAAATAATCATATAACTAACACTGTCCGACGAAAGAATATCAAGTTAGTGACAATTGATTTATAAAGTAAATTGTTTTTTTTTACATAGTCTCAAAATCGTATATACTCCCGCCAGACAGACTATAGCTGAAATTTTTTAATATACACATACCTGTGGACTTAGAGGGTTGCTATTTGGTAAACTATGCTTAGTAGGTCCAGTGCCTTTTCTAGATATCATTCCAGGATGCACACTGATAGGCAACGTGTATCCATTGGATATATGCTGTTGTAGTTTTTGGTAGAATACGTCAGGGTAATCTGGAGAAGTTCGTTCGATTGGTGCAGGTGGCGAGTACATTGCTGGCTGTAATCTCTCAATTATGGGACTGACGAGAGTGGATTGATCCCAAGTAATGTCTTCTTTTCTGGATCCCGCCTGCGGATTGGACATCGTTCTTTTTATCATATGTCTGTGATGTTTCTTCTCAGATCGATGCGATTTACTTCTAGGCCTGTTTAACAGCTGGTCAACAGGTGTCGAAAACTGCACATGAGGGGGCAATTTTTGATAGGCTTGAAGGGGATATGGATTATACGGATACGCTGCGTCGTATTGTCTTTCTTTCTCCAAACCGAAATCGTGAGATGCTGAAAAAAATTCTTATACAGTGTGGTGTAACCAAGATAAGGTGGAAGATTGAGTTTAAATTGTGACGAATTCCGAAAGTCTTTTTCTTGCAAACGGTCAGTTTTTAAAAAGAGTTGTAGATCTTTTAGTAATCGAAATTTTGTACAATATCCTTAAAATCTTTCCCTAGAAGATGCAAGACCTTGTCGTTGGTGGGATTCCAGGGGGGATGACCAGCTGATCATCCCCTCTGGCACTTTAGCTAGGTTTAAGGAGCATCTCGCTGTGTTGTCTCTGGTTGTAGTGTCGTAGTCAGAGACATATAACGATGCCGGACGGGACTACCCTACCCGTCATACCAGGCACCCTCTACGGTTTGTGGTCATGTCACATGGGCAGAGGGTGCGGGTGGTATTGGATTAACCGGCCAGACCAAGAGGAGACAACCTCATCAAAAAACTAAATCCTACGACGCGACGCGCGACTGTGGAGCTAGGTTAAAGGGATGCATGGCTAGATAGAAGACTAGCCTTTACTGGTCTCAACCTTCGGGGCACCAGGTGGCAACCCATTATTTTTACCCTTTACTTCTACATGCGGGGCTCTGTAAAACTGGACCGAGAGGCAGCTAACACTTGCGCTAGACCTGCCTCCACGAGTGGCATACAAGCTATCACCCCCTCTAGTAAGGGTCGGGTGCCTACCTCTAGAGTCAACAGGCTACACAAGTTACTGTTTCCTCTACCCGGCCTGAGTCGAAGATACTTCCGACTGCTTCGCGAAGGACTTGTTTCAGAGAAAGCAAAAACGAAAGCTCCTAAAAGAAGAGGGGAGTAAAGGAACCATCAAAGAGGCAGGCGCATCTCCACCAAAAGGCAAGAGAGAGTGCGAGTACCTCTCACTTCTGCTCGGGCAAGGAGAGAAAAAGACAAGGTGAAAAACCGCCCAAGACCGGGAGGCAAGTTTGCCAGAACCACTACCAACTTTGCCAGAACTCCAATGTAAGGACATCGAGTTGGCGAGTCATCAACTCGAGGAAGGAGGGCCATGGTCAGGTCCTCGCAATAGGAATTGACCTCAAATCCAAGGAGCCAGTTGAGAAAGAGAGATTATTAGATTATCTAGAGTTCTATTATAGATTCGAGACAACACCGGTATCCAGTCCAAGGAGAGACCAAGTTAAAGAGGTGGAGAAAACGGGGACAGATCCACCAGCCTCCACCTCACGGGTGGTACCTCAGTTGGAGACACGCTCCTCGACTGTGACGGTCACGGAGGGTTAAACTCCAACCATGAAAGGGTGTACAGCCTTGGTAGGAGATGTCCGCTTCTCGGAGGATGAACATTTGTTGTCAGAGGAGAATGGGAAATACCCTACCCCCCTACAACAGGGAGATCCCCATGTATGATGAGTTATAACTTAAGAAAGGGGGACAATATATTTTTAAGATCGCGGTGATTAACCCCCCCTCCTCTCATTCTACATTTTACCATTAAAATTAAAAGGGATGGAAATTCAAGAAAAAATCGAGTTAAAATTAATCATTTGCAAGAACTAGATTTTTCAAATTGTCATTAGATACAATTATCCATCTCGTCTTAGTTTCCCCACTCTGTATAATATGTTGTAAGTATTCTAATTTGTTTATCAAGTTAAAAAATATTACTGATTCATAAATATCAATATGCTTTATGTTTTTATAGTGCAAGCTTTTAGATATTTGCAAACCCATCACACCCGTTATGGGAACCATAACATAATATAACCCCTATCATGTAATTATATCCCGTTATAATAAATTCCGTTATCAAAAAAAGAAAAATATATTCAGAGATTCAGTGGTAACAGTTCAAAAGTAAAATATATTAATCCCAAATAAAATTTTAATGTGTATGACTATTCTGGTAAATACCATTTTGATTTTTTTGTTATTTGTCACTGCTATTAGTAGGCCGTGACGGATCATATGATTCATAAATATACAGGGTGTTCCATTTGAAAAAACATAACTTTAGTTCATATTTTCAAAAATATTTTTTTCGTAGAAAAACGCCACTGTATTTTACGTAAAAAGTTCTACAAGAATCAGTTTTCAGCTTCTCGACATGATTCATAATAACCGAGAACGGGGACCGTCCCAAAATTGCAAAATTTTCAAAAAGACCCTGTAGCTCAGAAACGAAAAGGGCGAAGAAAATTTTGTTTACAGCATCTTCCGTTTGACAAAAAACTGGGACAGATGTGTGCAAACTGCATCCTCCTATCTTTACTAATAACCAAGATACCGTATGATTTCAACCAAAATGGAACATCCTGTATATCATATGTATATGAAATAAAGTAGAACTGAACCACTAAAGGCCAACATTTCAGAATTTATATCCTAATATTAAATTTTATATCCAACTTACCAACATTAGGAAGGTCCATCGAAGGCGTCACCAAGTTCAACTCTTTATTTCGAAAAACTACATCTTCCAAGGTCGACATCAACCTCTGAGCTTCCGTTTTTAAATTCTGAGGAACGTTATCGTCGTCTATAATCATTCTCAACTGCGTCGTAATGGAATCGACATGTTTTAAGAGCTCGTTTGGAACTGGTAAGGTCATGTACGACCTGATTCCACTCAACATGGAAATGATCCGGTTGACTTGATCGATTTGTTGATAAGTCGGGCTGTGCGGATGAATCGGCGGACTGAGATGACCAAGTGATACAGGCAGGACACGAACTCCAATGTCATTCGATTGATTATGTTGAATCGATCCTGATTCGCTCTTGTGAGATTGCGAAATGTTAACTATCGAGGGAGAAATCGACGATTTCTGTATAGGTGAAGAGGGATGGCTTTGAAATCTGCACAAAAAAGGTTTAAAATTGATATGTATGTCAGGTCTATAGCATTTTGGTAGATATATTTCATATCAATTAAACTTTTAGTTACGTAATCGAGTGCGCGATTTTTAAACTCATTGTTGCCAACCATGAACACATTCGGTGCCGTGCTGCCTAACTGGAATTTAAATTTCGCGCTGGGTAGCTCTGCTGTAAAAAATGTCAAGTTGCCGCATTTATTTATTTATTTCCTGACACTGCCATTCGTTTTGACACTTTAGTTTTGTATTACGAGTTTTTGGTTTCAATAAATAGTGTTGTAATATTTTAAGCTTGAAAATGTTTACTAGCAGACCTTGCAGTCGAACATTGATCTTTTTAGAACCTCTTTTAGTGCGAAGTGTACAAGATAGTTTAACAGCTGTAAAAAACTCATCGCAAATTTATTAGAAAACATTTAAACATTTTGAACGGGAAAGCGATAGACATGGCCCTTTATGTCCCTTAAGTGCTGTTAAGAAGGTTAGTTTTATTGATGTAAATAATAACGGTTAATATATTTATATATCGTATATATTTATATACCTTGTATACCGAACGGCTCTAGTATGGCAAGCTGTACCTTGCTACTCCCAAGGCGTTGAACGCTATATACGGGAGCTATTATTATTATTATTATATATTTATAATTAATTTGTTTTTGTTTCCCAAAATACTTTGATTAAAAGAAAATATATAAAAGTGGACAACGCTGTGCCGGTCAAGCTTAATCACGTGACTAAAAGTTTATTTGGTATGAACTGTATATTTGGGGTCGCACCACTCTGGCACTTTGTGCCATTGTATCAGTTTTTTAATCGCGGTGCGATCCCTTTAGACACATATTTATTAATACTAATATTATTCTCTAAAACTTAATGGGGTCTAATAAAGAAATTTGAATTTGAATTTGTATATTAATAATCCAACATAACGCCGCTGGCGCTAAAATAGACTTTTGATGAAAGTGCCAGACTATGAATTATGAAATAAAATATCTTTTTGCCTAACCTAACCTAACTGACATTATCCTTAATGTTGGAATCCCACTTCGTCAGGCGTATCACTAACTGATATCAAGTATGAACTTAACTTGACATTTATTTGAACAGATTTATTATTATACCGGGTGCGTCTCAAAAGTGTTTCACCGGAAATTACTACAACTTTTGATTTTTAAATAGCACCCTCGGTATTTTTTTACTTTATTCGATAGAAAATGACATTCTGAATAGAATGTCATATCATATGTCAATTTTTTACATTCTCGCTTAATAAAAAATTGTATTTTCAAATTCAATCTAGAGTGCCATGGCTATGTTAAAAACGGAAATTCTTCATCAAGGAACCTTGGAAAAATAGATTTGATGGTCTAATGTTTTTAGTATCTTGTCCTGGCCAGTTAGAAAATGCTCAAATCGTATTTTTAAGCATATCTCAATTTTTTCAAATGGAACGAGGGTGGCTCATTAGCATATTTGGAAAAAGCATTTTTTTACGAATAATTTGATACCACACATTTGGTATTTCAAGTCAAATTTTCGTTACGAACCGCAAGTTATAATTTCAAATAAACCATATGCGAAAATGTCAAAAGTTGACATATGATATGTCATTCTATTCAGAGTGACATTTTCTATCGAATAAAGTAAAAAAATCCCGGAGGTGCCATTTAAAAATCAAAAGTTGTAGTCATTTCCGGTTAAACCGGAAGTGACCGAAAACAATTGAATGCGTCAATCAATCCTAGTTTATGTCATATACTAACATAACAAATCTCGTTTTTTTAACTAAAAAAATAAAAAAGTTATAGGGGGTGGCTCACTTTTGAGACGCACCCGGTATATATTGTATCTTACTTCTCGTATACAAATTTCGGAAAGCAAAAGGTACAGGGTGGACCAAATTGGACACTCTTAAAGGAAAACGCCCTTTTCTACAGGAGACGAAAACTAATATCGGTGTTTGGAGCTCAGTTTTTATTAAAAACATGATGGTAAAAACCCCACATCGAAATATGTTACCATTTCGGAGTTACGGGCTGATTTACGGCTTATTTTATTTTTACATTAAAACATTATTTTTGAATGTTTTTGATCTTGTATGATTTTTAGTTAATCATTTTAATTAATCGATAATTTTATATAATGCTTTAACTTCACATATTAAAAAAACTAACCTTGGTTGAATATTGTCTCGTTCGTCATTTGATTTACTTTTTCTACGAGATAAATGAATTTTTAAATTATCCAATTTACTTATTTCATAGTCTTTATATTTTACTTCTTTATTTTGAATTTCTAACTTCTTTTTACTCAAATCGACTGGTTGCTTTACTGATAAATCTTCTGGTTCATCAATTGTTGTCGTTTCTATAGATTCACAAAGTTTTGCAGCCTGAAATTCGAAACATATGAAGAGTGATCTTTCCAATATTAATAACTGAAAATTTATAAGGGTTTTAATCAGTGATGGGCGTATATGTATACCCCTTCGGTAAACATCGTTTGAAAAGGGAATCATTTTATGCACCGAACAAAAAGGGAAGCATTTTGAGCATATGTTCTTATATATCGAGTTATAAACCTCTAATTATTAAAAATTAAAATATGAAACGTGTACTTCTTTATTACCATTAAATATTTTACTCAATATCCTTTAATTTTTGTTAAATCAACGTTCAACAACAGATCTACTTACACTAAATCATAGAAATTACATTATCTATGAAAATCTTTGTGGAAGGGTGAGATATCCTTGAGGTAACTCCATTGAATATCGGAATAATATACTGGGTGTTTTTTGGTATTTTTTGGGTAAGTGTAGTGACGTAAAGGGTAATATTACCATGATAATATTACCGGCAACTTTGGTAATATTACGGCAAGATCGGTAACATTGGAAATATTGCTTTTTTTCCGCTCTACTCTTTTTCATTTGTCCAGCTCTAAAATAAGTATTTTAGCTGTAGACATTTTAAATTTACCATTGTCAACAGCCACAACCGAAAAAACCTTTAGTACTTATGGATTTGTTCATCAGCCAAGAAGAAACAGACTAACCGTAGAAAGGGTCGGAAAACTTACTTATATTGCCCTTAATTATAATTTACTAAATGGGGAAGAGCATCTAAGAAGGGTAGAAGAAGCTGCTAAGAAAGAAATAGAAGAAGAAGAAGATGAATATATCGATTTCGAAGTGTGTAATAGACTTGACTCAATTAACGAAAGAGAAAGAAGAACCAAATGACGACGTAGGTCACTCTGAGTCTAACTAGTTTAAAACCGTTCTTGTCTTTTCTAATGTTTTTTCAGTTTTTAAATAAAAAAAATAATATTATTTAAAAAGCTCTTTCTTATCGATTACCAATGTTACCGTAGTATTACCGGTAATATTACCGATTTATAAATTACCGGCAATTTTACATAGATTCTGAGAGAGGGAAACGATACAAGTTTGAGGAAGTATAGACACATTCACATATCTAGGAGCCGTATTTCTCAGGAAACCAAATGTAACTCAAGAAATTATGGCAGGAAATAGATGTGTTAACGCACTACAGAAAATTATTAAGAGTAAGAACATCTCTAGAAGTTTAAAAACCAGAATGCATCAAACAATGATACGATCAATAGTGCTGTATGCATGTGAAACGTGGACGTTCAATGTAACGGAAAGTTCGAGGCTAGAGATTTGGGAAAGAAAAATATTGAGGAAGATTTTTGGAGGAAAAAATATAGACAACATATGAACCAGAAGAATAAATGAAGAATTAAAGCAACTATATCGGTCACCGAGTATAACGGGAGTAGGAAGGGCACAAAGACTGAGATGGCTGAGACACATTGAAAGAATGGCTGAAGTAAGAATTCCTAGTATGATAATAAAACGTGAAATAGATGGAAAGAGAAGGGGGGTAGACCGAGAACCAGATGGAAAAAGGATGTTGAAGAGGACTTGAGAAGGATAAGAGTGGACGGTTGGAGAATAAAGGCGAAAGACAGAAACAAATGGAGAAGGAAAACTTTTGGGCTTTTAGAGCTATTATATATAATTTTACATCACTAGGTAAGTGAATCTTTAGACAGTATATTTTAAAATGTTAAAAAAAAGAATGTACTACCTCATTGTTCGTATCCTTAAAATAATTATTTATCTGTTGCGATTGTGTTGTCTGAACAACCGGGCTAGCTTTGTTTAGGTGACTGCTTAAGCCAATTTTTTGCCACATAAACTGTCGTTCCTCAAAATAGGTTGGCTTCTGAATAAGTGGCACTGTTGGCGTCGCATGATTTTGAATAGGTGTAGATTCTGTAAAAGATTTTCTGAATGAATATTCATCGAGCCCATTGCAAGAATTTTTGGGTACATTATTATCAGTCATTCTTCTATTTACTATCGGATTTTCCATTATAATCGCTGAAAAAGAATAATTTGTCAATAATCTTGTAGAGATGGGAAGTATTATTAAAACTAACCGGGTAAATGATGCTTTCCTACATTAATATTATTACTATTGTTATTCTGAACACTGCGGGTGTTGTTGTTTTCCTCATGTTTTTGTTTTAAACATGCTGTTGGTTCGATCAGATCCGCTACTCTGAAATGACTCGATATCTTAACATCTACAGGAACCTGATGTTGTTTCTGGCCACCTAAAGATGTCACAATGGAATCTGTGATCGTTTCTTTCTGAATATTATCTAATTTATTTTGTTCAGTGTTGTTAACGTCTTTTTGTTTCAGTAAAGTAGAAGTTTTATCTGAAAAAATATTAAATAATAATTAATACAGGGTGTCCCAATATTCCGTAGACATCAATCCTATGTTGCCAAGTTTTGGTAAAAACCAACAACAAATTTTTGATATAAGTTACTTTGAAAGATCTAAAAACGAATTGTGAAAGATTTTTTTTAAATTCACCCCGAGAAGGGGTGAGATAAATAAATAAAATTATTTTTTCGAAATTTCGGAGAAATGGTAAGGACCAAAAAAACTTCATATAAAAGTTGTAGAAAGTCCAATTTTACATAAAAATGATATCTACAGAGTCCGGCAATAGTGCGTCGGGGTAGCTTCTAGAATAAAAAAATTTATTCAAGTGCAAACTTAAAGTATATAATAGAATGTATTTCAGGAAAATATTTTAACTTCTATAGGGTGGCTCAAAAAAGTGAGTGGATGGGGATGATTTTTTTTAAATGGAATATCCTGTATATTATTGCATTTTTGGCTTCCTTTCAGATCACTTTACATAATCCTAAGATATGATTAAATTTATTTTGATAGTTTCAGATATATTAATAAATAAAAAAAAAAATGTATTTTTTTCAGCCTTTCTTAAAAATTTTATTAAAAATACAAGAACCAGTCCTGAAATCAAAACTATATTAGGTATTTACTTTAGATGGTCTGCACTTAACTTTGCTATAAATATGGTAATCATAAATCATACAGGATGTTCAAAATTCTATGCCAAACTTTGTAAAATATAAAATAATTTTTCTTCGTTTTTTTAAATGGAACACCCTGTATATTATTTTTTTAATAGATGGAGAATTAAAAAAATAACATTTTTTGTATTTAGAGTATTTCAAAATTTTTAAAGGTTTCGTAGATATTCGCGGTTTTATATTTCATATGGCATTTTCCACAGTAAATGTTTATCAAAGCCACCCAATCATTTTTCTCTCGTATTTTACCGTTGAAGGAGCCATATGAAATAATACTGCGTGTATCTGCGAAACTACTAAAAATTTTGAAATACCTTAAATGCAATAAATGTTCATTTGTTAACTCTCCATCTAATAAAAAAAGAATATACAGGGTGTTCCATTTAAAAAAACAAAGAAAAATTACTTTATATTTGAGAAAGTTTGGCGCAGAATTTTGAACACCCTGTATGATTTAAGATTACCAAATTTATAGCAAAGTAAGTATAGATCATCTAAAGTAAATACCTAATATAGTTTTGATTTCAGGACAGTAGTATTCTTGTATTTGTAATATTTTTTTAAGGAAGGTTGAAAAAAATATCTTTTTTTTATTTATTTATTAATATCTCTGAAATTATCGAAATGCATTTACCCATATCTTAGGATAATGTAAAGTGATCTGAAAGGAAGCAACACCCCTTCTCGGGGTGAATTTAAAAAAAATCTTAATTGAAATTGATAATTTTCCAAACAATTTGAATAAAAATGTTAAATAAATAAATTTTTCAGCAACGTATATTTTTGTTTTATTTCTACTATCATCCTCTAGCTTCTATCTCGGTTAATTCTAACTAACCCTTAATAACTATACTTATTACTAACCCTATCTCGGTTAATTTTGATCTGAGCATAAAAAGTATAGAAATCATTTCTATGAAAAATTTGACGCTTCACAACTTTTATTTGAACTTTTTTTCTAGCACTTACCGTTCTTTTTCCGAAATTTCGAAAAAATAATTTTATTTATTTCTCTCCTTCCCGGGGTGAATTTAAAAAATCTTTCACAATTCAAAAGTTTTTAAATCTTTCAAAATAACTTAGTATATGAAAAATTCAAATTTTTACGAAAACTGCGTATTTAAAGGCCTATTTTCTTAGACAATTAAGATATTATGTTTTCTTAACGGAAAACGCTTTCATTCTAATATCGTATAGACAGATCACAGTCTCTGCAACGAGAGAATATATCGTCCCATTGCTGCCAAAAGTCACTAACTTACTTTTTATTACTTTCGAGAAAAATGCGTCTAAAGATGAATTGCATTGCATAAAGATGTTAAAATAAAACATGAATAGCCAGAAATCGTAGTTAATGACTCTTGCAATCGATTATCCGCTTCAAAACATAGTTAGTGATTGAATTTGGTTGTTCGGAAAAATGTTAGTTAGTGACTTTTGGCAGCAATAGGACGATATGCCAGTGACAGTTGTTATCTGTCATTTTAGTTTACAAGTATGGCATTTTATGTCATTTTTTGGATGTCGTCTGTCGAAATGTTCCCTGATTCGAAGACTTAATTTTGTATAATTTTCTCAAACTATACATTGTTCTATGAGAGCCTATAGCCTATAAATATACTTTGTATAGAATATTGATATACTTACAGTAAATCACTACAAAGAGTATAAATTAAATATTTTAACAATTATCCTCCCCAATGAAAAATATATATTTTCCTTTCTTTTAGCTAAATTATCACGAAACTCACTATACATAAATACCTATTTTGTTACTATATTCTATATGAATGAAATCGAAAGCCGTATCTTATTTTTATATTTCATATGAATATTCAAGTAAAACATTAGCTTTATCTTAGTAAAATATTAATTACTACTAATCTATTTTATCAATTTTATCTCAATATAAAGTACGACATATCTATTTGTAAATAAACGTAATATATTCGTACAGGGTGTTCTACAAATCGTGTGTGTGAAAATAAATTTAACGTTAGTGTTTCACATATTGACTGTTTCAATATAGCAACATTTCTTATTAAATTTTAATTTTAAGTAATTTGTTATCATCCTAAAATCACAGGAGTCGTGAGAACATGCCCAACAGTAGCAATGGAGGTCATTCTAGACCTAACACCACCGCATATGTGTCAAACGTATTAGTCGTTGAAAAAGGTAGCTGCGAGAGCGCTGAAGTCATGATTACTAAATCCCGCTTAAAATGGGCTGGCCACGTATGCAGGATGCAAGAAGACCGCCTACCGAAATCTCTTCTTTACGGTGAGCTTGTAGAGGGTAAGAAGAAACTGGATGGACATCTCAAAATATAGAAGGATATTTTCCATGAAAACTTAAAAGGGATAAGCATGCAGAATAAGTGGGAGGAAGCAGCGCACAACAGAACGCAATGTAGAAGAATTGTAAACTCAGTTAACAACGACAACCAAAAAGTAAACTGGCTACAAAGTAATGAGATTTTTGTCGTCCGGAGTGCGGAAGAAAGATAATATCACGTATTGAGTTTTTCAATCACAGAAAAGTTCATGAAAGAAAAGCCTTGTGTAACCATCTTCTGATACGTGTCAAATACTCGTCAGTGAGTAATGGCAGTAAGTAAGTAAGTAATCTTGACATTTTGTGACGATTTTGGGAATATGGTAGAAATGTAGCAGAAGTCCACAGAAAGCAGTAAAATTTTGAAAGTGAAAATGAGTAATTTTTTTAGGAACCTTTGGTCTACAGAAATGCCATCAGTTCTACAGACCGTCTTCCGTTTTAATGGGGCGGCAAAACGTATGGTAAAACGTTATGTGTGTTGTTAGTTCTCTTGAAAAATGAGGAATTAGATTATCAATCAGTTGCAGAATATGCAGACAAAAACATTTTATGATATGCATACTTAAAACAAAGTTAAATCACTGATAACAACGACACAAATTTACAACGTTAAATCACAAATATCAACAGTGAAATCGACAATATTTGGTTAATAAGATTGCGCTAGCTGAAACATTCAATGTTGGTGCTTTTGCAATTATATTTGTCCTTTTTGTTATGACTAAGTGTGGTATTTTTCAACAGAATCGGCCATAACAAAGGCAATGTGTAATATTGTTTGAGGTATTTTATCGTTGTAGAACGTTAATAAACATTATTTGTAATAGAACGAACAATGAGTATAAAAAATGATAATAAAAGCAATTTTTAATCAATTGAGTCTAATCAAATATCAGTGGCAGAAACAATTATTAATTAAAATAATAAACGATAGCAACCACGTATCACCATATTATATAGAATTATTTTATTACATATAAAACTTATCAGAGCCCTATGTATAAAATAAAAATAAAATAAAATAATACATTTACGGACCAGCCATTTAAATGTACATACAACAATAATTATAATTACAACTAGAATAAAATCCATCACAACAGAAACTTTACAATAAATTACTACAAAACCACCGCCTTTACTTTATTCTTGAAACTATTTATATTATCACAGAAGAAGTCGATATCACAATCTTTATCAATAATCTGATTAGCCTCTACACAAAATCTTGTAAGCGCAGATGACATTCCATAGTTAGTTCTGTGAAAAGGTATATGGAACAGATCGAACCCACGCAGAATTATCCCCGGAACATGCAAAGATAGTTCGCTTAGTAAGCTGGGACAGTCAATCTGAGAAGAATGAGAGAATAAAACTAAGCTAATATGTATGTCCAAAAGTTAAAACCGAGTGCATATAGTACCAAAGGCGCCCCTAGATGCTTTATTATGTTGTTTCTAGGGCGAGACGTTTTTGAAAGTCGATATAATAATATTATAATTTTGGTCCAAAAAATCTTATTTCGTGTGAGTTTGACCCTACCCCCAAATAAAAGTCTAAATCCTCCACTGTATAAGTTCTATGTCGGTAGATAATGCAGTTAGTTACTGCATACATTTATATAATTTATTATTTTTTCTGAAATATAATACATATTTTTTACTATATTTTCAAATGAAGAGAGTTTTTTCATCTACTTCACTGGAATAGGCGCCACTGAATTCATATCAGATATTGATAATTAAATGCATTTTTCATGTACCATTTAAGTATTTTATTTTTAGTAGCAATATTCCCACAAATATCAGTAAGAAATTAAGAATTCGTCAAAAGAGTAATAATTACATTATTAATATAATTAGTTATTGTTATTATTGTTAGCATTACTACACATTAATATCACCCAGTGGCGTATCTAGAGATTGAGTCTGGGAGGGGTAGTGGTAATATTTATGTAAAGTACTAAGATTTAAATTAAATTTGCGTTAAAAGGTATTGTTACTACGGTAAAAATAAACTTGGATTCATCTGGATTATCTATGCTGATTATTGTAACTAACTTGGATTCATCATCATCTTTTTCAGCTTATTCAACCATTTCCAATTATGATGTAACCTCCCTCACCCTCACTCTCTTTGTAGTTGAGCCCATTGTTATCTATTGTTGGCTATGCGGGCCCAAGCCATCCCTGCTAATTTCCTAATATTATGGTCCCATCTCAGGTTCGGTCTTCTTCTAAGTCACTTAATTCCTCGTGGGTACCATGCTGTAATTTTTGTGGTCATTTTTGTTGTCCGTTCTTCTTGTCAGATGTCCTGCCTTGTCCTGCCCATTGTCATTTAAGGGATTTGACTCTGTGGATGACATCTATTACCTGGATCTTTTGTAGTATCCACTTTATTCTTTTACGGTCTCTCTTGGTTATTCCCAGCATATTTCGTTCCATTGAGCATTATGCGACCTGCAGTTTCCTTATCATGTCCGTTTAAAGTGTCCAGGTTTCGCATGCATAGGTCATGACTGGCAGTACACATTGGTCAAATGTTTTCTTCTTTAGATAGAGTGGCATTCTAGATTTGAATATGATTGAGTTTCTTCCATAAGTACTCCATGCTAACTTTTAATTCTTCTGTTGATTTCTGGTAGTAGAGATTTGTATTAGTTGTCCAAAATATTGCTAAATTCATTTTGAGACCCACTTTATTGCTGGCTGTATTTAGTTCATTAATTTGTGTTTGTAGTTCTTCAGGACTATTGGCACTTAGGACTATGTCTTCAGCGAATCTTAGATGGACAGTAATTACCTCCATTATCCCTCGCGTCTGTGCACCCCTGATATCATCTTCACAATTTTGAAATATATGTTTTTTTGAAAACCATGTTGAGTTCCGGGAAATTTTATTATTTTTTATTTACATTACAGTTATGTCGAACAGGAAACAAAATAGGTAAATCTTGAACACTAACACAATACTGGATATTTTAACTATAGTACCTAATAAGTAAAAAATGTCTATACCTATGTGGCGGATTCATCTATACAAAAAAATCCTTTATGGGTATTTCGCCACTGCACTGCAAGAAAAATCTACAAAATAAAATAGTTATTTTTTGTAAACACTTCTGCGTTAAACCTAAACGAACAAGATTTCGGTATGGCAATGGAATCACCTCTCACTCCTTTGTTAAGTAATATTTTTATGGAAGATTTTGAAAATAATACAATAAATAGTTTTTCAAAAAAGCCTAATATGGCTGCGTTATGTTTGGAATTAACTGTTAGAATTAAAGAACGTAAAGATTATTTAAGAAAGGGAGATTTTCGCAAATCTAAGATTTGTCAGCATTCATGGGACACAGGGCACAGAATAAATTTTAATAACGCCAAAATTATAATGAAAGAAGCGATAGCCTCTAAAAGAAAAATAAAAGAGGCTTTTTTAATTCAATCTAATAAAAATAAATGTATTGATCATGCATCTGTAGATGTTAGTAATGTATGGCAATCGCTTCTTTGATTTTAAAGAACATAACATAAATAAACATAACATACGTAAAATTTAAAAATAATCATACAGAAAGTTTGGGCTTTTTGGTTTTACCTTATTAAGTAATTGTTATCAGGTAGTAATTGTTAATTTTGAAGTTTAACTTAATATAATGTCATTTTAACAGAACGTCAACGATTTCTTGTAGACGTATCTGTTTTAAAAAGTAAAGTGTTCTGGAATAGTTCAATTTAAATATTTTAAACAGTTTTTTTCTTGATTCTTTATATTTTTTTGCTTCCGACGACGGAAAGAGAAAACTTTCCGAAACGTTAAGCATTTTTTTCTTTGTTAGGCAAACATTTTTATAACTGTAAACACAACTTCTGACAAGCAGCGTCCGTTTAGGTTTAACGCCAGAAGTGTTTACAAAAAATAACTATTTTATTTTGTAGATTTTTCTTGCAGTGCAGTGGCGAAATACCCAAAAAGGATTTTTTTGGATATACCTAATAAGTTTTATTATACTCAGAAAAAACATAGCTCTCTCGGGTGCCAAACAAGTTCATTTTTCGTCAATCAATTGACTCAAGTATATGTAAAACCATCTACTATTTTTTATGAGATATCAATGATTCTTCTCTCGTTCAATGACCTGAATATTTACCAGTACACTGTACATGACGCATTTTATTTAGTTTCATTTTTAGGCCTACTTTATTGATTAACCGTAGAACCTCTTAAGCTCATTCATTTGTGCTTTTCTACACAGAGCTATTCGCAATTCAGATAATGTACAGCAGCAAGTATGTACTAGATGGTTAAGGTTAGCGTTTCCAATTTTCGAGATCGGGATCCCGTTTTGGGGATCACGGGATCCCCTATAATCCTGGAATTGACCATCAGAGTGAAAAATCTAATCTAAAGAAGTATCACAGGAAATACTTAATAAAAATGCAGATACTTATATCAAAAAGAAAATGAGAAAAGAGTTTTATTAAAATAGATAAGACAAAGTAACATTCATATTTAGTAATAATTAAAAAAAATAAAATTCTTGTCACAAAAAAATAAAATATAGCAAACACGAAAATATAATACAGTTATATTTTAGATATTGACGTTCTGCTTGGTATAAATAAAATACGATCTTAGAAAGACCAAATTGAATAAAGCCTAATCATTGTACATTGGGCTTTTAAATTTTTCGAGGTTTTCGAGATCCCGGGATTTAACATCGGGATTGTGGGTTCTCTAGGGAACACTAATTCAGGTATTCATCATATATCTTCGAACCTTCGTTGTATCAACCTAATTTGTTGAATGCTTTTTCCAAAGTTTTTGTACACTGTTTTTTGAGAAACTGTTGCTAGCCATTAATGAATAATGACTATAAATGGCGAGTTGAATACTATACTTTGTCCACGGCCATTATAATAATTATGAGGAGTGTTTGAATTTGCATTTTTAATGTTAATCTTACTATTAATTATTGTATTCATGTTTTAGGGGAAAATGTCACTACCTACTTAAAAGTTGGCAATTTCAAACGTCAAAATTAACTAAAAGATAATAAAAACGTCATCATCAGTTGCTATGCATCGAGAGTCGCAGTCATCTCGAACTATTCTATTTTCAAATATTTGGGAATTTTATTATTAGATTTGTTTTACGACATACCTGTATATTAGTACTTTTTTCTACCACCTTTAGTAAAATAAATTTGTTGAAAAATTATAGATCATACCACCAGCAGCTGACTTTTTGTTGTTTTGTGTAACTAAAGTTGGTAATTTGTGTTTTATTTATCGTTATATATGTATTTGAATTTTATTGATGCTGCTTCAAGTTTTTTGCAATAAAACATACCTACTTCTACCAACTTTAGTTGAGTACAGTTGTTGAACGAAAAATTGGACTACCAGTATCTGACTTTTTGTTGTTTTGTGTAACTAAAGTTGATAATTTGTGTTTTATTTAAAGTTATATATGTATTTGAATTTCATTGATATTATTTCAAGTTCTTTGCATGAAAATATTGTACCAATATTCTTTAGTCAATCAGGAGATTGATTTTTGTTCCGTTACAAAGGCAACTAAATATACTAATAACATGGATTCGGAAAACGAATTTATGCCTTTAGCAATCCTCCAGTCGAGAAAGTTTTTATAGGCAGACATGTAATGATCCTTAGACTTTTGTGGTAGCAATCCAAGACTTGTTAATTTGGCCGCCTCTGCTATCTCTGGTGGTGTACAGGGCTCATTATCATAACTCTCATAATTCATTTTTTGATTTTAAACAAGTTTTTGATATGCCACTTAATACCAACTTAACATTTGTCAATTTTAAACGTCAAAATTAATAAAAAGAAAAGATAAGAAAAAGGTCAAATCATCCACGCCGAGCATCGGGATGTCGGGATGTTGCATTGGAATGTAAAGTAAATGCAAAGTGTGATTTATCAAAATTCACTGTTATCAGCTGTTATATTTTACTCTATTACAAATATGGGCACCATAGTCCTTCAGCTAGGAAGTAGAATATTGATTTATTATTAAGTGGTCGTGGACAAAATATTTTTTACCTCACACTAATACAGTGATGCTGCAATTGACTACAAAGCAATGATATTATATATTAATCTTATAAATTACTCACTGGTATTAATTATAGTCATTAAAGTAATAGTGGGGCAATACAAATCATACCTAATAGAGACGAGCAATAAATCGCAAACTGCGATTCAATCGCAGCGATTTTAAATCGCAATCTGATATTGGCAATCGGCAATCGCAATCGCAATCGCAATCTGATATTGGCTGTCATAGGAAACTGCAACTGCGATTTTTTCTATTTGCGAGTTTCAATTTAGGCAACCAATATTCCTATGGTTGCGATTTTGCTGCGATTTGCGATTTTGTTGCGATTGTGATTTTGTAAAATAGGACCGCGATAACCTTCTATCTGTGAGTTTGAATTTTTAGGTTTGCGATTTTGTTGCGAATGTAATTTTGTGCCAATATTACTATGGTTGCGATTTTGCTGCGATTTGCGATTTTGTTCTGTCTGTGAGCTTGAATTTTTAGGTGTTGCGATTTGCGATTTTGTTGCGAATGTAATTTGTGGTCCATTGAAGCATTTTATAGTAAATTACGATTGAATTTTTTCGCTGATTTTATTTATTTAAAGAGAAGGTATTATTTTCTAGCGCCAAGATCAATAATATACCGGGTGTTTCTCAAGAATGGTTCGCCTCTATAACTTTTTTATTTTTTCTGCTAAAAAAGGATATTTGGTATGAAGGCATATGATATAAATTAGGATTGATTGACGTATTCAATTCATTTCGATCACTTCCTTTCAATAGCAATTTCAATTGCGATTGGAGAATCGCATTTTTGCTCATCTCTAATACTTAACAAATATTTATTTTAACTCATTACCAAAAGGGTTATTCACCAAAAAGGGGTTATTCAAATTTTCGGACATACACATTTTAACAATTAAAAATGTTACCTATACATAAAATATATAGCAGTTTATCATCCCGTATAATTGACACAGATATTTGTGAATTTATCGCTATATTTCAAGTTATTTTCGCAAGAGGTTTTAATAAAAAAATGTGTTACCTTCTCCTATCTTATCTGGAACCATTATCAACAGTTTTTGTTACTTCTACGCTCTAATTATTAGGTAGATAAGCATACATTTCATTTTTCCACCCAATAATATCTAAATCTAAGCGATAAAACCAAGAAGATAACAAACAGATAAGATACTGTTGTTTTTGATGCTTAATTATGTAATTTGCTGGCGCGCGGGAGGAAATTTAAGTTTTAGGATTAAAATACAGTCTATATGGACACATCCAACTCGAAGTTCACTTTTCTCCTTTTTGGGATTGAATTATTAATTTGTAACCAAATAAGTTTGGTCCAAATTGACAAAAAATATTTCTAAATTGATTTAGATTCTCTGAATTCGCATTGCAAATTAATTTTGCATTGATTCTCTGAATTCGGAATTGATGCATTTGGAATCATTGAATTTTTAAGAATTAATGCAAACTGTAAGCTGAATTCCAGCTTCCAAAATTTTTATTGCTATTTTTACTGACATCATTTGAACAAAATGATTCAGTATCTAATTAAATTTCTAGTATCTGAGTACGACTTGAATACATTTTGGTATAATTATTGTATAAACAATTTTGCATGCTTATAAATATACCTACCACACCCGGTCTCAAAAGTGGCTCACCCCTATAACTTTTTTTATTTTTTCAGATAAAAAAAAACGAGATTTGGTATATTAGTATATGACATAAATTAGGATTGATTAACGTATTCAGTTGTTTTTTTCATCGGAAATTTTATACAACTCTTGATTTTTAAATCGCACCCTCGGTATTTTATTTGTTTATTCCTTTGAATAAGAAGACTAAGGAAGGAGCATATCAAAAATCTTAGGTCCACCGCGATAGGCCTAAAATATGGCCGACCTAAATTCCGGTTTATCAGTGCCGTTCTAATTTTATTTATAAACTATGATGTAGGGTAGACGTAGGGTAGACTCAATAATTCTTTTTTTATTTTACATTGTGAATAAATGTTGGTAGTTATTAAAATTGTTATAAAAATATAAAATTCCTAAATAATAATTATTTATAACCATAAACATCCGATACGCTACTGAAGCAGGTAAGTCAAATTGACGTATCTAAATTCTTTGATATCTAATCTTTGACAAGTAGTAAATAAAAGCAAAAATGCAAGAAAAAATATATAATTAGTTAATTTAAGTGAGTTTCATAAAAGATCGGTTTACTACACGTATGTATATTATATAGTCACTTACTAGCGAAAAGTTGTTCTATTATTTCACACATTTTTGCCGAGATCTACCGCACGCTACACAACCAACTATTTTAGAGTCTTTTTCGATAAATCGCGATAGTGTCACTGTTAATTTAAGTTCTGCCACAATTTCCATCTAGATTTACTACCTTTGTACAACTAAGAGTAGTAGAATAAATAATAAATAATATAAAATAAGCTCCTTAAAGACTCACAAATCCACAAAATTTCAAATCAAATTCAAATGTGTCAAATGAATCGTCAAACAGAACTGTCAAGGATCCCCACCCTAGAGTCCTTTTTCCGCCCACCATGCATGAATACATGGATAGCATTATACTCCTTCCTTAGTCTTCTTATTCAAAGGTTTATTCGATAGAAAATGACACTCTCAATAGAATGACATATCATATATCAACTTTTGACTTTTCCGAATATGGTCTATTTGAAATTGCAACATGCGGTTTATAACCACAATTTGACTCGAAATACCAAGTGTGTGGAGCCAAATTATTTGTAAAAAAATGCTTTTTCCAAATATACTAATGCGCCACCCTCGTTCCATTTGAAAAAATTGAGATATGATTAATAATACGATTTGGGCATTTTTTAACCGGCCAGAACAAGACACAACAAACATTAGACGATCAAGTCTATTTATCCAAGGTTCCATGATTAAAAAACACTCTAGATTGAAATTTAAAATACAATTTTCCTTTATGCGAAAATCTCAGAAGTTAACACATGATATGTCATTCTATTCAGAGTGTCATTTTCTATCGCATAAAGTAAAAAATACCGGGGGCACCATTTAAAAATCATAAGTTGTAGTCATTTCCGGAAAAACAGGAAGTGGTCGAGAAGAATTGAATACGCCATGATTGGCGTATTAAAGTAGTAGTAAACTCGTAAATTAACAACTACTCGTAAATTAACAATTAGGATTGATATCCTAATTTATGTCATCATATACTAACATACCACATCTCGTTTTTTATATGAAAAAAAGATATAGAGGTGAGCCACTTTTGAGACGCACCCGGTAAACCTATAGTAATTGAAGGGGTGGCTGCAATAACCAGACAGCTCCACTTTTTTTCGAAAACGAGATTTTTAATGAATTACCCTTTTAAAAAATTGGTCGATCGTTTCCTGCAACAATCAGTTCTCTTAATATAACAGTACATAAATGGCGACGTTAGTTGGAGCTGCCTTGCTCTGGGATTGCACTATTGCAGCAAGAATCGAGCAGCTCTTTTTCGATTTCCCACAAATTTATTAAAATGGAACTGCCTGGTTATTGCAGCCACATAGAAGAAGAAAATTGGGATGGGACCATGGTATTAGGAAATTAGCAGGGATAACTTGGGCCCGCATAGCCAATAACAGACAATGGGCCCAACTACAAAGAGAGTAGGTATCTAAAAATGCGAGGGTGGCTACCCCATAATAATTGGAAATGGTTGAATAAGCTAAAAATGATAGTTTTAAGTTCGTTTAAAATCTTATCTGTGCCCACTATTCTTCGTAAAATTAAATAAATTTAGCATCTATTCTAAAACAAAGACAAACTATGCATTCATTTTTGATTTTATGTATTGTCAAGAAAAATGGCCTATCCGCCAGAAATTAAAAATGTATTACTGGTTGCCTGCACAACCGCAACGTATCCGCCAGAAATTAAAAGACTTTTTCAGGCGCCATCTTTTAGTCAAGTCGAGAAGTAAGGGAATCAGACAATAGAATTGTCTGGTATGAAGAAGTACGCTTTCCGAGAATTGGGGAAATTTCGAGAAGCAGTCAATAGAGTATATAAGCCGGAGCCATCGACAACTGAGACAGTTTTGAAATGTGAATATACCGCGTGAAAATTGAAAATCGGACAATTTGGTGAAGGAATCTTATAAATAGTTAGTTTGTTGTGTGTTATAAGTTAGTAATTGTGTATAAAGTGAGAAAATAAATTCGTTAAGTATTTTATCGTGAGTTTAAATTAGTGGACCCACGGAATCCGTAACAATTGGTGTCGGAAGTGCGATTCAAGAGGATTTTAAGAAGAAATTAAGTGGATTGGAAGATTTTTAGACCGAATCAGAGTATTTTTATGGTTGGTACAAGGGAGCAATCGAGGAAAATGGAGGAAGTAAGCAAATTATTGGGCGATTTTATGGAGAATATGCGAAGAGAGAAAGCAGAAGAACAAGAAAAACTGCAGAAAATGCTTATGGAAAATCAAGAAATTAGACAAGAACGGTTGGAGAAAATTGTAGAAAACCTAGAAGTGCGTCGCCAGAAAGAAAAAAAAGAAGAACAGGACCGGCTTGAGAAAATTTTCGGAGATTTGAAAGTTCAACGACAACAAGAAAAACAAGAAGAACAGGACCGGCTTGAGAAAATTTTCGAAGATTTAAAAATTCAACGACAACAAGACAAACAAGAAGAACAGGACCGGCTTGAGAAAATTTTCGAAGATTTAAAAATACAACGACAACAAGACAAACAAGAAGAACAGGACCGGCTTGAGAAAATATTAGGAAATTTGGAAATTCGTGTGGAGGAGCGACGTCACAGGGAAAGACAAGAAGATCAGGACCGTCTTAGGAAAACTTTGGAAAATCAGGAATTTCGACTACAGAAGAATTTTGAAGACCTGGAAAAACGACAGGAGAACCATTTCCAAGAAGTCGTAGAAGATCTGGAAGAACGCCTTCAGCAGAAAATGGAAAAATTGGAGATGGACCTACAGAAGACCAAGGTACAAGTAAGGACACCTGGCGTTTATGGAACTGCGAACCTCAAGGCCCCGACCTACGATGGACAAACCACCTGGACGATGTACCACCGCCAGTTTGAAGCAGCCGCCGCTGCCAACGGATGGACCGACCAGGAGAAAGCAGCGGCACTTGTCATCGCGCTGCGTGGCCCTGCCCTGGAACTGTTGCAAACTATTCCTGCAGCCCAACAGCAGGAATACCAAACTTTGGTCGCTGCACTGGACAGAAGATATGGCGACCAACATCGACGTCAACTTTACCAGGCCCAGATCAAGACACGCCTGCAGAGGTCCGAGAGAGTCTGCAGGAATTTGAAGCAGACTTACGTCGGCTGGTACACCTGGCATATCCAGAAGCACCGGAAGGATTTAGGGAGGAACTCGCTGCTCAGTGCTTTATCAGCGGACTGAGGGACAATGAATTACAGAGGGCGCTGCAAATATCGCGATTTTCTACCAGCAGCGAAGTACTCGTCCGGGCGCTGGAAATAGAAGCTGCATTTAGCGCCATTCCTAAACAGAAGATAGGCTCGGTAACGGTTGAGGAACAGCCAAAGAGTTCTCACATACGTTTGGAGGAGATGTGTAAGAAAGTCGACAAACTATGTGAGCTACTAATAAACAAGGGAGTCAACAACACCCAGACAGAGAACCAAAGAAGATTCCAGGATATGAGGTGCTATAGATGTGGCAGGAATGGCCACATCAAACGGGATTGTCGCATCCAAATGCGATTCCATTCACCATCCAGAGAACATCGGCACATCGGAAGATCCCAGGACATAAGTTGCTATAGATGTGGCAGGAATGGCCACATCAAACGGGATTGCCGCGTCCAAATGCGATTCCGTTTACCATCGAGAGAACATAGGCACCAGGAAATCAACACTAATGAGCGAGTATTGGCTGAAGAAAACAGAGCCCCTAGGATGTTTTCCGTTAGGAGTCTAGGAAAAACCGCTGACAGTTTGGTGATCAACGGGAAGGTCAATGGTAGAAGAATTCGAATGACTGTGGACACAGGTATGGACCACAGTATGACTGTGGACAAAGCTATGGTATCGTTGGTGCGGACTAACTCGGTACAAGGATTGAAGATGATGCCTCTTAGAAGAAGAGTGTATTTACGTACAGTTACGGGGGAAATGGCCGTTGTACGGGGAGAGGCTTTCATGGAATTGGAGTTAGGGAATTTGAAGTTTTGGCATAGCGTTTTGGTGGCTGACATTGAAGATGATTTTATCATGGGTATGGATGTGATCAGTCAACATGGTTTTCGTTTGATCACCATAGAAACATCCTGAAAATCGGAAATGAGGAATTTTCTGTATCTAAAGAGAAGAGACCAGGAAATATGGAAGAAAGATCATCGAAAATTGTGATGATACCTGGTGATACCAAGAAGACTGTGTTCGGGAAACTAGAGAAAACCGCTGGGTGCCGTGTAGGACGGGTACAAATTATCGACAACGACCTAGATCGACGACGAGCTACCTTGGACAAGAAAATGAAACATCGCGAAAGCACTATCAGAATAAGGAATTTTAAGCTTAGAACTGACGAACCATGGACGACGATACAATTGAGGAAAGATCAAATGGAAGATCCAGACATCGGAGCAATACTACGGCTCAAG
Source organism: Sitophilus oryzae (assembly GCF_002938485.1). NCBI lineage: Eukaryota > Metazoa > Arthropoda > Insecta > Coleoptera > Curculionidae > Sitophilus > Sitophilus oryzae. The sequence continues at coordinate 8,147,591 of NW_022146254.1, read as the reverse complement.
GAAGGTAACGGCGAGAGACCACCGTGGCAGGATATTGCGGACAGAGGGGCTCGTTTTCAAAGCTCTCTGGGCTCAGTGGAATTCACTGGTGATTGAGAATGGATTGTTAAAGCGCACGTGGGAAAGTGCGGATGGCAGGACAGTAACAACTCAGTTACTGGTACCAAGGAAGAAAGTTACCCAGGTATTGGAAGAAATTCACGGTGGTAAAACTGGAGCCCATCTTGGGGTAAACAAGACCTTGAGCAAGCTGAGAGATCGCTTTTACTGGGTGGATTATTGTGAAGATGTTAAGAAATGGTGTCAACGTTGTAAGATTTGCGCAGCTAGACAAGGACCAAGTACTCGATCTGGAGGAAAAATGGAACAAGATAACGTTGGACGGTCGTTCGAAAGAGTCGTTAGGAAGGAAAGATTATTGGGAATTCATAAGGCCGTGAGAAGTAAGATTACGCTAGCCAGTGACCGGATGAAAGCTCGTTACGACCTCAGAGCTAATTCTACGGGATTTCAACAGGACGATAGAGTATGGTTGTATAATCCACAGCGCAAGAAAGGAAGGTCCCAAAGTTAACTCCAGCATGGGAAGGTCCTTATACAGTCATCAAGAGGATAAATGATGTAGTGTACCGGATTCAACGCAGCCCTAGAAGTAAGATGAAAGTAGTTCATCTGGATCGATTGAAGAGATATCAGACAGGAAACCTTGATCGGGACGATCAAATTTGAGAAGGGGCAATGTCAAGAAAAATGGCCTATCCGCCAGAAATTAAAAATGTATTACTGGTTGCCTGCACAACCGCAACGTATCCGCCAGAAATTAAAAGACTTTTTCAGGCGCCATCTTTTAGTCAAGTCGAGAAGTAAGGGAATCAGACAATAGAATTGTCTGGTATGAAGAAGTACGCTTTCCGAGTGGGAAATTTCGAGAAGCAGTCAATAGAGTATATAAGCCGGAGCCATCGGCAACTGAGACAGTTTTTGAAATTTGAATATACCGCGTGAAAATTGAAAATCGGACAATTTGGTGAAGGAATCTTATAAATAGTTAGTTTGTTGTGTGTTATAAGTTAGTAATTGTGTATAAAGTGAGAAAATAAATTCGTTAAGTATTTTATCGTGAGTTTAAATTAGTGGACCCACGGAATCCGTAACAGTATTTTGGATCTTTTTAAAATTCTCTAATAATCGGCTGGGGAATGATACTCGATGATAATTTTGACCAGGTCAATCTCTAGACATCAGTTACTAAAAATTGACATAAAACTTGTCAAAAATTAACACTAATTATAGAAAGATTATAAAAGAATAGAACCCCCGTTTTCAGACACACAAATATATTTCTAAAAAAAATGTTTTCTTTTGAATTTTAAACGACACCAATTAATACCGTATGATCGAAAAAAAACGACGTCCAGTTGGCTAGGAAATGACGATCGATGACATTTCCCATATAAATTTACATATAAAATGACAGCGATTTTCATTTCATAGCCATCGTTGACGCCATTTTTTCTCGATCATACGGTAGTATATCATTCAACGAGCATATAATGGTGGCTGTTATTCACGCGGATGAAGTTTATGATCATAAATCATCCAAGTGAATAACAGCCATTATATGCGAGTAGAATACTATACTTTATCCAGGACTAAGAAAAAAAAATAGATAATATTAATAGAAGTTTTTATTTTTAATGTCAAAAAAATATTGAACGAGTATAACGAGTAAGTAACATGGAAACAAAACATTTAAATTTTCTTTAACTAGGTAGCTAACTAATTTAGCTTTAACTAATTAACACAAAAATTATTTATTTACATTAATGGTAATGTAATGTTTGACAGCTCTTGTTTGGAGTTTGGATCGAGATATCCGTGGAAGCGGTGAATAATGAAACCACTATTCACTAGTGAATAATGAATATTATTATTATTTCATAAACTCATGTATAATAATCAAATTATACACGAGTCGTGGATAAAAATCATTTTTACTCAATATAAAAAAATACAACCTTCTTAAGGTCAACTAGCAGTATAAGCGCCATTAAAAAATATAGAATACGGGCCATGTAATGACGTCTAGGGCTTGACCTGCCCAAAATTATCATTGATTGTCATTTCCCAGCCGTCTTTGACGCCGTATTTTTCGTTCGGTATGCTTAAACGATAGAATATTTATATTTCAATTTCAACAAGTCAAAATTTTTTTTTTAGATTATTTACTTACATTCTCCAGGTGTGAACAGTTTGATATCGTGATGTCGAAATTGTTTTCGGGAAATTTTCCTTTTCCATCTTTTTCTTCCGCGAGGCACACCTTCTTTTTCCTTGTCGTTTTCTTCGTTTGGGGAAAGGTTACCTTTCTATAAAAAATCAGATCAATTAAAATACCTATAGCATCTAAAAGATTTTGAAGAAGATATTTGTTTATATGAAAAATGCCAGTATTAGGTATTTAAAATAATTATTTTTAAAATTCTTTGTTTTTTTACTGTTACATACCGGGTGTTTTTCAAAACTGGCTCACCTTTATACCATTTATATTTTTTCAGAAAAAAAAAACGATATTGGTATGTTAGTATATGACATAAATCAGGACTGATTGACGTATTCAATTAGTTTCAGTCACTACCTGTTTTACCGGAAATTACTAAAATTTTTGATTTTTAAATGATGCCCGCGATATTTTTTTATTTCATTCGATGGCGAATGACGTTCTGAATAAAATGACCTATAATACCATGTGACCGAAAAAAAAACGGCGTCCAGTTGGCTTGGAAATGACGATTGATGATATTTCCCATATAATTTTACATACACGGTGTCCCAGAAATAAGTGCAAGTATTTTAAGGGGTGGTAGATCTCGATAAAAGAAACATATTTTCCCTTATCGTTTTTCAAATAAGTCCAAAATAACGGAGTTATTTTACTTTGAATATTTCACTTATGTACAAAAAATCCCATATCAAGCGGGTAATTTTCGACGAAAATTGCCCGCTAAAATCGAAAATTACCCGGTGAAAATTTCCCGCAGAATGTCTAAGTAACAATGACACATTTGTCACTTAGACGTAAATTATTTTTAATAGGTATTCTAAAAATGTCTCGATTTGGACACGATTCTTTAAGTGCAATTGAAGAAAAAGTTGCCGAAAGTAAGCCGAAAAACACTATAATTAATCACCAGTATGTATGGAAACAGTTTATGGACATTATAAAAGATAGAAACTACATTTTGGATGCGAACATCTCAATCTCGGCACCGGTCAATATTTTGACCGATTGGGCATATGAAAAGGAAAAACGGTCATTTTACGGTAAAAACCTTTGAATAAGAAGACTAAGGAAGGAGCATAATGCTATCCATGTATTCATGCATGGTGGGCGAAAAAGCATTCTAGGGTGGGGATCCTTGACAGTTCTGTTTGACGATTCATTTGACACATTTGAATTTGATTTGAAATTTTGTGGATTTGTCAGTCTTTAAGGAGCTTATTTTATATTATTTATTATTTATTCTACTACTGATAGTTGTATAAAGGTAGTAAATCTAGATGGAAATTGTGGCAGAACTTAAATTAGCAGTGACACTATCGCGATTTATCGAAAAAGACTCTAAAATAGTTGGTTGTGTAGCGTGCGGTAGATCTCGGCAAAAATTGAGTGAAATAATGGAACAACTTTTCGCTAGTAAGTGACTATATAATATACATACGTGTAGTAAACCGATCATTTATGAAATTCACTTAAGTTGACTAAATTATATATTTTTCTTGCATTCTAGCTTTTATTTATTACTTGTCAAAGATTAGATGTCAAAGAATTTAGATACGTTAATTTGACTTACCTGCTTCAGTAGCGTATCGGATGTTTATGTTAATAAATACTTCTATTTTTATTAGAGTTATATATTTTTATAACAATTTTAATTGTTATAAACTACCAACATTTATTCGCAACGTAAAATAAAACAACAAATTATTGAGTCTACCCCACGTCTACCCTACATCATAGTTTTACGTTTTTTAAATAAAATTAGAACGACACTGATAAACCGGAATTTAGGTTCCTTAAGAAGGTAAAAACTATTTGGAATGTAACAGTCAAGCTATTAATGGAAAAATACCAAAAAGAATGTAATAAATATTATAAGTTCTGTTTCATTTTATTGCTTCTTTTTTAAATAGATTTTTTTAATATGTTCAAATAAATATTTTTAAAAAATCTATGAATTTTCACTTGTATTTTCATGTTTTTATTCGGGAAATATTCTACCGAATTACACTCGTGCATCAAAATTAACCTGATAATTTTTCATTTAAGCATGTTGTCAATGAAAAACAGCATTCATTTATATTCATATTTTGGAAGAGCCCTCCTCCTTCGGAGTCGGGCTCTTATGGCAAAATATGAATATAAACTCATGCAGTTTTTAGACAACATGCTTTCATGAAAAATTATCGGTAATTTTGATGCACTTGGGTAATTACTTCCGAAAATTTCCAAAAAAAAATATTTTTTGCTAAAATTTTGAGAACCACTGGATCTTTTCTGGATTTTCTTTCTTGTAAATTTAATCTAATACCTATGTTGCCATATTATCAAGAAATTATGTTTTTAAACTAAATATTAAAAAAAATTATTCCAAAAAATTTTGAATTTTCAAAAAAATGTTTTCGCGAAAAAAACCGCAGGCGTGTTTCTGGGGCTCAACTATACTACCAGTTAAAATACTTGCACTTATTTCTGGGATACCCTGTATAAAATGACTGCGATCTTTATTTCATAGGCATCGCTGACGCCATTTTTATTATCTATATCATACGTTATAACATATAACATCGCTTAAAAAAAGTATTTTAAATTTCAATCTAGGGTGTGCCAGTTACAGTACGTCTGTCCGTTCTGTAGCTACGGGGTATCCGTGAGAGGGGAAACGATATTCTCTCGATGTTTTTCGTAAAAAATTAGACGACGCGTCACATCAATAAAAATTCGACAAATTTGCAAGTAGCCAATAAAATGAGTGGGCGGAGCGATTTGGGGTGACGTACTCGTCAAGTCGACGTATAAAATATATTGCTGTTTATTTAAATGTTTTTGTCCGCATTCCTTTCACAGACACTTTATAACAAATATCAGAAGTTGACATATGATATGTCATTCAGAATGTAATTTTCTATGAAATAAAGTAAAAAATATCAAGGGTACTATTTAAAAATCAAAAGTTGTAGACACTTTTGGTGAAACAGGAAGTTACCGAAAATAATATAACACGTCAATCAATCCTAATTTATCTTATATACTAACATACTGGATCTTGTTATTTTTATCTAAAAATAAAATAATGAGTTATAGGGGTGAGCCACACCACAAAATATTTGTTGTCTTTTAACAATGGCTCTAAAACTAGCTTTCAAATAATGATTTATTAGAAAAAATATTGCTTTTATGCTTTTCATTAATAATTTTTGTAACTTCATAAAGTTAAAACAAGCCACAAAAATGAAATTGAAAAGAACTGTAGATTATAAATTATAGAATAGAAATTATAAAAACTATAAAAATAAAAAGAAAAGATACAAGTGCTCAGACTATTGAATTAAGTTTTTGAAAACATAAAAAATACTCCACTGTAATCGGTTATTTAAAAAAAATATACAAGGTGGTCCGAATTGTATTTGGGAAACTTCGGCAGCATATTCTGCAGATAAGAGTAAGTAAAAAAAGTTCGTATAAATGTATTTCTTAAAATGCTTCGCTTCGGTGTGTAGAAGTTTCATTTTTATTTCGTTTTTTTCCAAATATTTTCTGATATTTGGATAGACTAACGTCGATGTTTGGGAAGAAAATTTGTGTCTGCGTGATTTTTCACAAGAGAAATTTGGGGGGGGGGGGGTTCGATGTGAATATGACTCCTACTTGTAGAGCGCGCCACCTACATGGTTTTAACTAATTCGAAGTGTAATAACTTTTCGTCCGTATCTGTATAAAACTAACGAATGAAAAAATATTTCATTTCTGTATTATTTTACGTAAAAAATGTCTCTTGGTAAAAATCGCTACGATGAACCGTTTTCAAGATATTTGGAATGAAAATAGTCAATACATGTCATAATTAACAATAAATAAATAAATAATAAAATAGAAAACACATTTCTTGCAGTATAGGTATATAATAAAATTATATAAGAATTCTTGCCACTTAACTGCTGATATAGAAATTTAATTCTACGCTCTGTTTGTCATAATGTGGATCAACCTGCTCTCACTACCGGTTTCGGAGCCCTACTCCATCATCAGGTGAGCTTGGGCAGATCCACAAAATGACAACCACAGCGCAGAGATAGTTAATTCCGGCTTGTCGGAAAGTGTCGCTTAGATATTAAGTCCCGAACGGGAGATAGCGGCCACCGTACGGGAGATAGTCGTACCACCGAGGCAAAACTATCCATAGTTGAAAGATGGTAAAAGGCTTTTTTTCAGGCAAGCCAAATTATAAAATAGACAACAAATTTCTTGCAGTATAGGTATATAATAAAATTATATAAGGATTCTTGCCACTTGTATATATAAGAAGTTAAGTGGCAAGAATCCTTATATAATTTTATTAAATACATAATGTTGACTAGATGCTTCTTTAACTGAAATGATAAATTTGGTACTTTTTATGTTTTTAAACTAATCATATTAAGTTTTTCTAGAAGAAAATACGATAAAACAGTTTCTGTTGAATCTTTGGCACAAAAACATTTTGAAATTTATTATTTCAGACTAATAACTATCCAGTCAACATGATGTATAATTTTTGTGAATTATGACATGTATTGACTATTTCGATTCCAAATATCTTGAGAACCGTTATTCGTAGCGATTTTTGCCAAGAGACCTTTTTTGTGTAGAAAATAACGCAAATAGGTATAAGTTTTTTCACTTAATAGTGTAATATGGGCACGGACGAAAAGTTATTACTCTTCAAAACAGCTAATTTTTTCTTGCTAGCGAATTTTTCATGTTAAACACAAATTTTAATCCAAATATAGTTAGTTAGAGTTAGCTCAAAAATTATTTCGAAAAATTCGAAATAAAAATGAAACTTCTACACCCTGTATCTCCGAAACGAAGCATTTTAAGCATTTATAGGTACTTAATATTTAAGCATTTATACCTACAAACTTTTTAACTTATTGTTATCTGCACAATATTAAAGAAAGTTTCCCGAATACAACTCGGACCACCCAGTATATAATTTTATTAATTATTATTAATTAAAGTAATTTTCCATTAATATTACCTATTCTAGTATGTACCTGTTTTTCTGTATTTTCTTCATTATTGTCCAAAGAACAGTCTTTATTCTTCAGTTCAGCGTAAAAAGAACGTTTCTTGTAAGGTCTCATTTCGTCTTTTTCCTTTTTTTGAATCGGAACTTCAGTTTCGCAAATATGTTTGACCGAATGTTTATTCTTTCTGTATTTTTTCCTCGGTCTCAACTTAGCTTTGTAATTCTGATCACCTATTAAAAAAAGAAAAGAGAATTACTTACGCCAATTTTTTGTATAAATGAAATCGCGAGCTATGTTTTCACCTTCTTCTATACTGCACTCATTAAGCGATTTATTTCTTTCCGTTTCAGATTTTTCAAATTGTTTTGAATAGTTTTTTCTAATCTCTACATCGTTATACATTAGAGCTGGGGTATTTTTGTCCCTCCATGTCAAGTACCTCTGAACTGGATGAGGATAGTTCGGCCACCACTGTTTAATAGAGATGTCATCTGACATTGCGATAGTTTTATATAATAAATAAACTTAAAATCTTATCATGCTTGCCAACGTCTTGGAACAAAATCTGTTAAAGGACTAACAACTAACTGGAACTAACAGCGCACTCAGCACAACCAAAGCACAGCATACTTGCAACTCGTAATTGATTTTTATTGCCAGAGATTAATAATGTGCTGAATATTTAAAACTCAAACTATTTTCTTCAAAATATTACGGTTTCATTTTTTGACATTCAATACCTTACTCTGAATGTTAATAATAATTAATAAAATATTTTGATGATATATTGTGGCTTGTTAATACTGGGTGTTTTTTAAAAGTTGCTCACCCCTATACCTTTTTATTTTTGCAAATAAAAAAAATGAGACTTGAGCATTTTAGTTTATGACATAAAGCAGGATTGATTAAAGTGTTCATTTAGCTTCGGCCACAGTTTAATTTTAAAAATTCATATTCGATATTCGTTCATTCGTTTTGGCACTTCCTCTTTCACTGGAAATGACTACAACTTTTGATTCTCGATTTTTTTTTACTTTTTTTACTTTATTCGTTAGAAAATGACATTCTGAATGGAATTATATATCATATATCAAATTTTCATATTTTCGGTTAAAAATAGTTATTTAAATTTCAATCTAGAGTGTCATGGCTCGGTTCGTAACAAAAAGTTGACTCGGAACGGCAAATATGCGTTGCCAAACTATTCGTAAAAAACGCTTTTTCCAAATATGCTAATGAGCTTTGGACATCTTGAAATCAACCAGGGAAAGTCACGAAAACATTAGACGATCAAATCTATTTTCCAAGACTCCTTGATTAAAAATGAGTGGTTTTATCACAGCCATGGCCCTCTAGATTCAAATTTAAAGTACATACTATTCTTTTAGGCGAAGATGTCAAAAATTGACATATGCCATGTCATTCATTTTCTATCGATTAAAGTACAAAATTATCGTAGATCGTACCATTTAAAAATCAAAAGTTGTAGTCATTTCAAGTGAAGCATATTAATATAATATACCGGATGCGTCTCAAAAGTGGCTCACCCCCATAACTTTTTTATTTTTTTAGATAAAACAACGAGATTTGGTATGTTAGTATATGACATAAATTAAGATTGATTGACATATTCAATTGTTTTCGGTAACTTCCGGTTTCACCGGAAATTACCACAACTTTTAATTTTTAAATAGCATCCTCGGATTTTTTTTTACTTTATTCGATAGAAAATGACACTCTGAATAGAATGACATATCATATGTAAACTTTTGACATTTTCGCATATGGTTTATATGAAATTATAACATGTGGTTCATAACGACAATTTGACTGGAAATATCAAATTATTCGTAAAAAATGCATTTTCCAAATATGCTAATGAGTCACCCTCGTTCCATTTGAAAAAATTGAGATATGATTAAAAATACGATTTGGGCATTTTCTAACTGGCCAGGACAAGACACTAAAAACATTAGACGATCAAATCTATTTTTCCAAGGCTCCTTGATTAAAAATTAGTGTTTTTAACATAGTCATATGGCACTCTAGAGAGGATGTCAAAAGTTGACATAAGATATGTCATGCTATTCAGAGTATCATTTTCTGTCGAATAAAGTAAAAAAATACCGAGGGTGCCATTTAAAAATAAAAAAAATTCTAATCATTTCCGGTGAAACCGGAAGTGACCAAAAACAATTGAATATATCAATCAATCCTAATTTATGTCACAACACATACATACCAAATCTCGTTGTTTTATCTGAAAAAATAAAAAAGTTATAGGGGCTGAGCCACTTTTGAGATGCACCCGGTATATTATATTACTAAATTATTATTACGGGATGAAGATCAATTCTTCCAAAACTAAAGTCATGGTATTTGGAAACCAAAATGCACCAATTCCTATTAAAATAAATGGCAATACCTTAGAACAGGTCTACAAGTTCAAATATTTGGGGTCCTGGATAGTTAACACCTTGAACAACGATGTGGAAATAAAAACTAGAATAGAACAAGCGAGAAATGCATTTTTGAAAATGAAGAACGTCTTCCAGAACCCCAGATTGGACCTTGAGTTGAGAACTAGGCTCGTTAAGTGTTATGTTTGGTCAATCCTATTATACCGAGCAGAAACATGGATACTGAAAGTTCAAGAGATGAATCACCTCGAATCGTTCGAAACATGGATATATCGAAGAATGCTTAAAATTCCATGGACAGCCCATATCACAAATACCGAAGTCTACAACAGGATAGGCAGAGAAAGAGAATTGCTCAAAGACATCATACTTAGGGCATATATTGAGAAATGAAAAATACCACGTCTTACAATTGATAGTTAAGGGTAAGATTGAAGGAAAGAGAGGTCTCGGCAGGAAGAAACTATCTTGGTTGAGAAACATCAGAAACTGGACTCACCTAACTTTTGAAGAACTCATAAGGAAAGCCGAGAATCATGAAGATTTTGCCAATGTGATCGCCAACCTCCAAGAAAGAGACGGCACGTAAAGAAGAAGAAATTATTATTACTGGTTATAATTCAATCGTTATTCCTTGGGCGAGACTTGTTACTTCTTGACTTGGGTAATTATTTTGCAGTTTCTTAAGAAACTCCTGCTTATGAAAGAAACTTACTTGTGCTACTACAATGATGAATAATATGATGTCGCGGTTTCTTCCCTAAAGAATCTGGAGAATATAATAACAAAAATTCAATTTAAGACATCATGCTTTTTTTTGTTACCACCATAGTGGTAACACAAGTAAGCATGTACAGGGTGGGTCAAATTCGAGGCTTTTAAATGGAAACACCCTTTTCTATAGGAGATAGGCGAAAACTAATATCGGTGTTTGGAGCTCAATTTTCATCAAAAACATGATGGTGAAAACCGTATATCAATATCTGTTACCGTTTCGGAGTTACGGGGTGTTTTTCAAAAATGTGCATTTTTAACAAATCGCTGTAACTTTTTTGCTATCGAAAATTTTGTATTTCTATGAAAACATTTCCAAAGCACCTTTTTACGTAGAATTTAATGGTTTAAGTATATTTTTTTTAAAATTAATAATTTAAGTGTTATCAACAGAAAATTTGATTTTTTATTTGGGACACCCCCTATATTTTTAATTAACTGAAATAAATTTAAAATTACCTTTCCAAAAATATAGCACACTTGATATTTTGTTATAATCCCCTTCGAAATACAGAATTTTTAAAAGTTCGCCACTTTTAACTGGCAGGCTTTGGACCCCTTATTGATGATATGCCCTTAATGGAACTCGAAAACATATTTTTCCAGCAAGGCGACGGATGCACCGCCTCTGAACGCTGAAGTTATCAGCAAATTTTTGCAGCCAATTTCAAGAATAATTGAAGAGCTAACCAAGATCCCAGCCGGTGGCCGTCGAGGCCGCCTGACTTAGTGCCATGGATCTAATCCTATGGATATATTTGCGGGAGAATAAAGGTTCCTTATTCTTGCGTATCATCTAGACAAGAATTAGAAATACTTAGCAGTTATGCGAGGGTATCTTTCACCCCCACTGAGTTAATGAATTCCGCGAGAAATGTTCAAAAACTGCCCGGTCTGTCCATAACAGAAGACTGTTGATAAGTCAAACACCTGTAGCAAAATCTCATGTCTTGGTTTGCTATTTATTTTTATTGTTATTAGATATAGTTTAAATGTGTTGATGTTGGTTAAAATTGTTTTAAAATGTTATAAATTGTTATAGAATTCTGCGTCTCTCATAGCAAATATTATTTTCGTTTTAATTGATGCTCACAGCTAGATTTTTTTTGCGTTACAGCCGGTGCCGTTCAAAGCCTACTTATTTAAAGGGGGCGAATTTTTATATACTCTATATCTCGAAGAGGAATCGAGCAAAATATCAAGTGTGTTATATTTTTGGAAAGGTAATTTTAAATTCTTTTCAATAAACTAAAAATATATAGGGTGTCCCATATAAAAAATCAAATTTTCTGTTGATAATTCTTAAAGTATTAATTTTAAAAAAATTAAACCTAAACCATTAAATTCTAGGTAAAAAGGTGCTTTGGAAATGTTTTCATATAAATACAAAGTTTTCCATAGCAAAAAAGTTACAGCGATTTGTTAGAAATGCATATTTTTGAAAAACACCCCGTAACTCCGAAACGGTAACAGATATAAAATTGAGCTCCAGACACCGACATTAGTTTTTGTCTATTTCCTATAGAAAAGGGTGTTTCCATTTAAAAGCGTCGAATTTGACCCACCCTGTACAAGTAGTTACTTAAAAAATCTCAAAATACCAGAAAACCGTACAGTAAATAATTATTCTAAGTTGACAAAAACTACAAGAATATGTACATGTACAATCACAGACAACTTGTCGATTATAAAGACAATTACACTGCAAGTAAACTTATAGAGTCAATTCTGTTAGTTTATAAATTAGCTAGCAATCTTGTTATTTTGATTTTAATTAAAACTCAAAATCATAAATGGTTATTATTCAAACTAACTAAAATAATTGGTTAATATTAAAAATAGCATATAAAATTCTGACATTAACCAAAATTACTATACAGGGTGTCCCAGAAATAAGTGCAGATATTTTAAGTGGTACTATATTTCGGCCCCAGAAAGACGCCTATATAAGTTTTTTTTTGCGAAAAAAAATGGCTGAAAATTTTATATTTTTCTTGACATTTTCCGGCAAATTTTAAAAAACTTTTTAGTGCCACTTGCTTATTCACTTGAGGCGTCGAATCAGTGCCTTCTATTAAAAGATCAGCCTACGGGCGAGATTTATGACGTCACGCTAGTTAGATATAACGGATTAATAAATATGTTGTAGAATACATGGAAAACATAATCATTCCTCAGACTTTTGGTTTGTATTTTAAAAATGATATAGTTTACATGAAATATACATAATATACAGTTAATAACTACAACATATATACCTATTTATAGTAATAAATACTTTGGCAAATAAACTATAAACCATACAAATGCAGCAAATGTTTTACAATATACAAATAATGTATAGGTACATAAGATATTGGGTAAAATGAAATATATTTTCAATTTTAGGGTTTGAAAATCGATCTAATTTAACAAAAAACATTCAATATCTACTAATAGTGATGTATTATTATTTGCATTCACAAAATTTATATGTATATTTTGCAAGTATCAATGTTCGAAAAATTATATTTACAAATAATACAATATTATCTAAAAAAAGGCGTCAGCGATGGCTATGAAATGAAGATCGCTGGCATTTTATATATAAAATTATTCTAAACTTTTTGATTTTCTTGGGATTTTTAGGTGCGGGAAAAACGCTGATTTAAGTTTTCATTTGGGTTTTCATTATTTTTATTTGGTTTAAAATAACGTTTCGGCTAATTATAGCCTTCATCAGTGTTGTGTCATATGAGAAAAATAGTGTCGAATATAATCCAAAAAATTACATATATAATATAATTCACACCTCATAATGTTTACTGGAATTAATAAACTAATATAAACTTATCAAAAGATGACCACATATTTTTTAAAATTATTATTCTTAACACTAAAATTATCTACATTGACTATGGAGTACGCAGTAAACATTATGTGCGTGGTGTGAATATTTTATATGTAATTTTTTGGATTATATTCGACACTATTTTTTTCATATGACACAACACTGATGAAGGCTATAATGTTAGCCGAAACGTTTTTTTTTTAAACCAAATAAAATAATGAAAACCAAATGAAAATTTAATCAGCGTTTTTCCCGAACCTAAATCCCAAGAAAATCAAAAAAAATTTAGAATATTTAGCAACAAGGTTCAAGAATATCAAATTTTCCAAGATTGTAAAAATTCTAGTTAATTATTTTTATGTGTACAGTTATTTAGGGAATGTCATCGATGTTCATTTCCAAGCCAACTAGACGCCGATTTTTTTCGATGATACGGTATAATTCTTACGTAAAATGTAAATAACTTTAGACCAATTAAAACAAAGAAATATGAATTTCTTAGTATTTTTAGTAACACCTTTATTCTTAAAACTTAATTTTGTATTATGCAAATATACCAATTTTATTGTTATTTTATTCATATTGTATTCAGCCATCACTTAAATATTTGATATTAATTTGGTATTATAAATAATCAACACTATTAATTAAAAATTACTGAACAAATATATGTTATGCTTGACATACATTATATATTATCAAACAAAAATACATTCTTCTTTTAAACTGTATCAGTCTTGTCTTTACAAAAATCTTTTTTAAAATTTAAACTCAAAATAATAATCTTTTTCATCATCTTTAATACACATATTCTTTATTTTTCCCTATATCATAATACCTACTTACGTGTTTGAATCTATCGAAGCTGAACCAACATACCAACAACACTTGGAGTGGAGATTCCACAATATGAATAAAATAAACATAATTGTCCAGTTTTCATTAATACCATCATGGGAGAATATTATTTTTAAATCTATTAAAGATATTTTCAATAGAATTCTCTTGATTTATAACCCGTACCCACTTTTCTTGCTCTTCCGGATACTTTAGGCTGCCTAGTATAACTATCTATCCACCAGACCAGGAACACAACAAAGATGAGGCATAGCACCAAAAACACACTCCACTTAAGCTTTATTGATGAATTGTTAGAGTCTTAAAAAACACACACAAAAATCACGATAAGTAAAAAATGTATGGGTACTTTTAGGTTAAATCACTTACACAACGTGTAATTTTTCAATTTTTCTATTTTTTTATGCGAAACCGAGAATGACCATATATCTGGTAGTAGTTTATGTCACTTAAACACCAAAATAATTAGTTTTTTGCACTACAATAATAAATAATACCAAAAATCAAAGAGTTAAAACCAAAAATCAACCGACAAAATATGAAACGGAATCTAACCCAATATCTAAGTATGTACAGCTGATGAAGTAAACAAAAGTCCGCCCCAAGGCTGATCTTTTAATAGAAGGCACTGGTCGAATAAGCTGAAAGCCCTAGTGAAAACCCTTAATAGCAGGTTATCGCCAGCGGTTCTCAAAATGTGGTTCAATTTATTTTAAAAATGTTAAAGAGAAAAGATGTTACTTTTGACCAGATCTGGCTACCCCTTAAAATATCTGCACTTGTTTCTGGGACACCCTGTATAGTTTGCAAACTAACCATCTAGTTTGTAAACGATTGTTAGTACCCGCCATTTTGCAAAAATAGACGGATTCTTTCAAAATATCAGCACTTTCAATTAGTTACAATAATAAGCAAGTTCAGTAATATCTTATTCAAAATACATATTGTAATATTTAGATTTTTTTCACATAAGCCATGATACGTATTTTGTGAGTACATAACTGAGAGTACATAATGAGATAATGGACCACATACATCCGCATATAATCTTATCATTGCGGTTATTTAGTTTTTTTACGTTTAATTATTTTTAATCATCTTCGGTTATAACAATAAGTCAGTCGTTCTGAATAATAAGATTATTTCTAACGTTACAAAGTAGTTCAGTCAAACTAGATAAGTTCAGTTGACTTAGATTAGGGTTTCCGTTTTTGGAAATCCCGGACAAGTCAGTTCTAAAATTCTGACAAAATTCGGACTTCGTCGAAAAATAAATTATAGATTTATTTAGGTATGTTTGTAAAGTTTCTCTGGCACTAATTTACAAATAAATTGAATTTTGTGTCGTTTGGATGTCGTCTGGCGATATTCTCCACTGACTCGTTGGACAGAAGAACAGACTTTACTTTAAAGGGGGAAAAATGATTTAACCTAATTAAAAAAACAAAGAATAAATATTTTATTTTTTAGAAAGTTCCGTATGGAATTTTGAACACTCTATATGATTAAAGATTACGATATTTATTATAAAGTAAGTACAAACTAACGAGTGGCGTGTCGCATAGGGGGCCAGGGGGGGCGAACGCCCCCTCCGCCCCTATGAGCTGAGCGCCTCTGGCGCCCTTTGGAGAAAAAATAGAAAAACTAAATTTAACGCAAAAAGAAACGGTGCCCTACCGTGCCCTTAACTCTTCAAGATAAAAAAATGACGTATATATTTCTCACATTTTATTTTTATTTTTTTAATGTTTACTTATATTTAATAATTTAAATCTCTAATGAAGTAGGCGTATACGTACGAAAGTTTTCATATGGGTGGGAAACTACGCTAACGCTAGACCATTGTCTATAAATAAAAATACAATGGCTAGACATAACGTTGCGCCGGTGCCGCCAAAGAAGAAGACGAAAGCAGTCGCGATGGAAATAAATTCGGGGAATCACCGACAGAAATATAATCGATTATAATGAAGTGCTGAATAAAATTAATATATTGTCCAATCACTTGCAAAAGGTTAATATTAACTTATGTACAGCTGCTCATATGATTACTGCGGTAACTAAAGATCTCAAATCATTAAGAAGTGAAAGATATTTTGAAAATTTTAAAAAACAAGCTACTATTTTGGCAAATAAATGCAATACGTTAACATCATTTTCCACAAAAAGACAAAGAAGAATAAAAAAAATCATGATGAAATACAGAATGATTACCTACATCAAAATTCTGAAGATAATTTCAAGATATCAGTGCTTTATGGTACTTTGGACATTTTAACTGGTACTCTAGAGAATCGGTTTGAAGACTTCCTTAATATATGCCAAAAAAAAATTAATTGTTTATTGGATATGGACATCAATGATGACAATTTAAAATGTCTTATACTGTACCAAGCGGATGTTAAACCTTTTTAGTTGACGAATATAAACATTTTTGCAGTTTATTAAAAGAAATTAATGCTGATGACAACAAACTTGCACCTGACTGACCTGACGAATATTTATCATTTTTAATTTCCAATGACCTAGAGTCTTCATATCCATCTTTATGTGCATTACTGAGGATTTTTTACACTATAGCCGATAGCCACCAACAATGCTGGTGCAGAACGATCTTTCAGTAGGTTAGGAAGAATTAATAATTACCAGAGGTGCACCAGCACACAAGATAGAACCAATTATTTATCACTTCTAAGTATTGAAGCAGACACAGCCCAGGATCTAAATATAGACGAAATAATTCATTCTTTTAAATCGGTTAAAACAAGACGCTTGCATCTTTGAAATAACTGTTTTTTATACTAACTTTTTTAATAAACAAATTTATAATTAAAAAAAAATAAAAGTTTTCATGTAGTCTTTTAAAAAAGAAGTTTGTAATTTATTTGATCCTTTATTGATCATTGCGCCCCTTAAGGTCTTCGCCCCCTCCGCCCTTTTATCCACGACACGCTACTGAAACTAACTATAAGTTAGTAAGTACCTAGTATAGTTTTGATTTTAGGTCATCTTATATTTTTAATATATATTTTAAAAAGGCTGAAAGATACATTTTTACATGTATTTATATCTATTGTAAGATTTTTTTCATGTTTACTTTCTTTATAAAGTAATAAACAATCTAAACAGCTAACAAAACCATAACTCGTGACAGGATAATTAAAATGTTTCAAAGTATTATATTATGAAATTATAAAAACACACTTATTCTTAGGACTATGTAAAGTGATTAAGAGAAATACAAAAATGCAATAATATACATTTCATTTAAAAAGATCATCCCGATCCACACATCTTTTTTTGATCCCCTTGTAGAGACTTAAAAAATCGACTTACTGCTGATTTTTAAGCGATTCAAATGGAATATTTTGGAGGGAGATATTTTATCTCCGAGGGTTATACCGGGTGCGTCACAAAAGTGGCTCATCCTTATAACTTTTTTATTTATTCAGATAAAAAACGAGATTTGGTGTGTTAGTATATGACATAAATTAGGATTGATTGACGTATTCAATTGTTTTTGGTCGCTTCCTGTTTCACCGGAAATGACTTCAACTTTTGATTTTTAAATGGCACCCTCGGAATTTTTTTAATTTATTAGATAGAAAATGATATTCTAAATAGAATGACATATCATACGTGAACTTTTGACATTCTTGCTTAATAAAAAATCGATTTGAAAATTCAATCTAGAGTGTCCTGGCTATGTTAAAACACTAATTCTTAATCAAGGAGCCCTGGAAAAAATAGATCTGATCGTCTAATGTTTTTAGTGTCTTGTCCTGACCAGTTAGAAAATGCTCAAATCGTATTTTTAATCATATCTCAATTTTTTCAAATGGAACAAGAGTGGCTCATTAGCATATTTGGAAAAAGCATTTTTTTACGAATAATTTGATACCACACACTTGGTATTTCGAGTCAAATTTTCGTTACGAACCGCAAGTTATAATTTCAAATAAACCATATGCCAAAATGTCAAAATTTGACATATAATATGTCATTCTATTCAGAGTATTATTTTCTATCGAATAAAGTAAAAAAATACTGAGGGTGCCATTTAAAAATCAAAAGTTGTAGTCATTTCCGGTGAAACAGGAAGTGACCGAAAACAATTGAATACGTCAATCAATCCTAATTTATGTCACACTCCAAATCTTGCTTTTTTAAGTAAAAAAATAAAAAAGTTATAGAGGTGAGCCACTTTTGAGACGCACCCGGTAGTATTATTTGAGATAGATGTAGCAGTTTAATTTGATTTTTTCGTGTTTAGTTGCTTTGATATTTGGCCCTTCGTTTAGGCTTCTTCTCTATCTATTTTTGACACGTAAAGTACCGCAGTAGTAGGTCAATACTAACCAACCAATTTTTTATAGACAGTAGACTTTGTTGTACGTGGAGATCATTTTCACGACTCACGACCACCTATCCAACTATATCCATAGTGTAGTGTGAACTTTATATTATGTTTAAGAAATATGGTAGTTTAGTTTTAGTAGAAAGACGATCTCATTGATTTGTTATTAGATCGAGACAGAAATAAAGAAATGGTTGTTTTAATTTCATTTGATATGACAATTGTAATATACAAGCTGACCACGCAGTTAGGCTACAGTGCTGCATTTCTCGATTCCATTTTTTTGTATTTAAATACATATGTTAACATATGATAAAAATGACATCATGACACCAGGGTGGCCGAGCGAGATCAGCATGCGCAACGACACTCTAGATGGCTCTGGCTTACCACCGACGGGAGAGGCCTGGGCAAGGCCGAGCGAACGCGCCTGCTCTGCGACAGTACGAGCGCACCAGAGTACCAGTAAATATTAAAAAATAGCACAAGCTGTACTGACGTAATAATAAAAGTGGTTTATCTGGTTGATTGTTTCATTTAAGGGTTAAAATAATCTAAAGTTATTATCAGAAGTGGGATGTGTCCAGATATTAAGCCAGTGTGCCCCAAAATTAGTGAAAAGTGAAGTTTTTGAACGTTAAGACATTATTGCGCAACATGGCGAAATGTGATAAATGTGCCAATTTCTGACTTGGACTATCAGAAGAATCATTTCTCCTGTGTACTAATGATCGTTAAAGGGCAAATAAACAATAAAACAATTTGTGAGTGCCTTCAAAATGAAAACATTGCAATGAAGAGAAGACATTGTTTCGTCGAAGTGTGCAGGAGCTTCAAATGAAAATGTTGTCACCCAATGCCTAGTCAAATTCTGAATATTCTAAAGGTACAGTACAGTCAGAGTACAGTGAAAAGAAATATTAATAACTTATTTGCTATCCAACAACGACAAATTGCTGACTTAGCGAAACAAACAAAGATGGCGATGATATCATCGTAGTATTTGAAGCCAACGCCTCACCTATCCGTAACCGTAGCAGATGTATCTAGTGCGCAAGCTTCATTTGGTTACACAACCTGTAAACGAGTAATCTACGAAACTACGATCAAGGCAACAGCGTATACGCAATTCACGAATGGCTGAAAGACTACGAAGTGTGACGAAATTCTTCGAAATACAACGAAGTTAAAGACCGAGTCAACGATAAGATGACGATTATTAAAGAAGCAAGACTATAAAAACATAGAGTAATCAATACTGTCGCCGAACGCCGGACGTTTTATGATGACCTCATCACCGCTTTTTCCGAGAGAGATGGCGAGAGCTCAGGCAACTGTTATTGCTGAGCACAGAAACCAAACTTGGATCACGGTGCTTCCCGCTGCTTGCCGCTGCAGAAGATAAACACAATCCATTCGAGAGTTGATCACATACCAGATGTGTTACGTCATGGATCAAGTTCCAGATTATTGGTTCCTCAGCATTTTCCGACGCGACGCACCGCCACCGATGTCGTCGATCCGGACAAGGCCATTGCAGAAGCTGAAGGACGATTGGAAAATAACCCGAATAAGCGAGCTCAGCACTTTTATGTCTAGCACAGTCAAACTGATTTGTTTACCTTCGAACAAAAGTTGAGTATTAAAAAGTTTTAATAATAATGAGTATATTATTAATCAAGCTATTTTTATTTTTTATTCGTTTATGGTTGGAGACCTGGACATGACCATGGAAGATTCTCAGCTGACAGGCATGGAATGCAGTTGCAGTTCATTCCTCAACGCCAGATATGCGCTGCGTCAGCAAGATCGGCGGCGGCGGACAAATGTGACCGCACATAAACAACTCCAACCATGGCCTTCCACAATATAAAAAAAAAATAAGTATCAGACCATTTGACTTACAGTCTTACAAACGATTTAATTTAGTTCTTACTGGTAATGTAAGAATTGGTAATTTAATACGACTACCCGAATAAGTTACCCGACAAAACTTATTTGAATTAACTTACAGTCTTTTGAACGATTGAATTTAATTATTTGTTCTCATTTAATAAGCTGTCATTTAAAAACTTAAATCAATACGAGAAGAATAATAATGCCATACTTAATTAGTTTTATATTTCAACGAAAATAGTGGCAGTCAGTTTCTTTCCTAGTTGTTAATACGCCAATATATTGCCAGAGTTTATTTCGACAATTTATACAGATTGTCCAATAGTACAATACCATAAGTTATGAAGTATATTGAAATCACTAAAATAATTTAAAGATACAATTGCAATAGTTTATTTCGGACAGTTAGAACCGAATACTAAAAATATTCTCACACTAGAACTCACTTTCTCTTTGTATTAAAAAAAAAGGAAGTAATATGTCTTCTTTTGACAGAAAACTTTATTCAAAACAAAAATCATTGACAACTTTACGCTTATTGACAAAATTATACAATTGTTACAGTAATTACATAATTTCAATCAAAAATAGCAAGAACTGCATTGAACTTACAAATACACTAAGGAATATCACCCCTTTAATCAGGGTTCAATTCTGGTTTCCTTCGACGTAACTAAGACTTGTTGTCTAATATGCCAAATAAAGATTATTATCAATAATTCAATCAATTTAAATATGATATTTAACATTAAGCAAAAATGTAAGATTAACATTATCGTTTGACATAAGTTTTGGATCTTTTTGACGCTACGCATGAACTAGAATTGTTTTGTGTTAAAGACATTTTAATTGATAAACAAAAAAAAATTATTTAGCTTTGGGTTCTCCCCTAAGTCCGTTACTTGCAGAAAGCTTTCTGTCTGAATTTACAGAAACACTTTTCAAAATTAGAACATTTTAATATTTTATTCTCTTGTATAAAAATGTAGATCCTCATAATTTTAAACATTCAATACAACATAAATTAGCAGCGTATAAATCAAAGGTTCATTGAACATTTGCTCTCGCACTAAGTCATGCTATTAGAACTAAAGAAGAAGAAACAATACAATAGATTTAATATAAACAATAAATAACATAATAATAAGAAATTAAATAATATAATAGTAAACCGTCTCAAACCATATCAAATTTACTTTTAAAAAGTAAAACAAAAAACCCTAAACACTATCAGGCAATTTATAAGTTAAACTGTTCAGAATGCAATATCAGCTATATAGGCCAGACCCGTAGAAATGTTGAAAGTAGATTCAAAGTTCAAAAAAAAAAAAGAACATCTTTTATATAAAAAAAATGTCTAAGATTTCGTCTATAAGATAACACACTAACATAACACTAAGAGCACACAAATATTGTTTTAGAGCACAAAGTGTTTTTTCTTATTTTGTGGTAAATCTTTCTTTATTTTAAGCTAAAGTTTTTCGACAAAATGCAACTCAACAGTCTTGTGTTAATATTCGGTGACGCAGAGCTCGGAGCTTATCAGTTCGAGATGCATTTTATAAGACAAAGCATTTTTTGTTGTTGTTTATTTTAGAGAGGCGCAAGCTACGCGAGTTATTATGTTTTCTTTTAAAGAATCATTGATTTAAAACAATTATAAAAAAAAAATATTATAAAACTTGTACCACCAGCAAAAACAAAATTGTTTTTATTTGTGGCTAGATAATCGACAGGCATTCCCTGAGAAAGCGATGTAAATTGCAATATTCATAATGTAATAGTATCCTGTAAACTTTGATAATAGTTGGTTCCACATATAACATGGCTAGCATGTTGTAGAATGTAAAGAATGGATAAAATGTTAAATGATATAGAACTAGTTTTCCAAAGTATAAGAGGCATTAACTGTTAGGAATGGGTTTGACTGACAAATTCATGATAAATTAAACTAAAATCAGAAAAAAAGAGTGCTTTTTACTCTTAAAAAAAAGAAATAGTGGCACTCCCGCTATAAATTAAAATAAATAATTGATTGTACTGCTAATATTCAAAATTTATTTGAGTAGATACACTATTCAAGGAGAATAATAAATAATAATAATAAAGTCTTCTATTATAGTGAAAATAGTAGTAGTCTTACGATAAGATAAAATTAAAAAAAAAATTAGAAAAAAAAGGTCATACCGCATGAACGATACCAGCTCCACAAGAAAGGACAACGAATCACAGTAGCTGCTCACGATCAGTTGAGGCCATGGTCATGAGAATAATTTAAAAAAAAAGGTGAGTGGCAATCCCACTATATTATCTTAAAAATTGTATTTTAGTTTGGCTTTGCCAACTTTAGGGTGGCGATTATGAAGGGTGGCAATCCCACCAGCAATAATAATAATTAGAATAAAGAGTGGCAGTCCCACCAATAATAATAATTTAAATGATTCTTAGTGACGATCTCACTATATACTGTTGGTTGTAACAAAAAGAATGATTTTATAGTGGCGTTCCCACTAGCAACTGCTAATAAGGGTGGCGATCCCACCAATGATTGTTTTATTCAAAGTATTAATTGTGAAGGTGGCAACTCTACCTTAGATGCTGAATAATAGAGGATAGTAGCAACCCTACTATGCCTAGAGACAGTGGCAACCCCAAATTAGATGCTGAAATATAGACAGAGTAGTGGTAGTACTAGCTACGATTAATAAAACGAAATAAAAAAAAATGTTTTCATTTCATAGTTTTTGATGATAAGAAATGAACATCGATACTGTTTTGGTGTTTTCTTAATTTCAGATTGGTGCGAGGACGCCCCACCTGCAGAATGGCCGTGTTAACATATGATAAAAATGACATCATGACACCAGGGTGGCCGAGCGAGATCAGCATGCGCAACGACACTCTAGATGGCTCTGGCTTACCACCGACGGGAGAGGCCTGGGCAAGGCCGAGCGAACGCGCCTGCTCTGCGACAGTACGAGCGCACCAGAGTACCAGTAAATATTAAAAAATAGCACAAGCTGTACTGACGTAATAATAAAAGTGGTTTATCTGGTTGATTGTTTCATTTAAGGGTTAAAATAATCTAAAGTTATTACATATTTATAACTTGCATATGATAATAAGGCAACAGAATGTATATTTTTTTTAATTTAATTCTTTCGTTGTAGTGAAAGTGATAAACGGTAATTTAAAAATAAAAATATGCATAGTCTGCATTATTATCATATACATATACCAATTTCAAATACATACCTAGAAAACTAACGAAATGACGACAATTGTTACATCAGAAATTACACAGTATGGTTTGGCAATACTTGGCAATGTCTGGCATTGTCACAGGAATTAGTGGTATTGCTGATATTAGTATGGAAATTAATTAAATTAATTGGCAGTACTTGACATTATTTGGCAATATCTAGCATTATTTGGCAATATCTTATCATTATTTGGCACTACTTGGCAATATTTCGGCATTAATTTGTCAATGATGTACAAAATTTTGACCGCTGTTACCCCCATTTAACAGTAAAAAAAAATCAACAAACCTCATGAGGTAAAATAATCAAGTTTATTATTTTATGTCCCAATTAAAATATAATAAAAGTAAATTTTAAAGAAATACAAACTAATAAAACAAATGAACTAAATTTCATTTAATATTGATGTTTTAAAAGCTTCATTCAGAACCTCGAAATTAGCGGAGTAAATTAGTGGTTTCAATTAGAGTTGAAGTTGTTGCTCTTATTTCAATGAATCTAATGCTTCATTCAGAACCTCGCAATTAGTGGAATAAATTAGTGGATTCAATTAGCGTAGAAGTTTGTTCACCTATTTTTAATGTAAGCATTCAGAACGTCATAATTAGTGGTAGTAATTTTCAATTAGTGGAAAAAGTTAACAAACTTTTGACTTTTCCACTAATTATACTTCAAAATTTGGGAGGAAAGTCATTTTGGCCTTTGATTATCCGTCAAGAAAAATATTGGTTAGAAATCAAAAGTTTATCGTTTTATAAGCTAAATATTATGCTTTCTCTATGGATACAACAGTCTACCGCAAGCTGTTGCTAGGATATTTTATTAATTTTAATTGTGTTCACAAAACATCCCCCTTTAGAACTTTTTCTTTAATGGCCATAAGCGGGAGTAAAAGACCAACCGCCCGAACAAACACTAGAGGCGCCACCGGTCATCAAATGGTGTAAAAATTGCGAAAATTTAATCATCTAATTTTGGCACAAGGGGTCGCGCTTAACTGTTTCAATTTTAATTCAATATTCATTGTTTTCAAACTATATTATTAGACTTTGTTGTATTTTGTGAATGTATAAATGTTTTCTTAGTATAAAGTTGCCATTAAAGTAATTTAAATTATATTACATACATATTTAAGATTCAAATATTATGACATATATGTCAGTTTCCGTCTAAAATGTCATCTTGATAAAAAGTTAGATGAGTTAGTTATATGAGTTAGTTATTGTCAAAAGTAGTTAAAATCATGTTAAAATATTAAAATTTACAAGTTATAATTAGATATTTTATATTATTTCAACAACAAACACATAATAGTACAGCGTAATGTTGATATGCAGGTCCAAAACAAAAAGTGCCGTTATATTTTTCAGTTTTCGTTGTCAGCCGAGGAAGTTTCAGTGATTTTAGTGTTGTCGGATATTTTTCTTTGTGAAATAGAAATATTGCGTTTGGATTGCAAAACTAAAAGTGGCAGTTTTTTTACAATGTAAGTAAACGCTTGTCCATTTTATATTTTACTTTTTTCATACCTACGACCCTTGTATATGAATTTTTAAAGTAGCTCAACCTAAGACGTTTATGGATGTAAAGCACCAGATGGCGGGGCGTATTTCACAGTCTTTTACTAGAGAAAAATATTTTTTGATCCTCTGAATTTTGAAGCGGCCAATAAAAAAAGAGAAAATAAAAATCGATAATTTTCGGACTGTGCCAATTGGTTACTAATCGACCAGATACTTTTTGTCTATTAGATATGCTAAAAAAGCTGGTAATTATACAATTCGACCATTGTAAATACCCGACAAATTCCGCAAGGCCGACGAGGTCGATGTTTTTCACTGATAAGAAAAAAAAATGTTTGTTTAGATAATTTTCGAGATATTCTTTCTTTCTGAATGCACATTTTAAAGTATTTTATATTCTTTGTCCGCTTGATCTATTAAAGATCGCGCACACTATACCTACACGGACCAGTACGGACCAGCACAGCACAAACCTGCATCCTGCATGACGTCGCACACTTTACCGCCACAGACCAGCAACATAAGCGAGAGTTTCGAAAAAAGTACAGTTGTCAAGGCTCAAACAGTACAGTTGTCAAAACTACTAGAGCGTGCAACATAGAAGTATTGAAAATGAGTAGTTCAGAGGAAGAAATTATTATTTTAGCCATGTTGTGTGAAGAAGAGGAGAAAGAGAAGGAAGCTAAGAAAAAAAGAAGATTTTGGGTTCACCCTATAAATCAAAAGAGAAAGCAATATGGCGAATTTCATCATTTTTCCAATATTTTCGAATGTCACAAATCAAATTTGATTATTTTTTTTTGCTATCGACTCCCATATTGCATCTTTTCTTTCTTGGTCTCTATATATAAAATGCTTGGCTCGTATCGCACAGCTCTGGATACTTTTGTACCAGTAAAATAAGCGTTTCTTCATTCATATTTAAAACGATTTAAAGGTTCGAACAAAAATAAACGAAATCCAACCTACATCATGCGACTTGAGCCAGCTAGCGTACTCGAATTACTGACGAACCCTTCAATATTTGCATGTTTGTGGAGGTGTGCTGGTTCGCCGGTGCGCACATTAGGTCGGACCAGCACGACCAGGCATAAATATTGCCATATTTGTCCCTGACCGACACGACCTGTTTTGACGGTCGTGGCTCGTGGTGGTACGTGCTGGTACTGGTCTAGTGTGCTCTACTCTATTAAATAACACGGCCACCTTCACCAGTAGATTTTACTGGTCTGGTCCGTGCCGGTCCGTGTAGGTATAAAAGATCGCGCACACTATACCTGCACGGACCGGCACGGACCAGACCAGTAAAATATACCGGTGAAGGTGACCGTGTTATTTAATAGAGTAGAGCACACTAGACCAGTACCAGCACGTACCGCCACAAGCCACGACCGTCAAAACAGGTCATCTCCACAAACATGCAAATATTGAAGGGTTTGTCAGTATTTCGAGTACGCTAGCTGGCTCAAGTCGCATGATGTAGGTTAGATTTCGTTTATTTTTGTTCGAACCTTTAAATCGTTTTAAATATGAATGAAGAAAAGCTTATTTTACTGGTACAAAAGTATCCAGAGCTGTGCGATACGAGCCAAGCATTTTATATATAGAGACCAAGAAAGAAAAGATGCAATATGGGAGTCGATAGCAAAAAAAAATAATTAAATTTGATTTGTGACATTCGAAAATATTGGAAAAACTTTTCTTCGAATCTTTTTAATTCAGGAAACAAATAATGAAATTCGCCATATTGCTTTCTCTTTTGATTTATAGGGTGAACCCAAAATCTTCTTTTTTTCTTAGCTTCCTTCTCTTCCTCCTCTTCTTCACACAACATGGCTAAAATAATAATTTCTTCCTCTGAACTACTCATTTTCAATACTTCTATGTTGCACGCTCTAGTAGTTGAGCTTTGACAACTGTACTTTTTTCGAAACTCTCGCTTATGTTGCTGGTCTGTGGCGGTAAAGTGTGCGACGTCATGCAGGATGCAGGTTTGTGCTGTGCTGGTCCGTACTGGTCCGTGTAGGTATAGTGTGCGCGATCTTTAATGTGCGCGATCTTTTATACTGGTCGCACGTATCCAAGTTTTATTTCTTGTAGTTATAAAATATTTTCTTGTTTCTTTGTAGTTGTAATGTAAAATTAGTTTAATTTATTAAGTTTGATTATAATGTTTAGTGTAAACTACCAGAAGAAATTTAGTAGTGTTTTTATATTTTATTTTGAAGTTAAGTAGTAGGCGAAGGGGTAATTTGGTTAATTTTTCTTTATGTTTGATTAGGTAATTAATAAGTTTGATAATTTGTTTAGTGTAGAATACAAGAAGTAGTTTGTGTAGTGTTCTTGTAAGAGATTATATTCATTTATTTTGTAGTTGAGTAGCAGGTGAAGGTATTTGGGTATTTTTCTCTTTTTGTTTTTCTTCTAATAATTATTGTAGTAGTTCTTTTAAATATTGTGATAGATACATTATAATCTTCCTTCTACTTTTCTGGTAGTTGAATATACGAAAAAAATCTGATCAAATTTATTTTAAATGAAATTAATCTAGTCTTATTAATTAATCAAATTAAACTAGTAAAATAATATTAATTGCAATCAATTATTGAAAAATATTAATTATTTTGGAAAATAACTTTGAAATGGAGTATTATTGATAAAATTTAGCCATTCTTTTTACCCAGTAGCGTATTTCAATATGATCTTATCATTTATCACTGTATAATAACTTTGTTGTGGCAGAAAAATATACCAGTTAGTTTCAAAATATTATTTTTTTTTTCAAACGTCACAAAAGTATTAATTTTTGCGACGTGATTGACAATATAAAAAAGTCATTTTAACGCCTAGGCATAAAAGTATGAAAATATATTATTAAAATGACATAAGTCTCAAATTCAACGAGCCGTAACCATAGTTTCTCGATATATAATTACTCATGGTACAAAGCAAACTTGAAAACAAGGTATGGTCGATAGCTTTGAATAAGAAGACTAAGGAAGGAGCATAATGCTATCCATGTATTCATGCATGGTGGGCGGAAAAGCCACCATAAAGGCTCTCTAGGGTGGGGATCCTTGACAGTTCTGTTTGACGATTCATTTGACAAATTTGAATTTGATTTGAAATTTTGTGGATTTGTCAGTCTTTACGGAGCTTATTTTATGTTATTTATTATTTATTCTACTACTGATAGTTGTATAAAGGTAGTAAATCTAGATGGAAATTGTGGCAGAACTTAAATTAACAGTGACACTATCGCGATTTATCAAAAAAGACTCTAAAATAGTTCGTTGTGTAGCGTGCGGTAGATCTCGGCAAAAATTGAGTGAAATAATGGAACAACTTTTCGCTAGTAAGTGACTATATAATATACATACGTGTAGTAAACCGATCATTTATGAAATTCACTTAAATTAACTAAATTATATATTTTTCTTGCATTTTAACTTTTATTTATTACTTGTCAAAGATTAGATGTCAAAGAATTTAGATACGTTAATTTGACTTACCTGCTTCAGTAGCGTATCGGATGTTTGTGTTAATAAATACTTATTATAACTTATCTATTTTTATTAGAATTATATATTTTTATAACAATTTTAATAACTACCAACATTTATTCACAACGTAAAATAAAACAACAAATTATTGAGTCTACCCCACGTCTACCCTACATCATAGTTTTACGTTTTTTAAATAAAATTAGAACGACACTGATAAACCGGAATTTAGGTCGCCCATATTTGAGGCCCATCGCGGTGTACCTAAGATTTTTGATATGCTCCTTCCTTAGTCTTCTTATTCAAAGGTCGATAGCGTCTCCAATTTCGTTCAGTTTGCGCATATCGCCTGTAACGTCATATGCCATACAACAAAATATCCGTATTGTTCAATTGCCACTAATAAAAAAAGACCTAAAATAGGGAAGAATTAAATAACCCCTAAAGTTATGTAAAATCATCGAGCTGGACATTTGAAAAGTTATGACACATTATACACATTTATTATGTGTCATCTGTTTGAAAATTTGAAATTGGCGCGTGGAGCTTGCCGACCAATATTGCCGTTTATCACCTGTGACGTGGTGACCAACCTGCGCAATATCATACCTTCTTTTTTTTGTATCATGATAATTACTTACAAGGTATGAGTTTTAAATATTTTTATATTATTTGGAACGTTTGAAATTGTTTAAAACATTATTTGTGGCTTTTGAAAAAAATAGCATGTTCTATTCGGAGTAAAAATGACTTTTGTGCTTCGGCTGTATATCAAACCTACAGTCTCGCCACGAAAAGTGTCATTTTTACTCCTAATAAAACAATATACTAGAAAGTTTTATGGTTTAACGGGCTTTGTGAGTTAAAACATAATGATATTTTCAGTTTTTATAATTCTTGATCGAAAATAAACGGCGTCAGCGATGGCTATGAAATGAAGATCGCTGTCATTTTATATGTAAATTTATGTGGGAAATGTCGTCGATCGTCATTTCCCTGCCAACTGGACGCCGTTTTTTTTTCATATGGTACAAAGTTAAAGCAAACTTGACTCTGACCATGTTTTACGCTAAGAAAGATTTATTTCGTGTAATAAAGATTTTAAATGGTGTATTAAGTACATAATATTTATTTAAATGTCAAATAATATTATTGAAACAAGTGCCAAGTTTTATTTTTAATTAAGAAAAAAATTAATCAAGAATGTATAAACGTTTTGTTTTCAAAAAAAAATTATCTTAAATTCGTAAAACCTCAATTTAGAATAAAATGATCGAAGAATGAAATAAAATTTTATAGCCCTGGGTCAAATCGAAATAAAGTGAGTGTATGTAACTTTTTTTAAATATTAATAATTTCCAGTAATTAGCATTAATGTACCAACATATTGAAAATTGTTATTTCTTTGTTAAATACGGTTTAGAATCCTTAAAATAACAGCAAAAATAATCGAAAATCAACAATGAAATAATAGTTTTGTTTAAATTTCTTAATCAGCTGAGCCCTATTATAATTCGCAAAAATCCGAGCTATATTATTACATTACTCTGAGGGAAATACCGCAAATAATCGATATTTTTGACTCCGCCCCTAATCACATGCTTCATTCTTTTATGATTAATATTAAGCTTTACGATTTGTTCACCAGAGGCAGCACATTTTGTCAAGAGGTTGACCAACTTTAAGAATATATAAACAAGGCTACGACAAATATACATATATTGAAATTTTATAATTCGTTTTATTTAAAAAATGTTAGAAAACAAGCTTGTAATCCTGTAATTGACATAATTGTTATGTAATATATTCCATTTAAATGTAATATATTACTTTTCAATTAAAAAAATACAAATTTAAAAAATATATTAAAAATATAAACAGGCATTAATTGAAATTTTTTGAGTGCGAACAAACACGAGAGGCGCTTTATTATTTACTTGATAGACGTAGTTCTAAAGGGGGATGTTTTGTGATTGTGTTATTTTAGAGAATGCGAATGATCGTAAATTTTTAAGTATAAAGTATAATAGAAACCACTAATTTATTCCACTAGTTTTGAGGTTCTGAATGAGGCTTTAGCTTAAAAGTTTCTTCCTCTAATTTCAATGTAAGCATTTAGAACGTCAATATTATTGATAGTAATTTTCAATTAGTTGAAAAAGTTAACAAACTCACTGGCTTCTTCCATTAAATTATACTTGCGAGTAATATCATTTTGACCTTTGATCCGTCAACAGAAATTGGGTTTAGATTTTCTTCCTGTTTTATAAGCTAATTATTAGCGTGGGTTTACCTGTATCAGAGTGTTCATCTTTTATTCTCCGTCACTGATTTAATGTAATTTCATTAGTTTATTTAAAAAATGACAGCTCATACTTACCTTTTAAATATAATTGGAGTGACGGAACGACGGGCGACGCGCGACGTATAAAAGGGATGCATATATAAACTCACCTTTTGGCAGCGGCCTGCGGTCCATGGAAGCGGGGGAAGCACCGCTTCCCTAAACTTTTTAAAGATAAAAAAAATAAATAGTTAAACGTTAATAAAACTGTTATTTTATAACAAAAGATTAATTTAATTTGTTAAAATTATTTATTTGAAACCTTACCTAAACGTAGTATATTTAATTAGCCTGCATGGATGCGCGTCTGGAAATCGTCACCGGTCGGCCTATCCCTCCTTCAGGTGTTATTGACCTCGAACGCAAACGACAAATTTAAGCCGGAAAATCGCGCACAGTTGCTAGCCGCGGCAGCGATCTTTCGGCCGCCTTCCGCGACTTTTAATTTATCGGGACGGATTCGCTTGGGATTTTATAGGTAATATTGTATTTTTTTCGGATTTAACTTAGTGTTTAGTGTTTCGTTTGTAATGGAGGGTCAAGAAGGACAATCTTCTGCTAGTGTAGAAAATAATTTAGACTGTGTTTGTGTTGTATGTGTGTTATTAAAAAAGGGATTTTCTAGTCGGAACTTCCAAGAAAAAAGTGACATTATTAAGTCTGGCAGGCCAACGGTTCCTATCAATTTTGAGACCAGAGTGGAGAAGTCAGTAAAAAAATTCACTAGATTTTTCATGTTGGGTTTTACCAGAAATATGAGTGGTTAACCGGCTGCAATAAATTATCCAAATTATTTTGTTGGCCCTGTTTACTTTTTAATATAAGTGAGAAGACTAACTGGAACGTAGCCGGGATTACAGATTTAAATAATTTTCACAAAAGTGTAAAAAGGCATGTCAATTATAATAGTAAATGACATTTAACTGCTACTATAAAAGGAAAAAATTTTGGCACAATTCGAATTGAACATAGTTTGGATAATCAATTAAAAATTAGTAGCAAACTGCATAATGAACGGGTCAAAATTGGTTATAGACAAATTTGCAATGGCTGATACACGAATAGACCTCAAATACAAATAGGTGCCTATCGCGCGTCAAGTGCTTCGGAAAATTAATTTAAAATATCGTATTTTAACTATTACAACTTTATGTGTTTTTGTCTCTTTAAAAATTTTCGGTAGAATTTTAATCGAACAATGGAATTGGCCTCGGAATTTTCGAAAGAAAATATAAAAGTAATAAGTAATGTCTCAAAATAGGGTTTTTTACCGATTCGCTTCCCCGCCTATAATTGTCACCGCACGCCGCTGCCTTTTGGCTTTCTTTATGGATACAACTGACTACCGCAAGCTGCTACGATATCCTATTTTTTAGACATTGTGAATGAGCGTAAACTCTTTAAGTATAAGTGTAATTGAAACCACTAATTTCGTGCTGAATGAAGCTTTAGAATTTCAAAAAAATCCTTTATTTTCAATTACTAAAGAAAATATTTTTTTAACTTACGTTCTTTGCTGTTTCTGCAGTTTGTTTCAAATCCAGCTAATTTATAAAAGAAACCATTATCAGTCTTATCTCAAATACACATATTTTTTCTTATTTATTTGATTTCTAACATGAAAAGTATTTTTAAAAGTCTCAAAAATCACTGAACTACTCTGAAATATTCGCATTTATTTGTTGCCCTCACCTGTTTTCTAATCTGTAGTGCATGCGATGACCCCTTCCGTTACTGACCGCTCGGTGATGCTATTCCTCTACCCCCACGTCAGCCAAGGGAATGGTGGTCAAAGGGACACTGTGTCGCCCTGTCGAATGGCTACACGTCAGAAATGAATTCTTCCGCTGGTCTATCGATTACTCCACCGTAATTTCCTTTATTAATATAATATTTTTGTACGTATATTAATACGAGGGATAAAGAAGGATATTTTTACGTCCGTTGTGTCTGCCGAGTTCGTAATATATTAAGAGCTGAAAGGAGAAAAACATTCTATTATAATTCCATTATGTTGGAACGTAATTAAAAATTTAAAGATATTTACTGTATGTTGAGCGAGGGGAAGTACCTATTTGCTTATTGAGGTTTATAGATAATGTTGGCTTTTTAGTAAACGACGCTTTTTGAAGATGAATTGTATCACAAGTTTTAAATATTACACAACGTTTCGGTTAGCAACTATCTCAAAGCAAATTCAAGTGAATATTAATGGAAATAAAGCAGTTCTTATTTGTATAATAGACGTAGTGGCTGGAACCACAGTACAACACAATTCTGCGTGCTTACCTAGATATTTGCTTATAATATGGTATATAACAAGTCGGATTCTGGGCACCATTGAAGCTCCGTTTATAAAAACTATCAAGACTGGTGCTCTGACTGGCTGCATGTGTACGAGAACACAAATTAAGACGAGAACAAGAGCGGCAGATGAAGGGCTGGTGCTCAAAAACTAGCAATGATGACCAGTTAGCAGTTAAAGTGGCAAGGGATTTATTTACCGCATTTCTTTACTCACCGCATTATGGTGCCCCACGTTGGGCGCCATAATTTGGTTTGGGTTTTATTCATAACGTTTTTTGTTCTGTGAGATGGTCAAGACTTTTAAATTTAACTACAGACATGTCAAAATCACATCTTTTTATTCTTGGCAGCTCTTACCGATCTTTTAAATTGAAGTTTAATTATTTCAATAACCCTTCAATAACAGTCAATGGAACTTCAAGTTCTTATAGGCAAGTTTCTTAATATCATCAACAACTTAATACAAGCATGAATTGTTAACGATGGAGGCAGAGAAAAGCAACCATTTGCCATTTTTAGTTATAATGATCTGCAAAAATGGCATTTCTGATATATAGGGTGAGGGTGTTCAATTTAAAAAATATATACTTTATATCAATAACTGTGAAATTTGACTGGGTATTACATGTTTAGTAATATCACATATAACATAACTAATTATAAAAATATATTACCTCTGTGGTAATATGTATTAAAACTCGACTAAAAATACCTTACAACTTTTATACTTTTTCATCAGTATCATCATCATGCCTATGCTTACCTACCCTTAAATACTTCCTTTCTTCATTTGAACCTATAGCTTCTTTATTAAAATGTTTAAAGTTATTTTATTCTAGCTAGTTTTTTTAATGTCGTAGTATGTTTGTAAAAATTACCTTTTTGTAGTTCATCACTCTCGTATATTTATTATATTTTCTAGTATATTTTTGATTGTAATATTCTTAATTTTTATCAAAGGAAACCTTCTTTGAACTTAACGCGGGGATATATACGGGAGGGGTAATGTAAACCTATTAGCAATAGTATAAAAATAAAATTGTCATAAAAGAAATTAATAATACCAGCAACCAAAACAGAAAATCCAGAACTATCCAAGTGTATTCTTTTCCACAGTCCCCCCCCCAGAATACAGCGCAAATTTAATTTATATCTAGTACTTTACGTAAACATTGCGGCAACTACCCATCCTATACTCAATCTCCTAGATGCGCTACTGGTAAATATGTATATTAAAACATATTTTTATGTTATACCCTATAAACAAGGGTTACACTTTGCTAATACTACTTTTACTTCCATTATTTTGCGTTTAGGTAATTGGGGAAAGTCGTGTAGCGCGGGACACCGACCGAGTAGCCCGGCACATTGCTATTTATAATGCTTTTAGGGTCTTAGTTACTACCAACACACTTTGGATAGACGTGTTTGCCAACAAATAGGGAACTACAAAGAGTTTAAGTTTATCACTCAAGGAGAAGACAAGTTATTTCAAATTTTTATTATTAGATGTAAGTTTTATTGTTTTGTTTTTCGTTTATAATATCAAAGTGCATCACTAGCTACTTAGGTAAGTTATTAAGTTTCTCTCTTATCCAAATTATAACTTAATCATTCTCAATTAAATTCTTAACTTTAAGTTATTTGAATGTTGGTTATTTTGGATACATAATTTACTGAACTGTTTTGTTGAAATTCTGGTAGCTCGGGACAGGTTAAAATCGAGTATCCTGGGACAATGTTTATTTACCACATTTGGTATTTTTCTTTCAAGATGGCTAAGTTGATTATGGTTGGATACCATGAGATATTTTTGACGAAGATTGGATAGATGTAACAAATGCCAAAAATGGACACACTAAGAGTGTGCAGATATTGAAATGACATCCCTATAATATTATACATGTGATTTCTGTGAATGTAAGAAGTAATTTACGTGTTTAAATAAATTTGTATGACACTTCTTTGAAATTAGTTATCTGTCTCAGGCTACCCTCCAAAATTATTTATTTCAATAATTTACTTATTTTTTTAAAGCTTTAAATTCAGTCAAATTCGTGTCACTTGTGTTACTTTTAGTCAAAATCTTAAAACTCCTAATCTTTAGATATAATAACTATGTGAATTTGTCATCGATAACGTCTTCACTTTTTTATAAAAAAATAAAAGTTTTAGTGTCCCACGCTACCCAACTCTCCCCTACTTGTTACACTAAATGGGCAACCCTTTACAAATTAATTATGTATAGATACTTTTAATAATTAGTAAAATATATCAATTTAGTTGAGTGCTTTTTGTTCATAAGCATATATGGAAACATTCATTTTTATTTAAATGGTAGTTGGTACAGCATGGTCGAAAAAAAAAACGGCATGAACGATGGCTATGAAATGAAAATCGCTGTCATTTTATATGTAAAATTATATGGGGAGTGTTATCGATCGTCATTTTGAAGCCAACCGGACGCCGTTTTTTTTCGATCATAACCTTTTTATTCTTAATCTAAGATAATACCGTATGGTCAAAATATTTTATGACTAAGCTGACTATAGACGGTGATAGAATGAACCACATTTGGAAATTCTAATGTAATTTTCGATCTAAATAATTTCCAAAAATTAATCCATAACGTACTCGATCAAAAAACTTTCTTTAATCACATAATATTTTTTATACAGAGGGTTTCAGATTCGGCTCTCACCATTGGGATCTCGGAAAGAGTCGTAAGATATACAGGATGGCTTAAATTTGGGACTACTTTGGAAAGTGACCTGTTAGTGAGCCCAATGATGATCCATTTAGTAATTGAATTTACCTTTATCATTTTCGGAAATACAGGGTGTCCCAGAAATAAGTGCAAGTATTTTAAGGGGTGGTAGATCTGGTCAAAAGAAACACTTTTTCTATTTACCATTTTTCAAATAAGTCCAAAATAACCAAGTTATTTTACTTTGAAAATTGAAACAAAAAATACTTTTTTGCTTAAACTTTGAGAACCACTGGATCTTTTCTGGATTTTCTTTCATGTAAGTTTAATCTACTACCCATGTTGCCATATTATCAAGAAATTATGTTTTTTAACTTAAAACTAAAAAACTTCCAATTTTTTTTCAAAAAATTCCAAATTTTCAAATTTTTTTTTTGCAAAAAAAGCTCATAGGCGTGTTTCTGAGGCCGAAATATAGTACCAGTTAAAATACTTGCACTTATTCCTGGGTAACGCTGTATAGTGGAAAATGGAAATTTATTTAAATTTACAAGAACGAAAACCCAGAAAACATCCAGTGGTTCTCAAAATTTAAGCAAAAAACTTTTTTTTTTTAAATTTTCAAAGTAAAATCTCCCAGCCCTAAAAATATTTGCACTTATTTAGGACTCACCATGTATAGCAAGGAGGATATAATAAAAATAAGTTAACAGTGGTTCTAGAAAAACGAAACGTCGTAAGTGATCTTTCGCGTCACCAAATTATGAAGCTAAAAAAGTTTCTTTAAGAATTTTTTTTTTGTTTACACTGTCAAAATAAACTATTAAAATATAAATAATTCCTGAAAGACCACTTAATTCTGTGATTATTTTTTTATTTTTTTAATATTTACTTACAAAAGTAGGCGCTACTTACAATTTACGATACAACTAATAGAATTGTCTTAACGAAATAACGAATAACCAAGCTGCCTTAATATAACCGTCTTTGTTGAGGCTTTTAGATCTTTACATGTAATTAAAGAAACAGTATCTGAGCATAAGAATTCAGCCAAATAAATAAATCTAATTTATGAGTTTTATTTTAATTTTTTTGCTATAGTCTATAAAATTTAATGTGTTTAATAACTTTGAATTTTGACCGTTATTTTTTAACAACATGGCAAATATAAAATCCCTCTACCAAAAAAGTTGCTGATATTCTTTAAATTGAGTGCATGAACGAATCAGATAGGTAACTCTTTTTACTTTCGTGAAATAGAAAAGGAAAACAATAAAACAAGTGACAGTTCTTCCTCTTCTTGCAAAAATCAACACGAAATGGCATATGGTATAATTGTCAAAAGTAAAATGTCATCAGCTTTTGATATTTCTCTTTGAATAAGAAGACTAAGGAAGGAGCATAATGCTATCCATGTATTTATGCATGGTGGGCGGAAAGGCCACCATAAAAGCTCTCTAGGGTGGGGATCCTTGACAGTTCTGTTTGACGATTCATTTGACACATTTGAATTTGATTTGAAATTTTGTGGATTTGTCAGTCTTTACGGAGCTTATTTTATGTTATTTATTATTTATTCTACTACTGATAGTTGTATAAAGGTAGTAAATCTAGGTGGAAATTGTGGCGGAACTTAAATTAACAGTGACACTATCGCGATTTATCGAAAAAGACCCTAAAATAGTTGGTTGTGTAGCGTGCGGTAGATCTCGGCAAAAATTGAGTGAAATAATGGAACAACTTTTCGCTAGTAAGTGACTATATAATATACATACGTGTAGTAAACCGATCATTTATGAAATTCACTTAAATTAACTAAATTATATATTTTTCTTGCATTTTAGCTTTTATTTATTACTTGTCAAAGATTAGATGTCAAAGAATTTAGATACGTTAATTTGACTTACCTGCTTCAGTAGCGTATCGGATGTTTGTGTTAATAAATACTTATTACTAACTATATTAATAACTTATCTATTTTTATTAGAATTATATATTTTTATAATAATTTTAGTAACTACCAACATTTATTCACAACGTAGAATAAAACGAAAAATTATTGAGTCTACCCCACGTCTACCCTACATCATAGTTTTATATTTTTTAAATAAAATTAGAACGACACTGATAAACAGGAATTTAAGTCGGCCATATTTGAGGCCCATCGCGGTGTACCTAAGATTTTTGATATGCTCCTTTTTTAGTCTTCTTATTCAAAGATATTTCTAAATATCAGACCAATACCGTCTCTAATAGAACAGCCTCGGAGCGAGATTTATGACATCACGCTAGTTAGATACTACGGATTAATAAATATGTTGTAGAATACATGGAAAACATAATTATTCCTCGTATTTTTGGTTTGTATTTTAAAAATTATATAGTTTACATGAAATATACATAATATACAGTTAATAAATACAATATATATACCTATTTATAGTAATAAATAGTTTGACAAAACTATGAACCATACAAATGCAGCAAATGTTTTACAATATACAAATAATGAATAGGTACATAAGATAATGGGTAAAATGTAAAATATATTTTAAATTTTGGTGTTTTAACAAAAAAAAAACAATTTAACAAAAAATATTCAATATCTACTAATAGTGATGTATTATTATTTGCATTCACAAAACTTATATGAATATTTTGCAAGTATCAATGTTCGAAAAATTATATTTGCAAATAACACAATATCATAGAAAAAAATGTGTCAGCGAAGGCTATGAAATAAAGATCGCTGTCATTTTATATGTAAAATTATTCTAAAATTTTTGATTTTCTTGGGATTTAGGTGCGGGAAAAACGCTGATTAAGTTTTCATTTGGTTTTTGATTATTTTTATTTGATTTAAAAAAAACGTTTCGGCCGTTTCGGCTAACATTATAGCCCTCATCAGTGTTGTGTCATATGAAAAAAATAGTGTCGAATATAATCCAAAAAATTACATATAAAATATTCATGGCTGAAGTCGTACTCCATAGCAGAGATGCTATGGATGCTAGATACTATGGATGCAGCTAGATGTTGTCTCTGTCCATAGTCAATGTAGATAGTTTTAGTGTTAAGAATAATAATTTTAAAAAATATGTGGATAGTGTCACTGTTAATTTAAGTTTTGCCACAATTTCCATCTAGATTTACTACCTTTATACAACTATCAGTAGTAGAATAAATAATAAATAACATAAAATAAGCTCCGTAAAGACTGACAAATCCACAAAATTTCAAATCAAATTCAAATGTGTCAAATGAATCGTCAAACAGAACTGTCAAGGATCCCCACCCTAGAGAGCTTTTATGGTAGCTTTTCCGCCCACCATGCATGAATACATGGATAGCATTATGCTCCTTCCTTAGTCTTCCTATTCAAAGTGCTAACCTAATAAAATTAACACTAGAAAAGCCCGCGGGAACTGTCAAATTCAAAGTTATTCGTTTACATATTAATTAATTACTCATTAATTATCAATCATTATTATTACAACTATTAGTGGCCATAATATACAGGGTGGCGCCTCTCATACGCTGCGGAAGCTCCAGGAAGAACGGTAGTTTATATCGAAATTAAATTTTGGCAGCATATGTAGGTTAACTGAAAGTATTTTATAAAAATATATAAAATTATACAGGGTGTCCCCAAAAAAAGTTACACATCAAACTTGTGTTTTCTCTAATGGAACACCCTATATATTAATTGATTTTCGGATTCTAGGAAAAAAATAAAGGTGAGGTTTATTAAAGAAGCATATACTTAAAATCTAAAGATTTTGACATATTTCACATTTAGTGAAAATGAAGAGTAAATTTTAAATTTCGATAACAGCTACCTAAATTTTAGTTGACCTTGTATAGCCCGATATTTAATTTCAGTAACATGTTAAACCAAAATGAAATTTGACCCGAAAAGTTATACAGGGTGAGACAAAATTAATATGGAACATTAGTCACTTATAAAAGCAAGTTACTCCTTTATTTTAAATGGAACACCCAGTATATTTTTCCGGTGTTCAATGGGGAATTTATATATCTTCAAAATAGTATTAAGGTTGCCTACCCCTCAGACAAAGATTTTCCCAGATATTTTAATTTTTATGATTTTGCGTCAGTAAATCTTTATTATTTGAAAAAATCTAGGTGGCTGTGTGATATACCTTTTGTTAATTTAACAAAAATTAAAGATTGTAGAGTAAAATACTCAAGGGTAATAAAAAGATACACGTTTAAAACATATTTTAATTATTACAGAATTAAAACTAGATATAAACCTATAATTATGCGACAAAAATTAGCTAGATGAAATGAAATGCCCAAAATGCTTCCTATTTTGTTAACTGCATAAAATGATTGTCTTTTCAAAAGGATCTTTCCATTTTAAAAGAAATATGTGGAGTTTTACCGCGAAAAGCAGCTACAATAGTTTCTCTCATGTTGTCGACACTAGTTAGTCGAGTTTTGTAAACACTGTCTTTAACATATCCCCATAAAAAAAACCAGACTAGATAAAATCAGGTGCATTTAAGTATTCTATTAATTGGTGAATGCACACTGCATTCATCAACTAATAGAATCATATCAATTCTCTCTGATATACCTAGGATAAGTTTGCATTTTCAGCAAATTTCTTCGGCAAATATACTTCTCTTATAAAACTCACCTTTATTTTTCTCCCAGAATCCGAAAATCAAATAATATATGGGGTGTTCCATTACAAGAAACACAACTTTGATATGTAACTTTTTTTGGGGACATCCTGTAGAACTCGATATTTTTAAAAAGTGCTCTGAATTAACCTACGTATGTTCACAAAATTTCATTTCAATACAAACTGTCGTTCTCCTTGGAGCCTCTGCGGCGTATGAGAGGCGCCATCCTGTACTGATCGACAGTCGGGTGTTGGCATTAACAGCAATGCCCATTTCTGAACGACAGGAATAATAATTTTAATTGAATGAAATGAACGACAGCCTCTTTTAGACACGAACGACTGTGTCTATTGTTATCTGAACGACAGATAAAAGGCCTAGGTATAACCCATATTGAAATAAGTATAATTAATTGCTCAGTAAAGAATAAACGAAATATATGTATATCAATAATTAATAATTAAAGAAAATGTAAATAAAAGTAAATTCATTTGTCCGTGAGCATAGACTTACCTAATTTAGGCTAATTTAGAAAACAGGAAGGGCACACTCACACCAACTTAAGACGATTTACCGTTAAGTATCGAATTCTGAACGAAAGACAAAACACCCGTATTCAGCAACGCACTCTGGAAAAGTAAACAGAAATGTATTTTTCGAAAGCAGGCACCGCCTACGGGACAGCCAGATGTTTTACCAATGGTGTAGGTACCAATCAGGTACCTAGTTGGTAGGAATAAGGGTAAAAAAAGATATTCTTATATTTCGTAAATTTCCGTTTTTCAACCATATTTCCGGATGTGACAAAGATAAGTTCAGTACTACAACTTTGGCCCAATTTAAGTCACCCTATTTTCTTCCCGCTTCTGATGAGATCCCAATGGTGAGAGTTGAATTTGTAACACCCGGTACATACCCCACAACGTGACTAAACCAATTTGTAATTCAAGAAAGTTTGTGTGTTAGTAATGTTATATTTCTGGAAAATTTGTTCGACACTTCTATTGCAATCATAATCATACAACAAAACAAAATCTAGCAGATAACAACCTTCTCTGAAGATGAATAATACACAGTGGCGGCTCGTCAAGTAGTATTACAAGCACTACCTTAATTTTTCGACAAAAACAATTTTTTTATCTTAACCCTCAACTGGCGTGGTGGGGTCTAGCAGATCCCAAGCACTATGTAAACCTATGTAAAATTTTCACGTTTAAGATTTAGGCTTCACCGCGCCATTTATCTTTAAGTTAGGGTACCTATATGCAACTGTTAAAGGCGCACTTGTTTTTATCAAGTATTTTTCCTACCAGCGGAGGCTAAAGTTTCATAGGGGTCTGTGTGGCACCACCACGCAAAGAACGTTTCATTATTAGGATGACGGGTAGTCTAAAAATGGTGCCTCACGGGGGCGCTAATTTTGTTTGATGAACTTAAAGAGGCTTAAGTGAGATGAAGATAATCGAGATATTGATTTTTCTCCGAGGAGTAACCATAACTCTGATTCTGAATCTCTTAGTTGTAGAACAGAGAAAATTGAATAATCAATACCAGAAAAGAAAGAGATGTGGTATTGGTATATATCAACGAAGAAATGACAGAAAACAAAAATCTCATAAATTAAATTTGCATACAATCCGTGTGCGGCAACTGCAGATCCTATGTTAGCATGAACTGTATTTGAAAAGGTTATGTACATTTAAGGTTTGCAGATTTGTTAAAAATAATTTATGTTTATTAATTAAGCTTCACATTTCAGTTGTTTGTATGTTTAATAATACGGGAAAATCATAAAATGTATATGTTTTTAATTTCAATGGGTTTCTTAGCCAAGTTATATTTCTGTTGTCAAAAATTTCTAAAAAATGCGTTTTACTTTATTTTCGTGAGCGTTCTTATTAATTTATTGAAAATTAATGAAACTGATTGTTCACAACTTTGAATATATTATAAACAGTGTTAAAATAACAAACTTTTTATAAAATCTCTTCATAATTTATTTTTAACTGAAAAAAATTGGGGTCCATGACCCCAAAACGCCATGAGCGGTACAAAAATTCACCACGCCAACTGGCGCGCCAGTTGAGGGTGAAAAACTTATGAAAACAAGGAATAATGCATTTTGATTTGAGTAACCTGATATCATTTGCAACTTATGCAGTACAAATGTTTGTGCTGCTCCCAAAGGAAAAAGGGTTTACTTAATACTTTTTCAAATGCTTTTAATTTCTCGCTTTGATTTCCCGTTTAAAGTAAAGTGTCTACCTGTCAGTCTACCGAGTTAGGTAAGAATATTGTCAGACGATATCTAAACAATGACCAAAAATACAATTTACCTGTGAATTAAACTGACAGACAACAAACCCCACTATTTGGTAGACTCTCACAAAATTTGCATAAATAAATTCATAATTTATTTTTCGACGAAGTTCGGATTTTTTCCGGATTTCAGACCTCACTTGTCCGGAATTTCCAAAAACTTGTATGGAAACCCTACCAACAATTAACAATGTTTTTATTATTTCATATGTTATATCCTTGTTGTTAAATTCATATACAAGGGTTATATCTATTTTTTGTTTAATATTTCAGTATCCTGGCCAATTCTCTTAGTAGGTTTTGTTTTCCATGCAATTTTTAATCTGCTTTATAAAAACATAACTTAAAAAAATAGTTAAATAGGTGCCTTTTGCCACAATTGAGAGTAATATGTACAAGGTGTTTCAAAAAACACGTGCCATATCTCGTGTAAAAATTCATTCTTCATGTAAAAATAAGATTTATTTTTCATACCAACATAGGTCCGATTCTGCTTTGTTTCGTAGCTACAGGGTGTAAAAATCTTAATAATCTTTCGATTTATTATAATTTTCTTCCAAGTAAGTACTTATAGTTTCAAATGAAATTTTGAGGATAAAAGTTACTATACACTATACACAGTGTTACATATTTTAATGCTAAAAAAGTGTCGATAAATTCATCAGGGACGTGCATATGGGTTATCAATGGAATATTTTTCAAAAAAACATGTGCGCCACTGACTCTTTTCTTTTGATATCAAAATTGTATTGGCCGTTTAATGCCAATTAAAAGGTATCTCTTGATGTTTTGTCGAATTCGGCCTCCTTGATGAGATAAACGTAATTTTATTAATTACAATTAATTAAATGAAATAAAAATAAATTTAATAAATTATACATTTTACCTAATTTATTATTAATTAATATTAACATTAGTTATTATTACTATTAGTCCAACCTACAGCAATTTCAAATAAAAAAATAACAGTATTTAAGATAATTAGGTACAAAAAACCTAATTTTAAAAATTTTTAACATCCTGTAACTCCAAAACTATGCATTTCCATACCCATGTTTATAGGAACTTTTTCTCATATCTTTTCATAAGGAATCAACAATTAATGGGTACTTATTTAAAACTTTCGCAAGTTAATGATATTTAAAAATTTTTGCTATTAGACTTTTGGATCAAGGCAAATTAATAAAATTGCGTTTATCTCATCAAGGAGGCCGAAATCGACAAAATATCAAGAGACAGCTTTTGATCGGCATTAAACTGCTTACACTATTTCACTAACAAGGAAAAAGTCAGTGGCGTACATGCTATTTTTAGAAAAATATTCCAGTGATAACCCATATGCACATACCTGGTGAATATATCGACACTTTTTTAGTATTAAAATATGTCGCATTTATAGTTTTATAGTAACTTTTATTCTCAAAATTTCATTCGAAACGCTAAAAGTACTTGGAAGAAAATTATAGTAAATGGAAAAAATAATAAGCCTTTAACACCCTGTAGCTACGAAACAAAGCAGAACCGGACCTATGTTGCTATGAAAAATAAATCTTATTTTTAAGTTAAGTGAGGTACCTCTTCACGAGAGATGGCACATGTTTTTTGAAACACCCTGTATATGCAAAATACTATGACGGCTAAATGACTTCGTTAATAATTGTAATAAATGATATGCGACTCTCATTTTTCAAATCAAGATTGTAGATACGACAGATTATGTGAGACCCTATTTTCTTAACATCTCGTTCATAACATCATTACATATTATTAAAATTTTACATATTAATAATTCTATTAACAGGTTTATCTCTCGATTTATCTCAAATCTATTTT
Organism: Sitophilus oryzae; assembly: GCF_002938485.1. Classification (NCBI taxonomy): domain Eukaryota; kingdom Metazoa; phylum Arthropoda; class Insecta; order Coleoptera; family Curculionidae; genus Sitophilus; species Sitophilus oryzae. Next base: position 8,102,709 of record NW_022146254.1, on the reverse strand, counting down.
CTGTTATACAAAATGATGCATAATGTAAATAGCAGACTTTGATGTTTTTGGGGTCAAATCCAAAATTTTCTCAAGTCTCATAATATTAAATTATTTTGAACATTTGTGCATAATGGTTATTAAATATATATATTTTTATAGAAGTACATTTGAGGTACATTATTTTGATTTTCAACAGATATGTCCAGATATTTTTTATGATGTATAAATATTTCAAAAATTAAAGAGACGTATACAGGATGAGTCTTAATTAAGTGCAAATATTTTAAGGGTAGTATATTTCGACCTTAGAAACACGATTATGAGGTTTCTTCCGCGAAAATTTTTTTTGAAAATTTGGAATTTTTTTAAACATTTTCTGGATTTTTTTTAGTTTTTAGTTAAAAAACACAATTTCTTGATAATATGACAACATAGGGAGTAGATTAAATTTACAAGAAAAAAAACAGAAAAGATCCAGTGGTTCTCAAAATTTGAGCAAAAAATATTTTTTTTAAATTTTCAAAGTAACATAAAACGGATATTTTGGACTTAATTAAAAAACGGTAAAGAGACAATATGTTTCTTTTATCGAGTTCTACCAGCCCTGAAAATATTTGCACTTATTTAAGACTCACCCTGTATAATTAATAAAAAACATTCAAAGCGTTTTAGTTGATATTTACATGTATCCAATATTAATATATTATTCTTTACTTTCAACTGCGGGAGGTATTGCAATAGTTAAAATAATATAGTATTCAAATGTAGGCAGGCAACAAGAAAAAAACGATCATTTTTAGGGTTCCGTACCTAAAGGGTAAAAACGGGAATCCTATTACTAGACTTCGCTATCCGTCCGTCCGTCTGTCACCAAGGTCTATCTTATGAACCGTTATAGCTAGACAGTTGAAATTTTTACAGATAATGTATCTATGTTGCCGCTATAAGAACAAATACTAAAAACAGATTTAAATCAATGTTTATAAATAAAAAAGTACTTTCACTAAACATTATCTTTTAAGTAAGCATTTTACATAGAATCTTTCAAGTCCTCGGTGGCCGCGTGATTAAAGCGTTAGGATTTACGCTGCTATGACGTTGGAGCCCGTAGTAAGGCAGGTTCGAATCCTAGTCAAGGCGACTTTCTTTTAATCGATTTTTTTTTATTTTTTACATATTTTTACATATTTATTTTTACTTTTTACATATTTATTATTGATTAATACAATTTTTAGTAATGTGTTTCTTCATTTTTTTTAAATTACTTATACGCGCATTCAAATTTCAGCTAAATCGGAAAAAAAGTTTATAATAATATAGTATCTAATGTTGTTTAGATAATGAATGGTACGGAACCCTTCGTGCGCGAGTCCGACTCGCACTTGACCAATTTTTAAGTATTTCATATGTTTTCATCAATACCAAAAGCTCAGTGAACGGAAATAAATTATATAGCCATGCATAACGCTCTGAATGACATATATTACATACATATTAAATTTCTTATTATCAGCTTCCTTCTTTGATATAAACGTTATTAAATAAAAGTAAAATTTCCTTGCTATAGGAAAGTTGTTTCATTATGGAATATTCTTGGAATTTATATTACACAATTGTGAAAATGAACTAAAACTCATTTTTTAATGTCTAGCTATCGGTTTTCGGTTACAATTAATTAGACATCAGATTATATGCATAATCAAACTCCCAAAATGGGCGAAATATGCGCAAAACAAGCACAATCAAACTCCTACATATGAATTAGAATTTATTTTATAATATAGATACTAGCGTGTACCCGCGGCTTCGTTCGCGTCGAATTAGTCATTTGTAACGGTGATGATAAAGCAAAGCAAGAATTTCCATTAACATACAAACTGAGCATGAGAAAAAACAATGGCGATATTATTATATAACTTGGTAATAGTTGAGGGGTAGTTTTATCTCGTTGGAATTTGACTTTCGAAAAATCCGTTTGCCAAAAATAAGCTTCTTACGTCTAGCAGTTTAAGCAGAATCGTCGTTAATCAATTACCCAACTTTTTGGAACAACCTGTATAATTTTTTAAAAACATTTAAAATATGTAAAAAAACAAAATAAATTATGCGTGTCCCAGCGTTTTCCTGAAAGACTAACCGTTTTTTAAATAATAAATATTGTAATATTTGAGAGACGTTTTCACCCTCTTGGAATTTGAGATTCGAGAAACCCCTCCTTATCGAACCTATACACCCCACAGTCAATCCGTTTACCAAAAATCAGCTTTAAACGTCAAGCAGTTTAAGCAGAGTCGTGATTAAGAGTTTTTCCGAAAAACTCGCCGGTTTTTAAATAAAAAATATTCTAATGTTTAAGGGGTGGTTTCACTCCCTTAGAATTCAAGTTTCGAAAAATCCCTTCTTATCGAACCTCTACGCCCTAAAGTCAACCTGTTTTTCAAAAATCAGCGTTTTACGTCAAGCGTTTTAAGCAGGATTGTGATTAATCAATGATTAGATTTTTTCGAAACACCCTGTATAGATTTTTAAAAATTTTTAAATATGTAAAAAAACAAAATAAAATATACGTGTTTAAGTGTTTTTTCGGAAACTTGACCGTTTTTTAAATAAAAATATTGTAATATTTGAGGGGCGGTTTCACCCTCTTGGAACAAGAATTTCAAAAAATCCCTTCTTATCGAACCTCTACACCCTAGAATCAACCTGTATGCCAAAATTGAGCTTCTTACGTTGAGTGTTTTGAGCAGGATCGTGATTAATCAGTGAGTCAGTCACTTAAGGATTTTATATATTAGTATAGATTTAATATTTATTTGTACAATATAATTTATTTATGCATAGGTACCCAACATTCTCTACTTATACAGGGTGAGTCATAAATAAGTGCAAATATTTTCAGGGCTTATAGATTTGGATAAAAGAAACATATTTTCCCTTTACCTTTTCTCAAATAACCGATATATAGATATATTACGAATTTTTTTGGAACTTTAGTTTCGGAGATATACATTTAATAGGACATTTTAAAAAAAAATAATTTTATTTTTCAGAAACTATTAGAGACAGAGTTTACCAAAAATGCTTTTTATAACTACTAGTGGGTAAATGAATTTCTAGATATATTACGATTTTTTTTGGAACTTTAGTTTCGGAGATATAAATTTAATCGGACCTTTTTAAAAAATTTAATTTTATATTTCAGAAACTATTAGAGACAGAGTTTACCAAAAATGCTGTTTATAACTACTAGTGGGTAAATGAATTTCTAGAGATATTTTACTTTGAAAATTAAAAAAAAATAGCTTAAATTTTGAGAACCACTGGTTCGTTACTGGTTTTTTTTTCTTGTACATTTAGTCTACTACCTACGTTGCCACATTATGAAAATTTCTTTTTCGAGAAAAAACCCATAGACCTGTTTCCTGGGGTTGAAACATACTACTCCTAAAAATATTTGGACTTATTTAAGACTCTCCCTGCATATTACCATAGAATATTACCAATTTTAAAATATTTATATTTTATGTCAAAAATGGCGTTTGCGAGGGCATTTGCATTCGCTAATGGCTAAAATCGATGCATCGGGACTTTTAAACGCAAAACCGTTCACTATTTCGAATTAAACGAATCGCTTTTTTTACATAAAGAAGTCCCAGCTTTAATTTTGATTTATCAGTATCTATACGGATAAAAGAAGTACCACCAGTAAGTAGTACACTCTATCCTATTGGAAAGTACCCTTTGAGAGCTGTTACGGAATTTTTCACAATATCGCCATTCGATTTGGCATTAAAATGTGTTTAAGCGTGGCTAACGTCATATTCTTATATCTCATGTTGGTTGTGGTTTGAGAGTACCAAATTTTTTTTACCGGTTTACCAGTGTTCTTACAAATGAACAAAATATATTTTTTTTTAACCTTTCGAGGGCTGTAATTTCTTCGGGGAGCATTTTAGGGCATATGTTCCTAGGAACTTTTTGTTTTATTTTTATCTGTAGAATCACCCAATGAAGTTAGATACACAATTTTTTTGACACCCTGTATACATATGTATATATTTTTCTAATTTCGCCATTTGATTCATTATTTTACAGAAATCCATTGTCAATGAAAAAGATGTATATTATGTCCCCTTAATTTACATACAAAACCAATAATGAAAAGCACCACAACATTAGTAAATTTTTTGTCACTTAATCTTAATACACTTAATCTTAATACAATATTCTTTAGTTTACAACCATCAGTCATATTACCTACCTCTATAAATGATATAAATAATATTTTTCTCTTCAATGTCTACCTTCATAACTCAAATATTATTTTTTTTTTATTTCTGCTTTACTTCGCTTATTTTTTGTTGAGGTCGTTCACTTTTTTCAGTTCACTCTAATAATTCAATTTAATTACTAACTGTCCTGAGTACAAATATGAGGGCAATTGAAAAAGAAGCTTTTGTTAAATTGTACCTTATCCAGTTTTTATCTACCAGAGTAACTTGAAAAATTTACGATCTTAAATGATATACAGCATTTTTTGAAAATGTATTTTTATTTTATACGTAATTTCATAGGTAATTTGTGGCGCTGAGACGAGAACCATTCGTGCCATAACATTGGTACGACTGATGTCGAAGATTGAGAACTACCCTCCGTGAAACCGTCTCAGATACTGGCTTTCATAAAACCGCTGGGACTGTATGACGAGTTATAACTCAAGAAAGGGGGACACAATAGATCTATAAGAAGATGATTAAGTTCCGATCGAGGTGATTAACTTCCCCCCTCCCATAAAATCTACATCTCTATTTACAATATACAGGGTGGCCAGGAAAAGTACCAATCGGAAATAATACTTGGGTGAAAATATTGGTAGTATTTTCTTGTCTACAGTCTATGAGTTATAAAAATATAAATAAATAGTATTTAGGTGTTTAATTATTAACAAATAAAGGTATACCCAAATAAATATACTAGAGATATGATTTTTGTGGTCACATTTTTTCGGCACTTACTATCATCTTCAGCTACTTAAAATTCTAATTTGTAATTAATTATAGATGATAATACCTTTACTATTTTGAACACTTCAAACTTATTAGATTGTCATTTCTTTTAATCTAGGTATAAGTTAAAAATATATTACTTTCAAATAAACAGTTATTAAAGAATATAAAAAATACTTTGAGTATGTTTTTATTAAAAGTAAAATTTAGTAATGTATTCAGAAATTATTTTATATATAATTTACATAGCAATTGATAACTGGTTTATTTTTATTTATTGTATTTATAAATTGACATTAATCTACCTTTTGGAAGGCTTGATTGAATTGGATTCAATCGTTGTGAATTTTCAGTTTGACAATTCGCTATACCTTAATGAACAATCCTTTTTCGAATCCAGCTGTCCAAATCAGGTTGTCTCTCTCTAGAAACGAACGAAATAGTGTGAGAATTCTCGTAGCTCGATCACTGCGATGTTGACGGTCACTTTTTCGAAATAAGACTGATACGTTCATTATCCCACAGTGTTTACTTTTTTATTCTTATCTAATCTTTGTAATGCTTGATAAGGAATATCAGGCGCTTTTTATATATCAAGAGTTGCGTATGTATAGAATTCTCAGTGTCAACGCTGAGTTGGCGAATGACGAGGTCAGATGCATATGGACTAAAGTAGACAATGTCAGATGTTTAGGTATTTTTTGAGGACGTTTCAGAACGTAATCGCCGAATTGATAATTGTTTACATTTTAATAATGCTGTTAATTTAGATCCTCTATTATTTCAAATTAATTATTCCTACTATCATAATTAATAGAATATAATTTTTAATAAAGTTATACAGGATGAAACAACTTGAAAAAAAGATTTTCATATTGTTATGGATTCCGGGGTTCCTTTAATCCAAAACACACGATAAAACACTTAACGTGTTTATTTTCCAAACACCCAATATGGGCTCTTTCACTATATTTTGGAATTAGCATAATTGAATAAAGCAATTAAATCTAGAATTTTCTGCTATCTCACTTTCGAAAAATTTGAAGTCGTTCTTAAGAAAATAAATAAAAACAAAAAAGCCTAGAATAAAAATGTGCACTTTATTTTTAATACGTCACACCTAGCATGTTGAAAAGCGGCAACACGGCCGCGGCCGGGCCACCATGCTGACACACCACCACCTCCACACAAGGCCATTCAACCTTTTCCAATATGGCGGAGATAGAAGTGCTTTATTTGGCGCGTATTTTAAAACCTGTTTTATTTCCAAATACACCCGACATTTTTCACACAAATGTCGGGTTAGATTACGTAATATTTCACTAATTTTTTAATATACTAGTCTAAAGTTCTCCACATAAGTATGGAATTTTTTGTATTATTACTTTTATGAAAACATCAGTTAGTTACTTTGTATAAAAAGGTCTGCTTTCTCAGAAAATAGGTAGGTAGTGTTAAAATATTCAAACTTGAGGTAGCATATATAGGGTGTTCAAAATCATCGGAAAAAGAAATAACCAGAAATATATGACAGGAAATAGCAATATAAAATAAATATTCAATTGCAAACACTTACCTACCATAGTTTAGAATTTACTGAACGTTTGATAAATATATACTATTATGGACAGTATAGGAAGTTTCTTGTCTTAGTAAAAGCCTTGGTAAATGCTCTTGGAATTATAAACTACACTGGCTTGGGTCAAAAAATATGGAATATTTTTTCTATGTTTTGCAGCATTACACAAATGGGAATAAATTTAAACTATAATAGGTGAGGATAAATAAAAAATATAATATGTCTCTCAAGTCTTCATATAAAGAATGTAATGTGTCTTCTATTTAATTTAGAAAAAAAAATAAATAGCTTTTTGAGGGTTCGTAAGTAAAACTTACGCCTTAGCTTCAGTCTTCAGTCTTCTTTACTCTTTCTCTTTACATAGGGCATTGTCTTTGTGATAAAGACGTCATTTCTTTTTTTTTGCATAGTTCTTCAATAAAGTATTGGACATTCTGAACAAGATAGATTTAATAATAAATTCTGACGTATCTGAAGGGCAATTGTGACCTAAAAAAAGACTTACATCCAGGCCATTTATATTTTCAAATGTCAATGGTATCAATATCTTTCTGTGATTTTTTTGATGTAAAAAGCTTGATTCTTCTTCCAATATTTTACTTATAGTGAGGTAAGTGTAAGCAGTAGCCATAACTACATCCTCACTAGAGTAACAGAGGCTTTGGCCTTTGGTCTTTTTGAGGCATATTTAATGCACTTCTTACCCGAGAACTACTAGTAGGAGTGAAATTATCTCTTTTAATAGCTGTCAACCATTTTTTACGAAGCTCGTAATTTTTGGGGAATATAAAAGCAGAAACCTTGGGACCCCCTCTATAATTCCCGTAACAATTTGGAACAGAGCATATAAAAGGCATGCAGGTACAATAAAATTAGCGATGGGAACTATCGAATGAATTAGACTATCGAATGGTTAATGAATGAATGATTTCAACTATCGAATGGTTTTATTCGAATAAAATCATTCATTCATTTGTATACTAAAGCATATGTGACAACCTCGCCGTGCGACTAAATGGTTATCGTTGAGCCACGACTATCGAATGCTTTTGATAAATGAAATTTATTTAATGATTTATTCCTTTGATTTTTGTATGCGTCAGTGCATTATTAGTTCTTCCAAATTTTTATAACTTCGCCGTATAAATACTGTGCTATTTTTGCGTTTTTAATTTTATTTATTGACGATTGTGTGCATGTGCAGGTGGTCAACATTTTTCCGAAAATTTGTGTGGTGTTCCGTAGTCCGATCTTTCAATTATTTAATTTTATATGGTATATGGTCTATTTTTTAATGGGAAATTTTGAGAAGTAGCAATTTTTAAGAGAGATGAGATGAAGTTACAATTAATTTTAAAAATACATATTTGTATTTTAGATGTTTTAATAATATGAATTAGTTGAACTTAATAATCATATTTAAGTAATATGGTTAAGTAAATGGTTATCGAACTCAAACTATGGGGTGAGAAAATTAAAATGAAAGTTTTACACGTGCCAATTTAAAAAAAAAAGTTAACGATGTTTGTATTTTGTTTATGCTAATTCTCTTACATGTAGTTTTTGCGAAGAAATATTTCATTTATTTTTTAAAGTAAATGCCAGTAAAAGTAAATATAATTTTTAAATAGTAATATAAAGCACCTAATATAAATAATTTTGATTTCTAATTTTTATTTTATATTTTCCTTCCATTACACTGCATGCTTAGAAAATTAATAAATGTTTATATTTCATGATTTTAAAATTTGTTGTTAATATAACAAATTAGTTGTGTAATTATTATTATTTAATAAACCAACGTTGCCACACAAAAAAATTAGAGACTATATTATTTTTAAATAGGATCTAATATAAATAATTTTAACATCTAATTTGTTGTTTATATTTTGCTACTACTTAAAAAAATATTTATATTAAATGATTTTAAATTTTGTTGTTAATAGGTATAACAAATTATTACTGTTATTATTATTTATTAAACCAGTTTTTGCTTAAAAACATTAAAAATCATTTTCCTACATCCAAAATAATAAGTATTATTGCAGTGTAACAACAGAATATTAATAAAAAAAATGCAGAATATATAGGCATACTATTCCTACCTAACTAAAGCCAAACAATGATATTCTTTGCTAATATCAACTAATACCAAAATATGGCAACAGCGCCCTTCATAATGTATTTTCTGTGTAAATACTAGCACCTCAATAAAAAAAATAATGTGTTCTTATCTATATCTGACTCCCCAAAAAATCAAAGATGCCGGCTTCTTTCATAGCATTGCCACCGACCGCTGTCGGGCTTCTCGGAAAGAAATCTACGTCGCCGGGCGACAACTAGAATTCAGTTAATATTTTATTATAATCGATCCTGACGAATAAATGAATTTCATAAATGAATGAATTTTATAAATGAATGGTTTTTGCTGCCGAATTACTAGAATACAATATTTCAAGGCAGATGACGGATCTATTCGATAATTTTTATTCGAATAGTTTTCAACGAATGTTTTCTTACTAACTATCGAATTATTCGAATGAATTGCAACTATCGAATGTTTCAATAGTATTCATTCGATACTTCCCACTACTAAATAAAATGTTAATACCTACCCTTTAATACCTATCTTTTGATTATTGTAAGTAACCATTATAAAGTACTATGCAGACTGGCGGCGAAGGCTTTTTACTCATTTAGGTATAATATATTGATAAATACTTCTACTTCTTACCTTAAAATAATTAATAATAGAGGAGTACGACAAGCACAAAAGTTTGAAGTTCCCTATGTGGAATGTCTGGTTTGGATTTTTAGTACACTGTTATTTTATCACAATTTTCTGATCACACCATGCACTGAACACTAAGAACTAAACAAACGTGTTGCAGAAGCACAACAAACTAGAGATAATTAATTATATCTGGTATGCAATCGGAACGAGAAACCACTACCGGCTTTTCAGGTTAAAGGTAAACAATTTAATAATGCGCTGCCTTCGCCGCCATATTTGCCTTGCCCATATCATGTTGATAGGCCTTGAGTTGAGGTGGTGCTGGTCAAATCAAATCGCAATGTTGCCAGTTGTTGGCTGGCGCACGAGCACGGTTCTGCAATGTGATTGGGCGTATTTTTCATACGTCATCAATTGGCGCTTTAAAATTATTTCAAATTAAAGCAATTTTGAGGACCTATTAAAAAAATTATGCAATGTCATGGAACTATTTTTTTTGGATAAATATACTGAAAATAGTCTTCTATTTCAGATTTTGTCCTTGAATTGGGTATTTTATTTTTTCTGAAAGAGCCCATTAAATATAACACTAAAACCTTCGCCAATTTGTCACAATTTACAGACCTTTGTTCAAAAACTAAACTAAAAAAACTGTCGAGGGCGGAAAACTCTTTAAATACCTAAGCGGTACGCGGTAAACGGTAGTTTCGCGTACTTTCCAGAGTTATCTGTGGCATTCTCTTTGCATCTATTCTAGGAGTCTGTCGAATTCTCAGACAAGGAAAGAGAGGGGACGGGTAACACGCATATTCTCCCGTGATCGGATAGTGAGGCCAAAATTCGATCGGCGGCCATACTTTGGTGACAAGATTTAGAGGTGACACCGAGCGAATTTTTATGCTTTTTGTGACAACTGTTTTGTTTTAAATTTATAAACTGTGTTGTTTAGTATGGTGAGATGTTCAGAGTATGGCTGCAAAGGCCGAAGCGAGAAAAAAGTGGCTGGAATTACATTTCACAGGTAAAAATCGATACACAACTTTTGTTATGTGGTCATAAAATGTACATTTTTTCATTATAGCAGTAAAAATATGTAAAATGCTTTTAATATGTCTTGTACCACATCCAAACCAAACTATTTTTATTAATTTCAAGTAGTATTTTCAATATCCTGTATTATAATTAATGTTTGAAACTATAAATATTGCTACTCAGACCGGATTTCACCAGTGGCGTAGGGAATTATAATCAGAGAAATACAATTTCTGCAATAAACATTTTTTTATATATTTTACATGTAAAAAAAGTGTAAAGTATTGTTATCAAATATGTAAAATAATTGTAAACTATAAAAAATGAAAAATTCTAGTGATAAAAAATATATACCTATGTATAGTTATATAAAACTTAAATTTACCTGCCAAGATTTGTTGGGGGTGGACAAACTTGTGGTGGGCTACTTGTTATTACATACATATATTTTTTTAAATATTCTTTCAAAATATTTGCTAATTTAAGTGTATAATAATAGTTTCAGTGAGTAATTAATAAAAATTTAAAAATAAATAAAATAACACAAAGCTTCCAGAATTGTTTAATTTTTGTGTGAATAAATTCGGATATTCTTAAAAATAGGATATTCTTATGATTGAAGGTAACAAATATTAAAAATTACATTATTCATTGAATCCGTACGCAAGTGTGAAGGGTAATGGCTAGATTCATTATTATACCGTATGGTCGAAAAAAAAACGACGTCCAGTTGGCTTGTAAATGACGATCGACGACATTCCCCATATAATTTTACATATAAAATGACAGCGATCTTCATTTCATAGCCATCGCTGACGCCGTCTTTTTTCGATGTCGTTTTGTATAGTTTTTATGTCATTTTATATGTAGAATTATATGGGGAATGTCATCGATCGTAATTTACAAGCCAACTGGACGTCGTTTTTTTTTCGATTATACAGTATAATAATGAATCTAGCCAATTCTCTTCACACTTGCTTACGGATTCAATATTCAATGAATAATGTAATTTTTAATATTCATTTGTGAAATTGTCATTTCCAAACAAACAAGACGCCGTTGTTTCGATCATACAGTATATATGTATATACACGTTTAAAATATATGTTATTATATTATTTTTTATTTAATTATACATTATACACACGTTAATAAATCATTGTCTTGATAATCAGTCCACTGTGACTGTTAAATAAATTTTGCATTATCGACTTAGATATTCTAATATTATAAAGGTGAGACTATAAAATACAAAATTGTATATGCATTACTCAAAAATGAACGATATATTAGTTTACGTTTTAATAAATATTTTGTACCGTCTAGGTACAAGCTAATTTCTGATGCTACGCCATTGGAGAATTTCGGCAGGTGACAACTTGCCTCACTTCCAGCTGCCGTGTTACCTGTCCCCTCTCTTTCCTTGTCTAAGGTCGAATTACTGTGGCTACTCAATTCCCGAAAGATGTCGCCAGGTTTCTTAACAATATAGGCTTGGTGCATTCTCCGTCGGTGCTGCCACCATCGGAGAATATCGTAAACAATCGGTATATACAAATACACGGGTTTAAATTGCGAGAATACGAAAAAAAGTTTATATAATTATTCTAAAAGTGTTCGGAAGTATAATTTGTGAAAATTCTAAAAAAAATAAAAAAGTAAATATTTTGCTAACAATTTGTCTAACTTATTATTCAAGCTAATAAAACTTTTTAGATTAGTTCAAATACGATAGTTTTACGCACTGGTTTTGCTAGTGGGGGACATAACGTAGGCTATTTCGGCTATACCGAAATTTTTTGAAGGTACATAATATTATGTATGTGACAGTTTGTGTCTCCATCTAATTTAGTGTCGAGTGTCGAGGCATCGATAAGTGGTTCAAGGAATACGGTCCGATAGGCCTGGTTCATATATGAATGACAGCTTTAAGTGTTCTTTTTTTTTCGAGAGCGACCCTACGGGCTCGCATGGAAAATCTTAATGTGGCAGATTCATTTGACCATTGTAACGTACACAGCTTTTTGTAATTCTTATTGTTTTTCACCTTGCTATTTTTTGTTAAAGTGAATAAAGTTAATTAATTAATTCTAACTAGAAGTTGATTTTCGTTTATTATAACTATAATTATAATTTTAGAAGATATTCATAAAAAATTTAAGCACTAGTTGATTAAAAAAAGAGTATACCATTAATATTGCCAATTATATCTTATCCTCTCATAGTATATGTCTATTTAAAGTTTTTATTATGTAGAGCTGCTTGAATCCAATTTTGCTTTTGATCAAATCGGTTTGAGAAGCTGTGAAGCTATAAATTGTTGACTCGGAAGAGTTGAATATTCGGGAAAGTTGAGTTATTGAATGTTATTGCATCCAACAATCACGTAATTCAATAACTGCACTAGCAAAAACTAAAATACTTAATATTATGACAAAGCCACGATTTCAAAATTATTTTAATGCGATCAACATAATCTGTAACCGGGACGGCGTGAAATACATAGCGAAAATTTCTGATTTCTGCCGTATAGAGCGCTACGGTCGGAATTTTTAAAATCAACTGTGATGCACCAAGCCTATACACACGCTTAATGTTTTCTCGCTCTTCCGACAGATGTCGTCATACACCTTGACAATATTCTGGTTATCTTTTTATCTATAAAGCTTTATCGCTTTACCTTTGACTTAAAATTTCATTAAAAGAAAACTACTTAACAGCAAAAGTATATATAGTATATATAGAAGTATATACGAAGTTATATAGTATATATCAGCATATATAGAAGTTATACGCCAATAAAAAAATAATTGAGTTAATAGTTTAGTTGTAAAATACCGCTAATAAGAACTATTATATTTTTATTTATATCATAATAACTGCCTGTGAAGGAACGACAAAAAATAAACTTTTATATCATAACATTTTTTCATATGCAGGTCACAATATATCCCTTCATCCATGTCATCGACCTCGGCTCTAAGGGTTTATTACGATAAAACTCCGTATCGTAACCAGAAACAACTGGCGATTGAATTTTTAAATTCATTAAACATTTAAAGCGCTGTTGAGTAAACTCACAAGGAAGAGTATTAATTTAGTCCTGGATACGCGTAATTTTAATAATATTTGATTATAAATCGGATCAATATAGAATAATGGATTTACATATGCAGCTCTGCATATCTAAATTGATTGCAATAAACCACTTATTTTATTTATTACAATATTATGACATGCTATAAAAATACTCTTGCAAAAAGGTCTAAACGATACCCTCTTCTGTAGACTCAAACCTTTCATAGGAATCACAAAAATTAAGTAGAGTCTATAAATCTGGATTTGAAAAAAATTATTGTGTGTGCACTGTGCGAAAAGTGGAACTTTTTTCTAACAGCTATTAAATTGAAGGATTTGAAGGACATGTTTGAAAAAGTGTAGTTTGAAATATTGAAATAGTAATAAATTAAAAATTAAATAATTTGATTCACTTTCACAAAATTTGTATTAAAATGACCGTCTGTCTGTCTGAGGACTCCATTCGGGTACCTCTATCCACCTGTCAAGTTTGGTTCCAATCGACCATTATTTAACAAAAATCCTGATGATATCGTCTGTTTAGAGACATCGATCGGTTCGAAATGTCGAGGGCGTCATTCTGCAGCCCGTCCCCAATTATGCCGAAATCGACCCACATTTTTTATCAAATCCATAGTCCCACCCTGATGAAGATGTACAACATGTCCGCATCTTCATCAGGACCGTGTGCACCATGGTGTGCACCGTCGCTCACAGCCTACCCACTAAAGTTAGTCGCGATCGGACGACATCAACTTTTGACGTTTCTTACGTCAAAATTAACTGTCACAGTGACACATGTCTTACACGGTCGAGTTGGACTTGCTCCAATCTATCGACTTACCAAATTTCATTTAAATCGGAAGATTTTTTCTAAGCCATAGGCTTTTCTTATTCGGTTGGTTAGCTTTTTTGTTACCACTCCTTTATGATTGTCCATCCTGCCCAAACATTATTAATTAATTTGAACCACTGTAAGGTAGTTAAGTACTTACTATTTATCAAGAAGGTAACACCTTTACCCGTTATCTTCCTGAAGAATATTTCCGTAGCTGTTATGTTAATGTCTGTCACGTTTGCTGTCACGTAAAAAACTATCAAATTTCGGAGGTTTTATAATAGAAAGTTATATTTATAAAATATCTTTAAACTGGAGGAAATTATTTTCAATCCCGCCTATCTATGAAAAATCCAAAGCAGTATAACATTTCTATTCGAGAATATCTATCCATATTACAGGTCTATTAATTGAAATATAAATGTAAATTCAATAGTAGACAAAAAGTCATGCACTCTGATACTATCAAATAGTTGTATTTGCCATTCCAAATATGGAAGTATATTTAATTTAAGTGTATGTAAGAAGATATCATCATAAGCAATCATAAGGTACATATAAGATGATTTCATCGTAAAAGTACCTCTCAGAGTACACCTATAACTTATATTCTTATATCAATACAAGAATTTACTGATGCCCGTGTACCTAATCTTGAATTATTTAAAAAGATAAGATTAGGGTTTATAAAAAATATACCATCAAGTATTAATATCAAAATAATGCAATTTTTTAATTAATAAATACTATATAAAACATAATATCTATCATATTTTTATCATAAAAACGGTATCAATTAAACGTGGCGCCACAGGTTATATTTTACAACTTACATTATTTTTTATATTTGTGGTGACGAAAATTACTATTAATTCAAAAATAATTTCGGTTTTCTACTAAAAAAATATTCTGTATGCACTATGTGCGCATATTTGAAGTGACACTTCTTTCTGTCTATCTGTCCGTCGGTCTGTCCATCTGTCTGTCCGTCTCGCCGTTTGTCTGTCCGTCCCACCCTGATGAAGATGAAAATGAAACGTCGTATCCAACTTCGCAGGGTAGGACCGTGTGCACCGTCGCTCTCATAGTCTACCCACCAAATTTGGTCGCGATCGGACGACATAAACTTTTGACGTTTCTTACGTCAAAACTAATTGTCACAGTGACGTACACGTCAAGTTGGCCTTGGTCCAATCATCGACATACCAAATTTCATTTAAATCGGACGATTTTTTCGCCATTGATGATGGGGTTTCATAGTGCAAGAAACACGTCGTCAAAATATCATGAAAAGATGAGGCTTTTCGAGGCCCATCAACATTCCTAGTTTCAGCCCCCTAACTCACATACGCCCGAATTACGACGCCCCAAAGACCCATTTCAACTTCGTTGGCTTGCCACTTTTTCGATTGTTACCACTTTGCGTCTCGCTAGCTAGTGTGTCGCCTCACGTGTCGCGACCTTGAATTTTCACTCCCGTCGCGCGTAAAGAAGTTTCACTTCAAAAATCGATCCCGAGCAAAATATATCACACTTTTAATTATACAGTGGTCATAAAAATAACACCAATAATTGTGTTTAGACTTAGTTTAATTTATAATTGAAGGTGCAATAAGTCTATTAAACACCAATAAAAAAAGTTTGTTTAAAAAAAATGGTGGCTGGTTTAAAAAAAGTCGGCAAAAATATCTGGATTATCAGATCTTCCCAATGTTTATGTATAATACAATAATTCTTAAATATACTTAATGCATACAGCCTACAGTAAGAAACATTTAAAAACATTTCCTCTATCAGCTGTCTCAGTTTCTTTATGCAACCGTATATGTGGTCTTTAATTTGTACTCTTCATTTGTCCTAAATATCTTGTTTATTCACCTTTTCAGATTAATCTTATCAGTATATCACGTTGATCTTTTATCTTTTTTTCACGCTTATCTATGTGTTAATAACACTATGCAAACAAAAATCTAAGATACTTTAATCTATATCCTCATAAACAGTTAAGTACCTTCTTTACATCTCAGATAAGATGATAAGAATAGTAAAAATAAATAGAAGGTATTGATAGTATGTATATAATTATTATTATTAAATGTATGCCGAAAGGAATGTAAATCAAGACATTAAATGAATAATTAAGTACCTCAATTTATAATACATACAAATATCAAAATGTATTACTTCTTGTAACACTGCTATATATTTTGTAACTAAATTTAACTAAACAAAATGACTTACTAACTTATAATTAACATAAGAAAATTTAACGAAAAAAAATTTTTACTTACCGCTGCGCTGCTACTACTTTCTTAAAATTATTACCTAGACTTAAGCCCTTTTTCTACTTTTTTACAGTACAGAAAATTTATGCCAAAGAAAACAAAATAGAATAGTCTTAATCGCGTAACAAATAACAGATATAAAGAGGCAAACATAATTTTATCTCCGACAATTAATCTCGCTATTTGTGTAAAAGCTGTGCGTGTTTTCAACTTACGTGGGTGCACACTTTTAATTGGCTTTTGGACGATTTTTATAAAAATCTGTTTTTGTTCTCACTTGTTTGCATTTACAAAAAGTGATAATAATATCATTAAACATATTATACTTATATGAGAGTAACACTGATCCATAGAAAAGGCAGTTAAGAAAACATCAAGAACTACTGCAGACTGCAGACTAACATGTTTATTACATCTGATACACAAAAGGACAAAACCCTTTAGAATAATCCTCACTAACAGAACTCTTGTTATACAGAGCGTTTCAAAAAACATGTGCCATCTCTAATGAGGAGATTCATCGAGTAAAAATGACATTTATTTTTCATGTCAACATAGCTCCGATTCTGCTATTTTTCGTCAGCAATGAAGTAGACCTAAATATAAACATAAATGACAGGCAGATTATGATCACGTACCTACAATGAGTTAGTAAACATTCAAGAAAAGTTACTCAATAGTCCTTCCCCTAGGAGATGCAAGACCTTGTCGTTGGAAGCTCCTGGCCAGGTGCTGGGGGGAATCCCCCTAGCGCATGGCTTGGTCTAACAAGCATCTCACTCATCGTCTTGTCCCTGGCTATAGTGTCGTGGCTAGGGAATTGCACCAAGACATATAACGATGCCGGACGAGGCTACCCCTGTCCGTCATACCAGGAACCCTCTACTGACTGTGGTCATGTCTCGCGGGTAGAGGTTAACCGCCCGGGCCAAGAGTAGACAACCTCAGCAAAAACCTAAATCCTACGATGATGGCGGGACCAGGTCAAAGGGATGCGTGGCTAGATAGAGGACAAGCCATCACTGGCCTCAACCTTGGGGCATCAGGGGGGCACCCCATTGTATTTACCCCTTACTTCTACATGGGGAGCTCTGTAGAAGTGGACCGACTATCCCTAGCGACTCGTGAGAACACTATGAGATCTAGCATTAAAAACACCACCGGTGAAGCTGTTGGGAAACCTCCTAGCGACACTGGGAACATTACAAATGAAAGTTCCAAGAGACCAAATCCAAAGGAAACTACAAGAGGGGCGGCTGACACTTGCTTGGGATCATCCTCCACAAGTGGCACACAAGCTACCACCTTCTCCAGCAAGGGTCGGAAGCCTACCTCTAGACCCAATAAGCGACACAAGCTACTGTTTCGTCTACCCGGCCTGGGCCAACTAGGCGGGCTAGACGAGCCTCTGAGAGTAGGTCTTAGCGGAGCAGCAATGGACGTATCACCAACTTTGCCGCTATTGCTGGACAAGTGAAAATGGCGGTGCTGCCAAAGGATTTCCCAGAGGTTGCTCTGACCACCGACCAGCAAACGTCTCTAGAAGAGGCTATACTAGACGAAGTAGTGGCGATTGGATCGCAACACAACGATCTACAAAATGTGTGTCAGCTGCGTTTTGCTGCGATACACTTTCGGGTGGGCATGATCCTCATAGATTGTGTATCTCAAGAATCGGCGAATTGGTTGGTGGAAATCGCACCTAAGTTTAAAAATTGGCAAGGGCCGGAACTGGCTGCAGTGAAGGGAGAAAACATCTATAAAGGAGCGGCCATCACGGTCCTTCTGCCGAGGAGCAAGGGGAAAGACACCACCTACCTGCTGAGCCTTATCCAGGGTCAGAACTTCAATGTAAGGACATCGAGTTGGGGAGTCATCAACTCGAGGGAGGGGAGTCATGTTCAGGTCCTCACAATAGGAATTGACCTCAAATCCAAGAAGGCAATAGAGAAAGAGGGACATATCCTCTATTATAGATACGGGACAAAACCGGTATCAGGTCTAAGGAGAGACCAAGTTAAAGAGGTGGAGAAAATGGAGACAGATCCTCCAGCCTCCACCTCACGGGTTCGTCAGCTGGAGGCAAGCTCCTCGACTGTGAAGGGCGGCACGGAGGGCCAAACTCCAACCGTGGTAGGGTGTGTACCCTCGGAGGAAGAAGTGTTATCAGAGGGGGATGGGAAATATCCTGTACCCTCTACAACAGGGGTATGATGGGTTATAGACTGTGTGATGACTCAAGGAACAATCTAACCCCCCTCTTAGTCATTCTACATTCTACATTACTCAATAGTCGCCCATACACTAGAAGATAGACGGGCAAGTCTGTAGCAGGCCAAGCCTTTGGCGGACACGACTTGATCTTTCAAATTAGATTGTTCTAAAAAAAACGAACGAAAGATAAAGTCGGCGAACTTATAATTCTCTTTCTAAGCGGCAGTTTTTATTTCGATAAATATTTATCTATACAAAAACTCGAGAGCATTGAAGTCATGATTACTAAAACTCGCTTAAGATGAGCTGGTCACATATTACGCAGCATGCAATAAACCGTCTACCATAATAATATCTTCTTACGGTGAGCTTGTAAGAAGTAAAAGGAAACCGAGAGGACAACTGAAAAGTTACAAAGATATTTTCCACGAAAACTTAAAGGTGATAAGCATGCAGAATAAGTGGGAAGAAGCAGCGCACAATAGAACGCAATGGAGCAGAATTGTAAGTTCAGTTAACAGCGACAACCAAAAAGTAACGAGGCAACAAAGTAATGAGACTTTTGAATGTCCGGAGTGTGGAAGAGAGATAATATCCCTTATCGGGGTTTTGAGTCACATAAAAGCTCATGAAAGAAAACTTGCCTAACCATCTTCTGATGAGTGTCAATAATCGTGAGAGATTAATGGCAGTAGTAGTAGTAGTAGCAATAGTATACAAAAACTGCTATAAAACGTGAAATTTTGTCCCAAACGTGAATATTTAATCGGACATCGAGATCTAATCGGTAAGCCAAGTCTTTAGACAAAAAAAAACGGCAGTTTTGGTACGTGACAGAACAAGTCCGCGGACTAAACTCCGCAGTCCAAATCTTTTGGTGCATGGGGGGCTATTAATATGTCACACTGACAGTGGTGGAGAACAACAGTAGCGGATACAAAGGGGCGGCCCATGGGGCCCGGGCCCCCCTAAAATCCATACATTAGCTTAAATATTAGACTTTTGGGTTAAAAATGGCGCCCTAAAAGCATATTCTACATTATTTTTTATTTGGCACCCCCCTAAAATAAATTCCTGTATCCGCCCCTGGAGAACAATCGATACACAACAGTCTACCGGAGATTCTTAATGTAAAACGAGATCACATTAGAACAAGCAAAAACAAAAGGAAACTAACTAATATTAAAATAAACAATTAATAATTAAATAAACAAAATACGAGTAGCGGAAAAGGGGCCAAAATTAATAATTAATTCAAACGTTAAAAACAAATAAAAAAAATTAACATAGAAAGAAATAAAAAAAATCACAAAAATTGAGATTAAATTTTTTGTCAAATAGAAAGTTAAAATACATAAAATCATTAGCCATGATAAAATTTTTCGGATTATAATACTGCATGGTGTTAATCTTGTCCAGAGTCCAGAGTTACATCGCTATCATGAACATCAACATTAAAAATAAGATGTAGAATGCTATTTTGCCTAATTCGATTTGAGATGAAAGGATTTGTTTCCAACAATTCATTTACTAAATCAACTAAAAATTTACCAGAACTATAAGTTTTAAGAACTAATATTAAATCATACAGTGTTGTTTTTTGTAGATATTTGAGTAATGTTGATTATCTATATTTTGATATAATATTTATAATTTCGTGAAAAAATAAATGGAAATCCCCTTAAATTACTCAATTGTCAGAAAGGAGATAATGTAATAGACAATGGAAAAGTATGCAATTAAATTTATTAATATTCGTTTAAACAATTTGCACTTTAATTAATAAACATATTAAAAATTATTAGACATGGATTATTACACACAAAGGATAGAAAATTTATATATTTTTTATTTTAATCAACATGACAGATTAATACTGTTGTGTATACCTACTATATGGACGATGGGTAAATACTCAACGGGTAGATATATAAAATTTGGGTATATACCTGTACATTTAGATGAACACCCAAATTTTATAAAAGGAGTACCCGACGACCGCATTGTAAATACCCGGTTTAATACCACGAATATACAATATACAGGGTGGTCCGAACTGTATTCCGGAAACTTCGGCAGCATAAAAATAAGTAAAAAAGTTCGTATAAATGTATATCCTAAAATGTTTAATTTCGGAGATACAGGGTGTAGAAGTTTCATTTTTATTTCGACTTTTTCCAAATAATTTCTGAAGTAATGTCAATATTTGGATCAAAATTGGTGACATGAGAAATTTGATTTTGATGTTAATATGACTCCTACTAGTAGAGAGCGCCACCTACATATTTTTTAACTGGTATGAAGAGTAATAACTTTTCGTCCGTACCTGTATAAAACTACTGAGTAAAAAAACATACACTTACGACGTTTTTTACGTGAAAAGGGTCTCTTGGTAAAAATCGCTACGAGTAATGGTTTTCGAGATATTTGGAATCGAATTTATCAATACCTGTCATCATTGACATAAATTAACATGTTGACTAAATAGTTCTTAGACTGAAAGCATAAATTTGAAATGTTTTTGTGCCAAAAGTTCAACAGAAACTATTTTATCATCATTTTTTGCAGAAAAATTTATGATTAATTTAAAAAAATAAAAATTTCCTAAATTTATTATTTCAGTGAAATAGTAATAACTATCTAATTAATAGAAAACTATCTATTCAACGTGTTTATTTTTCGTCAATAATGACATGTATTGTCTATTTACATTCTAAATATCTTAAGGACGGTTGCTCGTAGTGATTTTTACAAAGAGATATTTTTTTACGTAAAAAGTAACAGAGATGGATATTTTTTCGCTCGGTAGTTTTATACAGGTAAGGACAAAAAGTTATTACGCCTCAAAACAGTTAAAACATATGTAGGTGGCGCCCTCTACTAGAAGGAGTCATATTGATACCAAAATCCAATTTCTCATGTCAAAAAACTCCCAGACACCAATTTTCATCCAAATATTAACGTTACTTCAGAAATTATTTAGAAAAAATCGAAATTAAAATGAAACTTCCCCTACACCCTGTATCTCTGAAAGTAAGCATTTTAAGACATTTATACGAACTTTTTTACTTATTTTTATCTGCAGAATATGCTGCCGAAGTTTCCGGAATATAGTTCGGACCACCGTGTATATAAGAATATATCTACAATATTTCTCAATGGGTAAATATACCCTACACCTAAAATTAAGGTGTTCATTTAAATGTACAGGTACAAACCGAGGTTTCATTTATCCCCCATCACTGATACTTACTCATATCTATTGTTTATCTATATATTTGTTATATCTATGAAAAATTTTACAAGGATGGGGCTGCAGAAGATTTTGAGAATTCTACAGCAACAATTTTCTGTGATTTTTCTAAGGCGTTCGATTGTGTAGATCATAAGATCCTAATTAATAAACTGCAGCACTATGGGTTCAGGGGATCATCTCTCGAATGGTTTAAGTCGTATCTGAGCAACAGAAGTCAACTTGTGAGGGTGGATACCACGTTGTCTTCTAGCAAGCCAATAGAATGTGGAGTACCACAAGGCTCAGTACTAGGCCCTATTTTGTTTCTTCTTTTTATTAACGACATTGCTAACATAAACATCAGTGGCAAAATATGTCTTTTTGCGGACGACACTAGCTTCTCTTGGAGCAACAAGGACATCGCGGCACTTCATAGGATTATATCAAATGACTTAATCACCATCAAATCTTGGTGCGATTCGAACCTCCTGAGTCTCAACATTTCTAAAACTAAGGCTTTTGACAACACCACCATTGACGTCGTAAAATCTGTAAAATTCTTAGGGCTTGTTGTGGACAATTCTCTGAAATGGGACATATATATCGAAGCTTTGTCGAAAAAATTGAGCTCTGCCTGTTTTGCATTAAGGTCTGTTTCTAAGGAGCTTAACTTGTCAGTGGCTAGAACTGTTTATTATGCACTTTTTGAGTCGCACCTCAGGTATGCCCTTCCATTCTGGGGTACGTGTTGTGCGGCTCAATTTGACCGCATTTTCAAGCTCCAGAAGAGAGCTGTTCGATATTCACTGGGACTAAACAGCAGAACTCATTGCCGGGGCTTTTTTAGAGAATTAAAAATATTGACTCTTCCTTCCTTACTTATATTTGAATCCGTTTGCCTAATACGTAAACATGTATCAGCTTCTCAAGAAAGGCCATCTCACACTTATCCACTCAGGAACGCGGAGCAAGATCTTTATCTACCAACCCACGCTCAGAGTTAGTTAAAAGTTCAATATTATACAACTCGAAAAAAATGCACAATCACCTGCCATTTGAAATCAAATCCATAACATCATTTTTTTCATTTCGCAGAGCATTGAACTCTTATTTACTAGACAAGGCTTTCTACGCCGTAAATGAATTATATTTGAATTGAAAATCGAATTTGATCTTGAAAACACTGGTCTAATGTTTCCTATTGCTATATTTACTAATGACATCGAAATTAATTTATTTAGAGGTCATTGATATTTTACTATAAACTGGCTAAATATTTTTGAATATTATTTTAATTTTTTTTTGTTCTTTGACATTGTAAACATTTATAAATGTTTATTTTAACATTAAGACTGACAATATTATTTGTATAATGTTTTGTATTATCTTATGTTTGTTTGTTTGTGTACCTTGTTTTTTTTACTTTGTTTGTTAGTTTACCTTTGTCTACAAATTGAAAAATTTTTTGACAATAAAGGCAAAAAAAAAATTTAGTATGCCCTAGAATAACCAAGAAAGATACGTCATTTCGAAAGGCAATTCCTGTATAAGATCGTCTAAAACTCGATAGAAGACTTTCCATTCTTTTTTCACGTCCGTTGCGGTGCACCCTATATTAGCAATTACCACCCAAGCATTATGCTTCTTTACTTTGTTATAATATGTCCCATTTGTCGGATCCCATAAAATAGGCTGCCTTTCAAACTCATCAATTATTAACACAGTTTTCTCTGTTCCACTCCATAGCCAGGCACATTTTAAAAACACCACAAACACAACGAACATTCAAAATTGCCGTATCCACTGAACACCAGCTGGCGAATAAATCCTTTTGAGCAAATCCCGTTTACCGACAAGCTTCGGAAAATGTTTGGCGCGTTCGGTTCGGTTCGGCGCAACGAACTGACTACACAAATTTGTTAAAGCGCGCGTGGCGCGTTTGGTTCGTTCGGAGTGTTTTGTTACAAGTGAATACCCACCTTCAGGCATACAAAATTAACGCTGACACAATTTTCTACAAAAATGGTTCCCAGTCCTATGGATTCCAAATTGTACAATCCATAAATTTCGATGTTAAATCAACTGACATTACAAATCCCTACTAAGAAATGTCTTTCCATTTTAAGTTTTTCATTCAAATCACGTTGGAGAAATAGGCTTTATATCACTTTTATATTTTAAATATATTTTTTTAATAATGTAATCTACATTATGATAGCGTCATTCTTTTACGTACCGATATAAATAAAACGAGAGTATTATTGATAAAAGTATATTTGCTTCTATATATTTCCAAATATTTATAAAATAATATTTTCAAGGCACATTAGCAACTATAACATATGTATATAAGTATCTTGGATACAAAAATAGAAGTAAAAAAAATAATGGCACTAACAAATGCTTATTTTCTTTTTAGCAAAGCGTGTCAAATAATGCCAGTTAATGTTAAAAAATAGACTAGTTTCAGAAAAATACCGAATAGGAAACTTATCACAATAAAGTTCAATCTTGTGTAAAAAAATAATTCATTTAAAATGAATAATAAGTAATGTAAAAAGGAATCTCTAACTTTTTAACACGCTTTGTGGAAGTTACATTAATAATATTAACACATAAGAACCATTAAAAATACTTTACAGTAAAAACTCTTATTAAATTAGCGCATTAATTTAAAAAAAATGGTAGCTGAAATAAATCACATTATGCTTAGAAACAAATTCGTTGCTATAAGAAAAATACTCACATTTAAATCATTATAACAAGTGATCCTCAAATATTATAAAATAATTCAGAAACCAACAGATTATTTTTTTAATAAAAATTTATATTTCAAAATAACCTCAGAAATATTTTAGAATATTTAACAAACACGTAAGGTAAATTCCATGCATATGAAAAAGTAACCATTTTGTAAATAAACATCTACTGAAAACTTAAAAATGCTTAATTTTAAGTACAAGCTACTTAAATTTAATTAAAAATGTAGCATAACACAGAATATGTAAATTAATTTATTCAGACTGTATATGTGTCTGGAAAAAATGTACTAATGCTTAATATTTAATACCTAAGCAACGTAAGTACCTTTCAGGTAAAATTTAATAGTGTCCACTTAGTTAATTATTGCAATAAGTAATATATTGATTGCATAATTGACGGGTATTATGGAAGAATAAGGCTTACAATAATAAGTTATTTTAGATGTATATAAACTGGAATCATTTAAAGCGCACATGCCTTTAATGCTATATTAAATATTATAAGATATATTTTCCCCAAAAAAATCCTTTATGGGTATTTCGCCACTGCACTGCAGGAAAATCTACA
The DNA here is from genome assembly GCF_002938485.1 of Sitophilus oryzae. Taxonomy (NCBI): domain Eukaryota; kingdom Metazoa; phylum Arthropoda; class Insecta; order Coleoptera; family Curculionidae; genus Sitophilus; species Sitophilus oryzae. Next base: position 8,077,396 of record NW_022146254.1, on the reverse strand, counting down.
AGATAAATAGTTATTTTTTATAAACACTTCTGCGTTAAACCTAAACAGACACTGCTTGTCAGAAGTTATGTTTACAGTTATATAAAATTTGCCTAACAAAGAAAAAAATGCTTAACGTTTCGGAAAGTTTATCTCTTTCCGTCGTCGGAAGCAAAAAAATAGAAAGAATAAGAAAAAAACTATTTAAAATATTTAAATTAACGGTTTCTTATATATAGTTGAATTTAAATATTTTAAAGTTTTTTTCTTATTCTTTGTATTTTTTTTGCTTCCAACGACGGAAAAAGATAAACTTTCCGAAACGTTAAGCATTTTTTTCTTTGTTAGACAAATTTTGTATAACTGTAAACATAACTTCTGACCAGCAGTGTCCGTTTAGGTTTAACGCAGAAGTGTTTACAAAAAATAACTATTTTATTTTGTAGATTTTCTTGCAGTGCAGTGGCGAAATACTCATAAAGGATTTTATTGGAGAGATGAATCCGCCACATAGGTATAGACATTTTTTAAGATATATTTTATTTCAAATTATAAATAATTATTGAGTTTATACTTCAAAAATGTAAATAAATTTGGATAGAGCTTCAAGATTCCAGACTAAATATATCCCATATAAAAAATCTCCATACTTTTATATTTAAAAAATATATACTTCTTTGTTAATCAAGGCACACCTGTTGTAGAAACTTTATATTTAAAAAATACGTAAATGTATATCTTTGGAGGACGTTTAGTAAAAATATTTCCTGTTTTAAAGTAATCAAAGTTAAATATGGCCCATAAAGGATTATAAAAAGGCGGAGTCCTAATTTTTAATGTGATTATTTCCATTTTCCAAAATGGCAAAATTAGATGGTACCAAGTATAAAATATTGTTCCCGTCTTTCCTGAACGTGGGTGTTTGCAACTCAGCAGAAACGCTGATGTTGATTAATCGTTGTTTGCCTCCTAAAGAGCATTGTAAAGTTTTGGATACTTTCACCGGTAAATCAGTTTTTCGTAATCTAAAACAAATTATTTTCTATTAGTCTAGTGTATACTGCTGTATAATTCTCATACCAACTTAATACAAGGCTTGATGGCTTATGCGTAACGTCCAACATTAAGCACCGCCTGAACATCACGTTTTACTCTCGGTTTTACCTGTCAGGTAAGGCGGATTAAAAACAAACGTATACACCGAAAGTTTTGCCTGCGGTTTTGTAACTTATAGCATTGTGTTTGGTGCAGTTGAAAAAAGATTGTGTGTGCTCTATGTGCGCATATTTGAAGTCAAACTTGTTACTGACAGCTATTAAATTGAAGGATTTGAAGGACATGTTTGAAAAAGTGTAGTTTGAAATATTGAAAAAGTAATAAATTAAAAATTAATAAACAATCTGATTCTCTTTCACAAAATTTGTACTAAATTGACCGTCGCGTCGGACTCCATTCGGGTACCTCTATCCACGTGCAGAGTTTGGTTCCAATCGACCCATAATTAAGAAAAATCCTGATGATTTCGTCCATTTAGAAGCATCGGTTCAAAACGCCGACGGCGTCATCCTGTAGCCCGTCCCCAATTACGCCGAAATCGATTCCCATTTTTCTTCAATATCAACAATAGTCCCACCCTGATGAAAATTTAAACGAAACGTCGTATCCAAATTTGCAGGATGGGACCGTGTGCACCGTCGCGTCGCTCACATTTCGGCGTCGCTACCCACCAAATTTGATCGCGATCGGACGACATGAACTTTTGACGTTTCTTACGTCAAAACTAACTGTGACAGTGAATATAAACTTTATATTATTATTTTACTCCCGGCGCGCGTAAAGAAGTTTCACTTCAAAAACACGGAATTATACTACAAAAGCGTATTTATGGTTTAAATTTCATTTCTAAACTTACCAATCGAATTGTGAAAAAATATGGTTTGGTAATAATCATTATAAATATCTCTAAACATTTTTGTAAAATAACATATTTTGTGAAACTATGCAAAAACCTAGATTTTTAAAAGTCGCTTTTTAAATATGCTATACCGGGTGCGTCTCAAAAGTGGCTCACCCCTATAACTTTTTATTTTTTTAGATAAAAAAACGAGATTTGGTATGTTAGTATACGACATAAATTAGGATTGATTAGCGCATGCAATTGTTTTTGGTCACTTCCTATTTCACCGGAAATCACTACAACTTTTGATTTTTAAATGGCACTCTCGGTATTTTTTTCCTTTATTCGATAGAGAATGACATTCGGAATAGAATGACACATTATAGGTCAACTTTTGACATTCTCGCTTAATAAAAATTTGTATTTTAAAATTCAATCTAGAGTGCCATGGCTATGTTAAAACCACTAATTCTTAATCAAGGAGCCTTGGAAAAATAGATTTGATCGTTTAATGTTTTTAGTGTCTTGTCTTGGCCAGTTAGAAAATGCTCAAATCGTATTTTTAATTATATCTCAATTTTTTCAAATAGAACGAGGGTGGCTCATTAGCATATTTGGAAAAAGCATTTTTTACGAATAATTTGATACCACACACTTGGAATTTCGAGTCAAATTTACGTTACGAACCGCAAGTTATAATTTCAATTAAACCATATGCGAAAATGTCAAAAGTTGACATATGATGTGTCGTTCTATTCAGAATGTCATTTTCTATCAAATAAAGTAAAAAAATACCGGGGGTGCCATTTAAAAATCAAAAGTTGTAGTAATATCCGGTGAAACCGGAAGTGACCGAAAACAATTGAATACGTCAATCAATCCTAATTTATGTCATATACTAACATATCAAACCTCGTTTTTTTAACTAAAAAAATAAAAAAGTTATAGGGGTGAGCCACTTTTGAGACGCACCCGGTATATAATATATCCCTATTATTTTAGTAAACTTACTTGTATTTTTTTCGGTCTAGTCAAAACGACAGTTTTGTAAAACCGAATTATCCCGTCAGTTCTTCAGTAAAATGGTCCGTTTTTCGCCTAAACGCAAGGTTTTACTTGATACCTTTTCACTGAACAGGTAAGAGTGACAGGTAAAACGTTATTGGTAGACGTGGCTTTAGAGACATGGATCGAACCTTTGAATAAAAGGATTATGGAAGGAGTATATCAAAAATCTTAGATCCAACACGACGGGCTCCTAAAATAGCCGAATTAAATTCCGGTTTATCAGTGCCGTTCTAATTTTATTCAAAATGTGTAAAAATATTATATAGGGTAGACGTGGGGTAGACTTAATAATTTGTTGTTTTATTTTACGTTGTGAATAAATGTTGGTAGTTTTTAAAACTGTTATAAAAATATAGTTCTAATAAAAATAGAAACATCCGATACGTGACTACTGAAGCAAGTAAGTCAAATAGACGTATCTAAAATTTTTGGCATCTAATCTTTGACAAGCAGTAAATAAAAGCAAAAATACAAGAAAAATATAAGATTAGTTAATTTTAAGTGAATTTCATAAATGATCGGTTTACTACATGTATGTATTATTATAGTCACTTACTCGCGAAAAGTTATTTCGTTATTTCCCTCGATCTTTGACTGAGATCTACTGCACGCTACACAACCCACTATTTTACAGTTTTTTTTCGATAAATCGCAATAGTGTCACTGTTAATTTAAGCTTTGCCACAATTTCCGTCTAGATTTACTACCTTTAAACAACTATCAGTAGTAGAATAAATAATAGATAACCTTAAATAAGCTCAGAAAAGAGTGACAAATGAAGTTCAAATCAAATTCAAATGTGTCAAATTAATTATCAAACACAACTGTCAAGGATCCCTACCCTAGAGTCCTCTTTCCCTCGACCATGCATGAATACATCGATAGCATTACACTCCTTCCTTATTTTTTATAGGATCGAACTTATAGCTACAAACTAAAATTTATATTAAGTCATTCACTATACAGACGTAAATGTATACTAAGGAAAATATGTTCACTTGTACAGGATGTCTCAAAAAAGATTTACGCTACATAAAATAATGAAAAATCGTTTATAAATCGAAGGGAGTCGGGGAAAACTTTTGAACTAAAGACCTTCTCTAATGACGTCGTGAGAGGTTTGAGCTATCTAGCTTTGGATTAAGTTGGTGTTGATAATATTAAAAATAAGTGCCATAATATTTTGTTGTGTAATATATTCGTTATAATGTATTTATGATCTATCACCTATTACAACTGACAAGATTTTCGGCAATAGACACAGTAAAACTTGAAATAAACTGTCATGACTACTATGACGTTTTCATACGATCGTTTGGTATAATGACAGTTTTAGAATTAAAATTGTAATTTGTACTTACTGGAAAAATTTATTGCATATGGTCCCGACGCACTCTCCGATTCTGTCCTCTTGTTTAAGACAATGTAAAGATACCACAAGATCGTTGCCTCCGGGACAATGCAGTACTATCAATTGGTCTTGGCCAGGACTCACACTTATACCTGGTAAATAAGCATATATAAATATCTAAAAGCATATTTACAGTTGGACAAATGGATATAAAACAACGGGGCATCGCTAAAGGGAGCGCAGATCCCATGTATTTCGCTAATGGCATTCATAAAATATCAAGGAACGTGCGCTGTTTTATTAAAATATATCGGGAATTTCTATATCTTTCACTAAACTTTATATAATTTTTTTAGCTTTAAATATATACGCGTTTTGTTTGCGGTGATTATTACTAATATACTCGGAGATTTGCTAAACAGAGTATTGTTTGTTAGAAAGCATGTACTAATTTTAATCTTTACAAATACAGTAAAAATCATACAATCATCAAATATACCGCCACTGGATATTTCAATACTAGTCAATACTTTTACTACAACCAGGGAAGAGCATATAATTAGGAGTAGCACCGGCCAATAGGAAAACGTTATGCGCATGCCATCCACTTGGCAAAGAAACGTGCGAGAATCTCCATCAATCAGAATGAAAATTAAATTAAAAAGGTTATTAAAAAATATATACAGGATGGCCCATTACTGCGAGGAAGTCCAATATCGTCGTTGTTATCCAAGATTTAATGCAAAAAATTTAATACAAATGTTGCATGGTTTATAATGGTGCATATCCTAAAAATATTTTGTTGTATACAAGAATAAAGGGTGTCACAAAAAAAGTTATGATAAAGTTATAAGTTTTTTTTTAAACTGAGATATAGCAATTTAAATATTGCGATGTAGGCGACACCATAAAAATTACTCTCTTTAGATAAAGTAAATTGTTCTTTGGGGGGTTTATTGTTTTCCTCGGTGTTACGAAAGTATAACTAAGCATTAAAAAAGTTAAATTCACTCCAGTTTTTAACCAATTTTCCGATATAGTGTTTTTAACCAAAGTTTTAGTAAATAAGAAATAGAATGGCGACACGGCACAGTGCTTCATATAAAAAATAGTCTACTAGATGCAGAATTTTATGCTGAATCCAATTATCTATAGAAAAATGGGGGGTATAATTAAAAAAACTTAAAACTTTATCATAACTTTTTTTGTGACACCCTGTATCCAACAAAATATTTTTAGGATACGCCCCTTTATAAACCATGCAACATCTGTATCAAACTTTTTTTCATATCTTCGACAACGACGACGATGTTGGACTTCCTCGCACTAATGGGCCACCCTGTACATATATGTATATAATTATGTGTGCTAGAATGAATTAAGAATATATTAAATTTATAGGTAATATCGAGCAATTTTGCTTTTTATTGTGAAATTAGGAAACATTGATTTCCTTTTACTGTTTCAGATCCGTTTGTCAGATAAATGGTATAAAGAGCGAGACTATTAGCTGATTGGGCCTTATAATACGGTGAGTGTATCTTCCAACAATATATGCTTTTTTGGTATGATAACTGAGTGAAATATATGACTCAAAGTTAAAGTTTTGTCATACACACAATTAAAACTTTATAAACTGATTCTGGGAATTTATTATAGTCAAACATTGATTTTCATTGTAAAATTCAAGTCAAGTAATCACAATTAATATGATCTATAAACACTAGTGATAAATTATTTTGCTCAACTGTATTTATGCAGATACCTTTTTAAAAAATACAATACAGGTTAGTATATCAAGATATATTGTTTACTTTATCAGGACGGATTTATTAACTGAATCTAAGGAACCAAAAGACAATTATCCGAATTTAAGGATTTTAGAAAGTATCACTCTGTAGTAAAATTTATTATAAATATAATATTTACCTGTTAAATCTCTCAAAAGTACCCCTTCCTTCATATTCCTGAATTTTTCGCAGTCAAGTTTGAAAATGTACTCGTCAGTCACCAACATAACTCTCTCGGCCACTTTATTGAACTTGTTGAATTTCGTTACATAAGAAGAAAACAAGACCTGACTAAAACGCTTGGTGTTTTTCAGATTATTTACCGCCTCGTTGAAAGTGGTATAATTGCTATTTTCGTCCAATCTGCACAAATAATTACCCTCCCATTTGCGATTGAGTCCGTAAGTTGAACGTTTGTTAACCAGTGCGCTTGCAGCGCTGACTTTAACTTTCATCTGCGGCCAATCGCCTTTAGGTATTCGGCTTAGGATCATATAAGCCCGCCATCTGTTGTAAGCCGATCGAAGTAGATGGGCAGTAGGCTAGAATAAAAAAATAATTTTTATTTATATAGCTTAGTAGATAATATATATTATATTATAGTTATAATAAAGTTTTATGCAAGCCAAGTCAAGCAGGCTTTGACTTTGAATGAAATGTTTCTGTAAATAAAACTTTTTGATCATATTGAATCTTATGTTCAAGGTATTATAAAAATTGCTGTTTACAAATTGTAGGTAATAGATTTTTTCGAGGGGCAAACCTCTGGTGGTATTTATTGTACAAGCACTTGGTAATACTGGTATTTTTTGGTACTTTTGGTACTAATTTGGTATTTTTGGTACTAATTTGGTATTATTTGGTAATAAACTGGTATTATTTGGTAATTAACTGGTTTTATTTGGTATTAAATTGGTATTAAACAGGTATTTTGTTGGACATCTGGCAACGGTGGATGTAGATTTCTAGCCCATTTGCATTGAAAATGAGCCGCCTTCGCGCTCTTTACATGATCAAAATTTTTTGGTGTTGACCTATTTTATATGAAGTATTTTAAAGTTTTTATATTTAGTGTCCAAGGTTAAGTACCTACTTAACAATAAAATATACCTGGTAATATACATACTTAAGAATAATTACTTGTGTTTCGAGGTTATTTTTACCCGATATTAATTGCCAAGCTTGCAATTTTTAAATACATAAAAATGGTTTTTACGCAAAAACGGTACATAGCGTCATATGAAAAAATGTCGGGAAATAATTAAAGAACTCGCATCATGGAAACATAATATGGATCTAGTTAGAATTTCTTATTTTTCTTGTGCATATAATTATATTTTTGAGCTTATAAGTAACAAATAGCGCAAATAACAAAAAATTAAATTACTTTTTATGTCTAGTTTTTATTTAATAAATTTTTGAAGTATCGATGTTAATGGAACCGTTAAAATGACTTTTTAAACGTGTCATGACAGTAGCTTTATTCGAGTTCCCAAAAAGTACGGTTTTAGAATGGTTCTAGAACGATTCAAAACACTGGCACTATATGATTTTTTGCAACTTTTGACATGAATGATTGTCGTAATTAGACTGTGCGATATTTTTAAACCATTCTAGAACCGTACTTTTTTGGAACTCGAATTAAACTTATATGTTTTTCTGACCTAATTATCGTAGTTTGACATGAATAGGCCCTAAAGCTCCAAATATCTTAAATTTTTTAGATACTAAAAAGAATAATACTAATTTGGTATTTTTGGTTCTAATTTGGTATTTTTTTGGAAATAATTTGGTATTTTTGGTACTGTTTTCCCAAAATTGGTATTTATTGTACACCATTTTTGGCAGCGGTTTGCCCCTCGGATTTTTTCAATTTTAGAAACAAAATACAACCAAATTAATAAGCTACAAGTCTCTGTTTTAATGAGACGCACTTGTAAAACCCTGATGGCTGATTCCAATCTTAACCCTCACAATAACATTAGTCATAATCTCAGGAATATGAATCAACATGAACGAATGCCAGCAATCATGGTGTAAATTCCGCAATCTTAACATTAACAGGTCTAAAAATATGGGATATTTTATATTCTAAAGGCTAATGCTAGGGTTGCCTCTATGCCTAAACTACAGTTTTTAGAAATTATGAGAAAAAATATTTGACATGTATATTGAATCTATGGTTGGTGGTTTATAGATGCGAGCCGTCTCCTGATGAAGTCAATAAAGAATTGACGAAATATCGAGATATTAAAGCAAATGAGTTTTAACAGACTGTTACCTGATATATCTTCACCTTATTTTGTTTATAATTATCTATTCTTTCAATATTTCAAAAATATAAAACTATTACTGTTATGCCGCTGTAATGATGCTTAAGTAGTATTAAATTATTAAGCAGTGTAAGAGGTTAAGTAACTTGCCTGCACTCCCTTAGGTGGCGCTGGCCACATAATACTTTTTCCATAATCTCTCATTGACTTTGCTCTACTGAATTTCTGTTGCAAGGCGTTAATGTACGTTCTCATCTTTTTCAAACGATAGGCATTAATCATTACCATGAGCGCCTTCATACGCTTGTATTGTTGCCTTGCTTGGTACCCTACATAATATAAATAGTAAATATTCACACCACATTGTGCCTTATGTATAACGTTACCTTTCCAAGTTTTCTGAATAAGTGTAACAATTCCAGGAAGAAGTTGATTTCTGGCATTTTCCAAAGCAAATAATGTTTTAGGGGATCGGATAAAAATCTTTGTTTTCCCGTATTTCACATCATCGGCGTATCCTTTTTCGTCCATAAGAACTCGAACGGCATCGTGATCCGATCCATTACGGAAATTGGGCCAAGTAAATTGGGAAATCATTTTATATCTTTAAAAAATATCTATATTAATTTTATTTACTATGTTAGAACAACATTAATCTGAATTAGCATGTAGGGATTGTTTTGGTTTGAAAAACTTTTAATTTATTTTATTGCAAAATGATGCATTCACAGTGTATGTATTGAAATAGTACGTTTTTGACAGTTGCCGGTTATTAAAATTTCATCAGGGAAATGTGTTAAACTGCTAACTCCATTATTCCTAATTTTACAGAAGTGCAAAAAAAAGCGGCACAAAAAATGTATACATATGTAGCAAGTATATTCATGCGTTAATATTGTTACGTTTTTCGTCGGTTCCGTGTGGATAGAAAGTCACAATTTATTTAAACACTATTTATTTAACACTAATGAACAAAAATAATAACGATAAAAGACTTATAGAACTATTTACAAACGATTTATAACTAAGAATTTATTTTGAATTTTAGCGCGTCAACTGTATATTTATAACTGCCCTCTCTAGGCCACTGCCGCCGGCTTTTATACCGACAGGTAAAAGAAATCTAGAATAGTCCAAAGATCGTTAGGCGTATAGAGAAGGTTTTCGAATGTTCTCGTATGTACGAGTCCATTCTAGTGGGTCTCGATTCTTCTCGAACGAATGAATCATTGCGGTGTCTGTGCGATGTTAAGGTCATCCGAGGGCGGGCCATATTGTGAGGTTAGGTCGAGTCCACACCGGCTCGCAACACTGCCCCCTTCTTAGGCACATGCTCGTCCCGAGATGTATACGGGGAATGAAGGTATTTGCAAAGCTGGCCCCTGGTACATTGCGAAGTCTGGTAGAAATAGCAGTCTACAGTTTTCAAACCAAACCAAATCGCAAACGAGGATCTCGATTCCCGTAAATCTGAACAAGACTTCAATCATGTTCCGGATTGTACGCCAACTCAAACCATCGAGTCCACACGCCAGCTTCGGAATGGCTAATCGTGCAATGTTGTTGTTTAGCAGGGCTTCTCTCAGTTCAATCAGGGTCTTCCATAGATTGAGATAAGTCGGCTTACTCGGGGACCATTCCTTGGTGACCAGGTAGAAGATGTGCCTTGCTTGACCATGTGCATTGTCGGTTAGCCTCAAGACGCTTCCAACCTCGTGCGAAGCCGTTGTAAGGAGAAGAACGAAGAACCGGCTTCGTCGAGGTTGGAAGCGTCTTGAGGCTAATGTCGACAGCAGCACATGAGTCAACAGCCGCATCTTCAGCAAGGTCCGACTCATCGCTGATCTCTGAAGACCCTGATTGTTGCGGACACCCGCGACATTGCGCTTGCGTGATTGAGCTGAGCTGCGAGCAATTTCGAATCATGATTGAAACTGTTCAGATTTGCGGGAATGAGACTGTTTGCTTGCCACAATCCGAGATCGGCCGCCTTTCAGTCACAGCTGACTAACCCGCCCAGAGAAAGAATCCTGACCTTCACAGACACAGCACGACGACCCTGGCTGCTCTGCACCTGTTTGATCGCACGACCAGACTATAATCGAGAACACGGCAGTTGACAGTTCGGTTACCAGTTTGACCTTCATCAAAATAGTTGACGCAGTTATAAATCGTTGTAAATTTCTAGATTTTTTATCGTTAGTACGCGCCTGTCTATTAGTGTTAAATAAATTAGTGTTCGTAAATAAATAACTTTCTATCCACACTGGGAACTTTAGCTAACAGTCATGTCAAGTGTTGGCGTGTGTGATAGACAAGAAAATAAAATTGACCATGGCTCTTAAAGGAAATTGTTGAAAGACTTGAAAGTGTCTCGCACTCTCTCTCTTCCAAAATGCATTTCAGTTCGGACACTTTCAAGTCTTTCAACAATTTTTAGAGCCATGGTCAGTCTTCTTTTATTTTTCTTGTCTATCACACGCCACACTTGACACCAATTGTTACGTTTTTCGTCGGTTCCGTGTGGATAGAAAGTCCCAATTTATTTAAACACTATTTATTTAACACTAATTAACAAAAAACAATAACGATAAAAGACTTATAGAACTATTTACAAACGATTTATAACTAAGAATTTATTTTTGAATTTTAGCGCGTCAACTGTATATTTATAACTGCCCTCTCTAGGCCACTGCCGCCGGATTTTATACCGACAGGTAAAAGAAATCTAGAATAGTCCAAAGATCGTTAGGCGCATAGAGAAGGTTTTCGAATGTTCTCGTATGTACGAGTCCATTCTAGTGGGTCTCGATTCTTCTCGAACGAATGAATCATTGCGGTGTCTTGCGATGTTAAGGTCATCCGAGGGCGGGCCATATTGTGAGGTTAGGTCGAGTCCACACCGGCTCGCAACACTGCCCCCTTCTTAGGCACATGCTCGTCCTGAGATGTATACGGTGAATGAAGGTATTTGCAAAGCTGGCCCCTGGTACATTGCGAAGTCTGGTAGAAATAGCAGTCTACCGTTTTCTCTCCCGATCTCAGCTTTGGGTTGTAGCAGCAAACGAGGATCTCGATTCCCGTAAATCTGAACAAGACTTCAATCATGTTCCGGATTGTACGCCAACTCAAACCATCGAGTCCACACGCCAGCTTCGGAATGGCTAATCGTGCAATGTTATTGTTTAGCAGGGCTTCTCTCAGTTCAATCAGGGTCTTCCATAGATTGAGATAAGTCGGCTTACTCGGGGACCATTCCTTGGTGACCAGGTAGAAGATGTGCCTTGCTTGACCATGTGCATTGTCGGTTAGCCTCAAGACGCTTCCAACCTCTGGATCCTGTCGGCGTAGTTCTCCGACACGCCCAAACTTCTCATTGAACGTCGCAGCGATTCCTCTGGACATCCGCAAATCTCGAGCCACACAATGAGCGAGCGAATAATCAGGAGGCACGGAAAAGAGGTCTCGTTGATCTTCTTTGGTTACACCATAGCGAGCCTTCTCACTGCTGTTGTATCGGGCCATGAAATCGTCAAAGGACATCTCCGAATCAGGGGGATCAAAGCTGCAGGTTCTCACGGTCCCAGCACGATCTTCTATTTCGCCTTGGTAGGGGCTCAAACGGTTGAAATGGACTACCCTCGGTTTTCCTTTTGGCAATTTTCTGATACGGTATACGACGTCATTAATTCTATCCATGACTTCGTATGGCCCTTCCCACGAGGATTGTAGCTTCGGAGATAACCCACGACGTCTCTGCGGGTTATATAGCCACACCAACTTCCCTGGTTGGTATCCTCCATGCTCAGCTTGAATGTCGTAGTGTTCCTTCATTCGGTCACTAGCACTTTGAATATTTAGGCGGACTCTCTGATGAATGTCGTCCATCCTTTGACGTAGTGTGTGGACATAATCTTCTCCGGCGACTTCTTCTCCCGGTCGGCAACCAAATTTCAGATCACAGGGTAGGCGCACTTCCCGTCCCATAACGATGCTGGCTGGAGTTTGCCCTGTAGATTCTTGGACGGATGAACGGTAGGCCAACAGGAACAGGTGAAGAAATTTGTCCCAGTCTCTTTGGTGGTCAGAGACTACTTTGGCCAGATAACGGTTGATAGTTCTGTTCATGCGTTCAACCATCCCATCGGATTGTGGATGTAGAGCAGTCGTCCTGGTCTTGCGGATGTTCAGGACTTCACAGACGCCTTGGAACAGATTGGACTCAAAGTTTCTTCCCTGATCTGAATGAAGCTCCATGGGAACACCAAACCTGCAGATCCATTCTTTAACAAGGGCATCAGCAATCGTGGACGCTTCTTGATTTGGCAACGCGTAGGCCTCGACCCATTTGCTGAAGTAATCCATTACTACCACAATGTATTTGTTGCCATCGTTCGTCTCCGGGAAAGGACCAGCCACGTCGATCGCTATTCGTTCGAAGGGACTACCAACATTGTACTGGCGCATAGGGGCTTTACCACGCTTTTGTGGCCCATTAATGGCTGCGCAAATGTCACATTTCTTACACCAGGCCCTCACATCTTCTTTGCAGTTCACCCAGTAGAACCGTTCACGCACCTTGCCAGTGTCTTGGTAACACCAAGATGTCCTCCGCTGGTTCCATTGTGAACTTCCTCCAAGACTTCTGGGACCCTCTTCTTTGGAATGACGATCTGCCTTCTCTCTTCTTGTCCCTCCGGTCTCTCGATCACACGGCGAAGTAATCCGTTATCTATTACCAAGGAATTCCACTGGGCCCAGTACGACTTTACGTTCGGCGAATATCTGCAAACTTCTTCCCACGTTGGTCTTTGGCCTGTGTTTTTCCAGTTAATTACTAAACCTAATTCTGGGTCACTGGTTTGGTCATTTGCAAGATCTTCGGGTTGCCAACTATCATTAACCACAGTTGTTCTTAGGAGTTTCACTTCTTTCTCTTCTGCTCGGGAACAATGCTTACAGTCCTTAGGGCAAGGTCTTCTGGAAAGTGCGTCGGCATTCCGATGGATTGCCCCAGTTCGATGTTCTGTGTCGAAGTCAAATTCTTGTAATCGTTCAATCCATCTAGCTACCTGCCCTTCAGGATTCTTAAACTGCAACAGCCATTTCAAAGCAGCATGGTCTGTTCTTAACAAGAACTTTCTTCCATAGAGATACTTGTAGAAGTGTTCCACTGCTTTAACTACTGCTAGTAATTCTCGTCTGGTTACACAGTAGTTCCTTTCCGGTTTTGACAAGGTCTTACTAAAATAACCAATGACTTTTTCTTGACCATCCTGGATCTGAGACAGAACAGCGCCTAACGCAACATTGCTAGCGTCGGTATCCAATATAAAGTTTCCGTTGCCAAGAGGGTAGCTAAGTATGGGCGCACTAGTCAGGGCCTTCTTCAATTTTCGGAATGCTTCGTCAGAATCTGAGTCCCAAGAGAAACGCCTCTCGCCTTCGGTAAGTCTGGTCAATGGTTTTGCGATGGTGGCGAAACCCTGTACATAGCGTCGATAGTATATGCATAGTCCCAAAAAGCTTCGTAGTTCATGTTTATCTTTAGGTATCGGCCACTCTTCCACTGTCTTGGTCTTCTGTGGATCTACCGCAACTCCTTGGGAGGAGACTACATGGCCCAAGTAGTGTACCTTTTCTTGACACAGATGACATTTCTTGGGGCTAAGTTTCAAACCGGAGCTCCCTAGTCGCTTGAAAACTTCTTCCAAATTCTTCAGATGATCGTCAAAGGATTTCCCAACCACTATGATGTCATCCAGGTACACTAAACAGGTAGTCCAATAGTCCCTTTAACACAGACTCCATTAGTCTCTCAAAGGTAGCTGGCGCGTTGCACAATCCAAAAGGCATGACGGTAAATTGCCACAGTCCGGAGCCCACCGAGAACGCTGTCTTCTCTCTGTCTTTCGGCGCCATGTCGACTTGCCAATATCCACTCTTCAGATCTAACGTAGAGAATATCGTTGACCCCGCCAGCGTGTCTAGAGTATCGTCTATCCTCGGCAGGGGATAGCTATCCTTCTTGGTAACATTATTAAGTTGCCGATAATCAACACAGAACCTGGTGGTACCGTCTTTCTTCTTTACTAGTACTACCGGCGATGTCCACGGGCTGTTAGATGGTTCGATGACACCCTCTTCTTTCATTTCTCGAAGGATTTTGTCAGCTTCTTCACGTTTGGCGAGCGGCAGTCTACTCGGATTTTGTTTGATTGGTCGTGCATCTCCGGTGTCAATTTTATGTTGTACTAAATTGGTACGACCTCTATGTCCTGCTTCTCCTTTATCAAACACATCTTGATACTTGATTATCAGGTTTCTCAATTTTCTACTATCTTCGGGAAATAATCCCTTAACGTTTACTAACTCCTTAACCATTTTGTCCGGAATTTTTGAAATCGAAACTTTGGAGGCTTCCACGCTTCGAATGACTGAGGAGGCCGAACAACAGTACCCTAACAGGGTTCCCTTCTTCAAGGATACAGAATGATAATTCGTGTTCATTACTCTTACCGGTACAGACTTCTTCGCTCGTAGCAGGGGTTTTCCAACAGCGACCCCTCGTCCTATTTCGCTGTCATGGTTCCTTGGCTCCAACAGAATAATACTCCCATTATTCGTTTTACCTTCCAGGCGACCATCCAAAAATATCTCACAGCGCTCAGGGATCGAAACATCTTCTGCTACTACCACGCGAAGCGTCTCCTCACATTTTCGATGTAGAACCACTTCTTCTTCATTTATTTTCAAAATTTCTTGTTTGAGGTTTAGTTCAAAACCTCTAGTGGTCACGATGTCCATTCCGAGAATAAGTTCATCTTCGATGTCTGCTACTAACACTCGATGATTAAAACAGGTGCTTCCGATAACAAAATTAAGATCTACCTCTCCATGGATGAGAGCGCAGCTTCCTGTAGCTGTACGTAGTCGCCATTGTGTTGTTTTAATCCTTTTTGATGTTTTAAGGATATCCGGCCTGATGATCGTTTTGGTCGCACCCGTATCCAACAGCATGGTCCGTAACTCTCCATCCACGAAACTAGCCACAAAAATGCTGTTGAACTTGTGTTGTAGCGATGCGACTTGAACAGTTTTCGTTGGAACCTGTTGGGTACTGCTCCATATGTGTCCCTTTGATTCGACACTTGGCGAAACCGAGTCCACGTCTTTTTCTTGACAGTGACTTCTTACGTGTCCTGCCTGGCCGCAATTCCAGCAACAAGTCGGTCCTTTCTTGCCCATGTACTCCTCCATGACTTTCCGTACAATGCTTTCCACGGATTTGTCGGAACATTGGTTGACCGCCCGTACTCTCACTAGAGACCGAGAACTGTTTCGCGGCCTCAAATTCTAGGGCACGTGCTAAAGCATCCACCAAGCGCGTTGGGTGGGCTAGAAGAAGCGCTTGCCTTGTCTCCCTGTCACGTAAGCCATCGGAGAATGTCTGTACTGCCAACCGCTCCATAACATTCTCGGGCGTAGCAGGATACGCAAGGCGAACCAGGCGGGCTACGTCGGCTTCAAACTCCTGCAGAGACTCATTTGACTTTTGAATGCGATTTTTTAGCTGGGAATGATAGACATGTTCCAAATAAGCTTGGCCGTACCTCATTTCTAAATGTCGTACCAATTGCTGATAATCTCCCTGTTCCGATGGTGACAATGTCTGCAGAATATCAGTCGCATCTCCTCGCAGTGCGACAGTCAAAGCGGTAGCCTTTTCGGCGATTGTCCATCCGTTCGCTCTCCCAGCGGCCTCAAACTGGCAAAAATAATTGGCCCAAGCGGTTTTTCCGTCAAACTGTGGAGGCTTAATAACTGACTTTGAGATATACTTATTTTCGACTAGTTTCGGTGCCTCCGATGTTTCTTGAAATTTTGGTGAATTTGTCTTTGCTATTTGTTCTTTCAAAATTTCGATTTTTCTATTTACATCTTCCTCAATCTCCGTTATTTTGTCTTGTAGTTCCGTAGAATTCTCTATAATCTTATTGTTTAAACTTTCTTCTAAATTAAGTATTTTGTCATTGAAACTGGCTTGTAGATCTTTAGAATTTTCTATGATTTTATCCTCTAAAATATTAATTAAATCCTGGGAATTTTCCATAATTTTATCTTTCAAACTGTCTTCTAATTTTTGAGAATTCTCTGTCATTTTATCATTCAAATTCTCTTCCAAGTTAATCATTTTACTATTCAAATTGTTCAAGTTGTCGTCTAATTTTTGAGAATTCTCTGTCATTTTATTTTCTAATTTTTGTAGGCACGAGTCAAGGTCACCTTCCAACTCAAAGCAAAATGTGTCAGGATCCTCACCTTCCTCCACCAAAACGTCTCTCAGTCTAGCTTGCAAAATGCTTTTCCTTCCATCTGTCTCGCTGCTCTCTCTCTTCCAAAATGCATTTCAGTTCGGACACTTTCAAGTCTTTCAACAATTTTTTAGAGCCATGGTCAGTCTTTTTATTTTTCTTGTCTATCACACACGCCACACTTGACACCAATTGTTACGTTTTTCGTCGGTTCCGTGTGGATAGAAAGTCCCAATTTATTTAAACACTATTTATTTAACACTAATTAACAAAAACAATAACGATAAAAGACTTATAGAACTATTTACAAACGATTTATAACTAAGAATTTATTTTTGAATTTTAGCGCGTCAACTGTATATTTATAACTGCCCTCTCTAGGCCACTGCCGCCGGCTTTTATACCGACAGGTAAAAGAAATCTAGAATAGTCCAAAGATCGTTAGGCGCATAGAGAAGGTTTTCGAATGTTCTCGTATGTACGAGTCCATTCTAGTGGGTCTCGATTCTTCTCGAACGAATGAATCATTGCGGTGTCTGTGCGATGTTAAGGTCATCCGAGGGCGGGCCATATTGTGAGGTTAGGTCGAGTCCACACCGGCTCGCAACAATATGATAAAGTGATAACAATAATATTTGTTGGGGAACAATAAAACTCAATATTTATTTAAAATGTTATCGTA
This sequence comes from Sitophilus oryzae, assembly GCF_002938485.1. Taxonomy (NCBI): domain Eukaryota; kingdom Metazoa; phylum Arthropoda; class Insecta; order Coleoptera; family Curculionidae; genus Sitophilus; species Sitophilus oryzae. The sequence continues at coordinate 8,060,041 of NW_022146254.1, read as the reverse complement.
AAAATTACGTATTAAAGGTATATAAAGTATAAAATGGAGTTAGCAGGTTAAGAAGTTTCATTGACGATTTGTTTGTCATTAAAGTGGTTATGAGGAAAATTGTGGCCCGTTTAGTGTCGCCGAAATTATGAGTTCGGGGATTCACCAGTATAGTATTATACCGTATGATCGAAAGAAAGAAGGATGCCCTGTTCTGAACAGTGTGGCAAACACATTAGAAACCCTACTGAATCTAGTAGGTTTCGCAGCGTAGGTAGGAAGTTTTATTGTTAGTAGAGATTATTGGTAGGTTTTGTCTTAAGTCTTCTGGCAATAATTTTAAGAAATAAAACGGCATTTTCTAGCCTCAAAGTTAAATAAATTGATAGGTACATTGTGAATTACTGAAAATGGATATACTCATGCCTCCTTTCAACCATATTCTCAATCTCAGGAGATGAATTCCCTCGCTAGGAATTTAAAACATTCTCAGTTCCTCGAGAAAAATAAGAAAAAAACGTGAAAATTCAGAATAAATATTAAAAGTAACTATTTTTTAAGCGCGTTTTAATAATATTTTACAATACTACACCCTGCTACGTATACTTATACTAACCTCTTGAGGAATTTGTCATATCTCTGCCTGTAAGCAAATCCTGCTCTTCTCACTCTAACATTTTCAATAAGTCCCAGATAACTGACCTGATGTTTTACTCTCTCATAATCAAAATTTGTAGGCGACTTCACTTCATTAGGTTTAATACAGCGGATATAGTGGGGTTCCTTACTTATTAAAGTTTTAACAAGTTCTTGCATGGAAGTTTTGAATAGTGTACCTGCAGTTGGAGGCCTTTTGGTGATCTATAAAGTATTTCTTAAATAAATAAATTAGGTATACAGGGTGGTCCGAATTGTATTCGGGAAACTTCAGCGGCATATTCTGCAGATAAAAATAAGTAAAAAAGTTGGTATACATTAATGTCATAAAATGCTTCGTTTCGGAGATAGCTGGTGTAGAAATGTCATTGATATATCGATTTTTTCAAATAACTTCTGAACTAACGTCGACATTTGGACAAAACCTTGCGTCTGGGTGTTTTTTGACATGATAAATTTGATTTCAATATTATATAATTCCTACTTGTATGGGACGCCACCTACATTTTTTAACGGTTCTGAAAAGCAATAAATTTTCCGAAACGAAGCATTTTAGGACATACATTTATACTGTCAAGGTGTATGTGGCGCCATCTGTCGGAGAAGCAAGCAACTAAAACCGCAACGTGTCAAGAAATCTGAAGACATTTTTTTGTTGTAGCGCCATCTCTTAACCAAGTCGACAAGTAAGCGAAGCAGACAATAGAATGTACTAGTAGATGGCGGACCCTTCCCGATAATTTTGGACTGTTCGCGAAACACTCACCACAGCTATATAAAAGGAGCGCTTACGCCAGTTGGACAGTTTGAAGTTTGAATATACCGCGCTTTAAATAGTGAAATACCGTTAGAGTAATAGTAGTTGCATAAATTGTGTTGTAAATAGTATAAGTTGTGTGTACAGAGTGAGACAAATAAATTCGTTAAGTATTTTATCGTGAGTTTAAATCAGTGGACCCACGGAATCCGTAACAATACGTTTTTTTTACTTATTATCTGCAGATTATGCTGTCCAGTTTTCCGAATACAATTCGGACCACCCTGTTATAAGAAATATATATTTACCTGTGTTATATGTTGTGCACCTTCGGGCCACATATCCTTCAGGTTTGGATCTTTAGAACTGTACAACAATCGCTTAAAATCTTGGAATAAAGTATCTTTATTTTTGTCCAAGAATCCAATAATACAGTATGTGACGTCTCCGGCGTAGTGAGTTATTCTGAAGTCGATTTTGTGTCTCAGACTTTTCTCGCTTTGCTTGGTTTGTCGAGACATGAAGTGTTTGTGGCCTTGGAGTTGCCTATCCATGTTTTCCAGAAGCATTTCATCGGTTACTTTTTCAGCGGTCATTTTGCAGGCATCGTCCATAATTGCCATTACGCCTAGAGTGATTATTATACTATAAATATGATTATGGAAATCTTTAAATGAATAAATTATTTTTATCGCATTTTAATCTTACCGTTTTTGAAATATTTAGGTTTTTGTCAAAATACAGTAATAATTTTAATGTCCTATTTCTCTATGCGTATTTAAGTTTTTAAAACCAAATATTGTACTGAAGTATTTCTATTTACTAAAATTTGTGTTGCAATAATAAAAATTATACTACCTTACACAGAGTGTCTAAAAATTTATTTTATATAATTACTAGCTTTAAACGGCAATAATTTTTTTAATTTAAATGGAAACACCCTGTATGTATGAGAATCAGATGCACAATTTAATTGTCTATCAAATTGTATTATATCATTATATACCTATCTCTTCAAGTTCTCGTAGAAAATGCATTTTCTTATAATTTAGACCTAATTTATCAATATACCTATAGAATATTGACATTTTAGATTATTTTTGATTAAGATGTAACAATTTTTAAAGAGTACAGATACTAATATTGTCGATATATCCTGTTCAAATATTTGTTAAAGAGGACCAATTAATATGATTCCAGTATTCAAACTACATTAATTGACTGTTTGCGTTGATTAACAATAATTGCTCCAAATACTAAAAAATTGAATTTTGTATGTGAATTAGATAGTGTGGTAAAAAGTAACAACTTAAACAATTTATTTAATTTTTTGACGAATGCCAATTTATAACAACAGAGACGTTCATTTTCATAACTTATTATTATATTGATTTCTGATTCAAATCCACATTTATTTAGAATAATTTATTAACTAACACAATTAAGTATGTAATTAATTAATATTTGGGCGTTGGGCGGAAATAATGGTGGTATATTTAATTAATGGTATACTCTTTTATAAAGATTTAAATAGTTTTCTTTTTGTATAAAAATAGGCTAGTAATATTTTCGTTTTTAGCACCTGTAGATTTGGTACATTCGTTTCTTTAAAAACAAACTAAAATGTCAATATTCCATGGGTACATTGATAAATGAGGTCTAAATTATAAGAAAATGCATTTTCTATGAAAACTTGAAGGGATAGGTAGAAAATGGCTACAATTTGATAGACAATTAAGTGTACATCTGATTCTCCTAAAATATGCAGGCTGTTCCATTTAAGTTAAACAAGTTATATTGCCGTTTAAAGCTAGAAAATATTTAAAATAAATTTTTAGACACTCTGTATGAGGCAGAATTATTTTTATTATCGCAACACAATAACTGATCAATAAATAATCTTCAGTAAATATTTAGTATTAAAAACTTTGATACTCTTGGCGAAATGAAGCCTTAAAATTTTTACTGCAATTTTACAAAATTGAAAATATTTCAAAAACGGTAAGGTTTAAATGTGATAAACCTTAATCAAATTTTTTTACCTTTATTTTAATCGTAAAAACTAAAAATGTAATAATATACAGGGTGTTCCGTTTAAAAAAACACAACTTTGATATTTTTTATTTCTTTGGGACACTATGTATCTTGTAAAGTATTTTTAAATTGTAGTTCTAATAGTCCTTCAAGGAACCCAAAACTTACAATTTCTAAAAATCTAATCGTTTAGCTACAATACTCCGTGTCGTATGTGGTGAACAACCCTGTATTATATGATTTTGTCTGGGTAGGCAACGTCTTTTTGCCTACATTATATGCACGCCACTGACGCACAGTGGGGTATTTGACACTGACAGTTGATCGAAATTTTTTTATGTAGACCTTATATAAATTATTGCTATTTTCAATTAAAGAGGAAATAATATGAACAAAATAAAGGATAATTCGTCGATTCTAAAAAAAGAAAGAAAAATCACTGTTCCAGTGTTTCCACGGTCAGTGCCAGTAGTAATATCGCAACTACTACTACTAATGCTACGACTGATCCGCGAGCAATGCCCATACCACTAAAGCCGCTACTAATGCCAAATTGTGCTATACTGCTAATGGCACTAATGCGATCGCTTTGTACACAACAATGCCATCGCGGTTTACACCTCGCATTAGTATATCACTGATTGGCAAATTGGAGGAAACCAAGAATGTTTTTCTCATTTTATCAGCAAAATCGCAAAAAGTCGCAGTATTTTATTTTACTGTATGAAAGCCCAATGTTTACTAAGTAAAACGTATATAGACAATATGCTGAATTCTTCGAAATGCGCAACTAAATCTCTAAGTATAATAAAAATGTCACAAATTTAATCAAATTTTCTGAACGCCTAACTTTTAGTTGCAAAAAAAATCGTTAGTATAGAGAATATCAAAATAAATAATACGTTTTTGTAGAATACATACCTGTAGCTTGCTGAGCCATTTTCAATCAAAACGATAATATAAACGTAAAAAGAGCACAAGAACAACAACAATTTATAATTTTAAACATAAAATTTAGCCATTTACCTCTTATCTGTGAGAAGTAACAACTTTGACGTTTCGTTGAAACAAATGAATGCAACTAAACACACCATAGCAACGCCATTCATGGCAGAGATGATTTAACTTATCATTTATCTTTTTTTGGGAAATCTTAAAGACATTTGCTTTTTCGAATTTCGATCACCTTTTTCATGCTAATACCCCACCGTGTGACGGGTAGGTAGATATTTCCTCTCTTCCATATACTTTGCAGGAGGAGAAAAATATCGCCCATACCTACTAATGACATCGACGATACATTATAGAAAATATCAAAGACTAAAATCATTGTTGTTCGATTCTCAAACATAATGCAAAATAATAAAACAATAAAATAAAAATGATGATGATTTTATAGAACTTAATATTCAATATCCCCTGAAACATAAAACGTCGAGTATAATTTTACATACCTTTGTGAGGAGCCTCGACTAGATCACAAATAATCTGATTATTAAAATACTCGATATTCGTCCATTCGATGCCCTCCCTGTTATATTCCTCTTGTTCCTGCTTGAGTACTAGTTCGATAAAGAGCTGCTGCAGTTTCTCGTTACAGTAGTTTATACAGAACTGTTCGAAACTGTTGTTATCGAATATTTCGAAGCCGTAAATGTCCAGAACGCCGATCAGCGAACTCTGGTAGTTCTTCTGGAAGTTCGAGGAATCTACAGCGATGGCAGCGTTAATCTTCTTGACTATCCAGTTGAATAGACGCTCGTAGATGGCTTTGGCAAAGGCGTCTCGGCCAAACGAAGCCTCTGTTTCGGTATGTTCCTTTCTCATAATATCACCACGCGCGGCGATAACTCTTTCGCTTAAAGCGGTCTCTAAGTCTCTTTTTGGGACCTGGAGCAGGTCGGCAACGTGATCGACGCTTTTCGACTTTTTAATTTCCAATTTTTCTTCGTTGATATCGAATTCCACGTTACCCAGGTGGAGAATGGCAGCTATTACACGCCATAGCGTCTCCTGGTCAGCTTGGGAGAACTGAAAAATAATGAATAATAATAATAATGTCTGTACATCTGTGACAGGTTCATAACTGGAAAATCTGGATATACAGGGTGTCCCAGGCTGAGCATGCATTAGAAGTTTCTAGAGGACTATCGTATCTAGATCGAAAGTTTTTCGCACCTTATTGTTTCACAATGAGATCTGTCGATTAGAAATATTTTAATATGGCGGCTCTTCCGGAAATACCGGAAGTTGACAGCAACTTTCTTATTTTAAAAGGGTACCCCCATTTTTTATTACATATTTAAATTCTCTATAAAATTTTATGAATTTTTATATCTAATACTCTATAATATCAAACATTAACCGTTCTTTAGAAGAAAAACAAAAAAAATAAAATATTTGGAAAAAAACTGCCTGTCAAAAAAAAAATTGTATACAGGGTTGTTCACCACATACGACACGGAGTATTGTAGCTAAACGATTAGATTTTTACAAATAGTAAGTTTTGGGTTCGTTGAAGGACTATTAGAGCTACGATTTAAAAATATTTTTACAAGATACAGAGTGTCCCAAATAAATAATAAATATCAAAATTGTATTTTTTTAAATGGAACACCCTGTATATTATTGCATTTTTAGCTTCTACGATTAAAATAAAGGTAAATTTGATTAAGGCTTATTACACTTAAACCTTACCGTTTTTGAAATATTTTGAATTTTGTAAAATTGCAGTATAAATTTTACGGCTTCATTTCTCCGAGGGTATCAAAGTTTTTAATACTAAATATTTACTGAAGTTTATTTTTTGACCATTTATTGTGTTGCAATAATAAAAATTATACTACCTTACACAGAGTGTCTAAAAATTTATTTTTAATAATTACTAGCTTTAAACGGCAATAACTTGTTTAATTTAAATAGAATACCCTGTATATTTTACAAGAATCAGATGCACAATTTAATTGTCTATCAAATTGTATTATACGACTTTCTACCTATCTCTTCAAGTTTTCCTAGAAAATGCATTTTTTTATAATTTAGATCTCATTTATCAATATACCCATGGAATATTGACATTTTAGATTGTTTTTAAAACAACAAATGTACAAAATGTACAGGCTAGTCATCGTTTTTAGTAAAACGATGATATTACTAGCCCATTTGTATGCAAAAAGAAAACTATTTAGATCTTTATAAAAGAGTATACCATTAATTAAATATACCACCAGTATTTCCGCCCAAATACTAATTAATTACATATTTAATTGTCTTCGTTAATAAATTATTCTAAATAAATGTGGATTTGAATAAGAAATCAATATAATAATAAGTTATGAAAATGAATGTCTCTGTTGTTATAAATAAGCATTTGTCAAAAAATGAAATATCATTTTTAAGGTGTTAGTTTTTTTACCACACTGTCTAATACACATAAATAATTCAGTTTTTTAGTATTTGGAGCAATTATTATTAATCAACGCAAACAGTCAATTAATGTAGTTTGAATACTGGAATCATATTAATTGGTTCTCTTTAACAAATATTTAAACAGTTTTTTTATTTTTTAATGAAATAAACGAACTATAATGACAATATTAGTATCTGTACTCTTTAAAAATTTGGTACATCTTTAAAAATAATCTAAAATGTCAGTATTCCATGGGTATATTGATAAATGAGTTCTAAATTTCAAGAAAATGCATTTTCTACGGAAGCGTGAAGTGATAGGTAAAAAATGGCATAATACAATTTGATAGACAATTAAATTGTGCATCTGATTCTCATAAAATATACAGGGTGTTCCATTTAAATTAAACAAGTTATTGCCGTTTAAAGCTAATAATTATTTAAAATAAATATTTAGACACTCGGTATAAGATAGTAAAATTTTTATTATTGCAACACAATAACTAATCAATAAATAAACTTCAGTAAATATTTAGTATTAAAAACTTTGATACCCTCGGAGAAATGAAGCCTTAAAATTTATACTGCAATTTCACAAAATTGAAAATATTTCAAAAACGGTAAGGTTTAAGTGTAAATAAACCTTAATCAAATTTACCTTTATTTTAATCGAAAAATGTAATAATATACAGGGTGTTCCATTTAAAAAAATACAACTTTGATATTTTTTATTTATTTGGGACACTCTCTAACTTGTAAAAATATTTTTAAATTGTAGCTCTAATAGTCCTTCAACGAACCCAAAACTTACAATTTGTAAAAATCTAATCGTTTAGCTACAATATTCCGTGTCGTATGTGGTGAACAACCCTGTATAGCTTAAACGTCAAATTTAGTGATTACCACTGTGCCATAAAGAGAAGATATGTGGCTATCTATTTCAAAAATTAAATTGTTTTAATGTCATATAATATTGGCTGTAGCTGTCATGGAAATGAGAGGTTAAAAAATTATCATAAATCATTTTTTCCAAATAGAAACTTACTTTTTTATTTCACTAGTAAAAAAGTCTTTTAATTCATTACTTTTTGATCATACATGTTCATATACTTTAAAATAAATCGTCTATAAGATTTATTAGGTAAGTGTGACTAGATAGTAATAATTATTAATTCTAAATTTCAATTTCTCTAATGTCTATCAGAAAATAAAAAAAAACAGACTTATCTGCAGCCTACAGTATGTCCCCGGATTGTCTTTACAAGAGGAAAAAAAACTTTTTTATTATTGACATTTTGAGAAAAATGCATTATTCATAAAAAATTATGCTTATTCTAAAATTGTTAATCCCGTTTATACTTTTTCAAATTTCCATGCCGTTTTAGAGAAAACTAAAAAAAAAACATGAAAATATAGTTGAATTTTTTCCTAAGTCCTAAAAATCAAAAGACGTTTCTATGGTAATATCAAGGTAATATCAGCATCAGCTTGGTTCCAACGCAGAAATTAGGACCGTTCTAGAACGGTTATTGGTATCGCCGGGATCGAATTTGTGCGCATGTGTCGACTAGGACAGTTCTGTTACGATACCAAAATTAAATGCAGTTGGAACGGTTTGGGAATCGATTTTAGAATTCGCCCTGGCCGCTGTGGCGCCTTACGCAGGAATTTATATCATAACCTTACTTTTTGTTATTGTTATTGGTTAGATAGATTTTTATTATCTAAAGGATTCAAAATGAGTAATATACCGTATGATCAAAAAAAAACCGGCGTTAGCGATGGCTATGAAATGAAGATCGCTGTCAATTTTTATATGTAAAATTATATGGAGAATGGCATTGATCATCATTTCCAAACCAACTGGACGCCGTTTTTTCTCGATCGTACGGTATTTACGGGCTTAAACTAAACACTATAAGACATTTTTTAATAAATTGGGAGGGAGATTTATTTGTACGTTTGAAATCATTCGTTCAAATCATTTTTGCTGATATCCAACAAAGACTCGATATCACTGTCCCCGTCGTCACTCATCATAGTTCAAAAATAGAGTAGTAGTAGAATTGGAGTTCTCTCAAATAACACTTTAAGCTTCAAAACATCGTCAAAACAACAGATAAATAAACTGTCAAAATTAAAAAGAGAAATGGCTAAAGGTATTTAAAGTCCAGAAAAAAATCAAAAAATCTGCTCACACACTCTTAATGCGCAGGTCAGTCCCTATGATTCTTGCTTTCAGGCTGGTATCGAAAATACGGTTCCGGAATCGATTCACTAACGGTGACAACTTTTGTTGGAACGTTCACTAAACGATTCTCTCGTGGTTGGAACGCTTTTTCTCCACTGCGCAGAAGCGTTACCGTACCGAGTACGGTTCTCTACGTTGCGTCGCGTCGTTGGAAGGAAGCTATCATTTAGACTTAATTCTTTGATAGATGGTTATTAATAATTTCCATTAAAGTCATATTTTTTACTGTTGTTAAAATATCACATTTTCCGATAACTATTATCACCCTTTCCGTAGAATTCAACTAAAAATAAATTTAGTACTTCTTTTACATTTGAGAACAGCAAAAAATACGACGTTAATTAAAATTCTATTAATAACGATCTGTGAAAGAATGAAATCGAAATGATATTACCATTTACCCCTTTTGATCTTAGGACTAATTCAACTATATTTTCATGATTTTTTAAATTTTCTCTAAAAAGAAGAAATTTGGAAAAGTATAAACTGGATTAACCATTTTAGAACAAGCAAAAATTTGTATAATGCATTCTTCTAAAAATGTCTATAATAAAAAAGTTTTTCCTCTTGTAAAGACAATCCGGGGATATACTCTATAAAGATTTTTATTTGATGGTTTATTGATTAGAGAAATTATTTTTTGTCTAACAAAGCTTCTCATTGGCTCTACAAGTAAAGAGCCACTATCTGCGGAACTTTTGTGGGTAAATCTTGTGTTTGTGGGTTATAAAATTATTGTTGTTAGATAAAAAAAAAAGTTTGCTGTATTAGCAGTAATAATCCAGATTTTCTAGTATAAATATATTTATTAATCATAGAAAATTAATATTTTCACAAGGTTGGAAATTCCTTGGATAATGAAATATAGTAATTAACTATCATTATCTTTTAAATTAAATAACAAAACAATAAGAAAATACAAAATTGATAATTTACGGTAAATCAAAAGCGACACAAGATAAATAAGATGCTTTTGATTAAGCTCTCTCTTTCATTTTTTTACAGGGTGTTATTAAATAAATGCAAGCAAACTCGGGTGGTGATATTGGTGATATAAAAGAGTTTTTCATATATTCAATTAGTTACACGTATCCCTACAAAGTTAATCGCTTATCAAGGGCAAACCAGAATCATATCAATGTCAATTTGCACCAACACGTTCCTCCGGTCCTCTTCTACTGCAAATTTCTTATTTAACGCGTGCTAAAGTTTTTTTATTTTCTTATATTAACATAACTAGCCATCATAAATCATCACACAATATTAACGTAATATTTCTATACAGATATTATTTAACTGCACTTTTACATTAAGACAGGTTATATATAAGCGATATTAAATTATACTGTATTCCTCTATGTTATGGGAATGATTACGTCTTAACGCTTGAGAACCCCCATTTATAATAAACGCGGTTAAAAATTATTGCGTGTAACAGAGCTGTTAAAAACAGATTATTGTCTAAACTCGCTCTAGCTATAAATCATACTCGAGATGAAAAAACGACAAACTAGGAACTAGTTGCGGAAGGCAAAGGATTTGATAATTTATTGAAAGAATTGACCCTTAAGTGTGGAGTTCCTACAATAAATACTATCAAAGGTAAAGTCGCTAAACAATTTGAGGTTATATTATCAGGGGCGTCCAAAGCATGATGAAAAATATAAAATATATATCACTGTAACGACATATACAGGGCAGCCAGACGGCCCGCGCTTTGGTCAGGAGAGCATAGCAAAAGATATACAGGGTGGTCCGAATTGTATTCCGGAAACTTCGGCAGGATATTCTACAGATCAAAATAAGTTCGTATAAATGTATGTCCTAAAATGCTTAGTTTCGGAGATACAGGGTGTAGAAGTTTCATTTTTATTTCGATTTTTTCCAAATAATTTATGAAGTAACGTCAATATTTGGATGGAAATTGGTATCTGGGAGTTTTGTGACACGAGAAATTTGATTTTGATGTCAAAATTACTCCTATTTGTAGGGGGCGCCACCTACATGTGTTTTAACTGTTCTGAAGAGTAATAACTTTTCGACCGTACCTGTATAAAACCACTGACTAAAAAAATATACATTTCCATGACTTTTTATGTAAATAATGCCTCTTGATAACCGTTCTCAAGATATTTAGAATGGAAATAGTCAATACATGTCATTATTGACAAAAAATAAGCATACGTTGAGTGTAGTTACTTGACTGAAATAATACATTTTTATTTTTTTAAATTAATCATAAGTTTTTCTGCGAAAAAATTATGATTAAACAGTTTCCTTTGAACTTTTGACACAAAAAGATTTCAAATTTATGATTTCAGTCTAATTACTATTTAGTCAACATGTTTAATCTATGTCAATGATGACAGGTATTGATAATTTCGATTCCAAATATCTCGAGAACCATTACTCGTAGCGATTTTTACCAAGAGACCTTTTTTATGTAAAAAAAGTCGTAAATGTATATTTTTTTACTCAGTAGTTTTATACAGGTACCGACGAAAAGTTATTACTCTTCAAAACAGTTAAAACACATGTAGGTGGCGCCACCTACAAATGGGAGTCATATTGACATCAAAATCCAAATTTCTCATGTCAAAAAACACCCATCCACCAATTTTCATCCTAATATTGATGTTACTTCAGAAATTATTGGGAAAAAATCGAAATAAAAATGAAATTTCAACACCCTGTATCTCCGAAACTAAGCACTTTAGGACATACATTTATACGAACTTTTTTATTTATTTTTATCTTCAGAATATGCTGCCGAAGTTTCCGGAATACAGTTCGGACCATCCTGTATATTAAAGAACCAGCTTTCTTAAAATTCTCGTTTTCCCGACGTAGCTAGCTTTTGTACTATTATATTTTTATTAAGGTTAGATTACATTTGTCAAAAAAGTGTCAAAACGTCCGTTATCGTACGATCTTTCTCCGTTGACGGGCTGGAGTAAAAAATTTACGGATGAAAAGTGGCGTGAAAACGCTATTAGAGCGCCGGCGCGCGGCGCCGTCAAACCATCGTATCAACGGTTAACGGACGCATGAAAATTTAGCTTTATGTGTTTTATATCAGTGTCTCATCTATCTCTAGTGTATGACATTAGTCTATGTTTATGTCTTCTGTTTTTCTTTTCAAATATAAAAAGTTTGAAATAAAATATTTTTGACGTAAAATGACAATTATAGCTTATTCAATGGGAGAATATATGAAATATATGTTTTCGACAATGAAATCCAAAAATATTACATAAAAGTCAGAGTCGTATTATATTCATTCGTACCGGGTGCGTCTCAAAAGTGGCTCACTCCTATAACTTTTTTATTTTTTTAGATAAAAAAATGAGATTTGGTATGTTAGTATATGAGATAAATTTGGATTGATTGACGTATTCAATTGTTTTCGGTCACTTCCTGTTTCACCGGAAATGAGTACAACTTTTGATTTTTAACACCCTCGGTATTTTGGCACCCTCGGTATTTTTTTACTTTATTCGATAGAAAATACCACTCTGAATGTCATCATATGTCAACTTTTGACATTTTCGCATATGGTTTATTTAAAATTATAACTTGCGGTTCGTAACGAAAATTTGACTCAAAATACCAAGTGTGTGGTATTAAATTATTCGTAAAAAAATACCCTTTCCGGATATGCTAATGAGCCACCCTCATTCCATTTGAAAAAATTGAGATATTATTAAAAATACGATTTGAGCATTTTCTAACTAGCTAGGACAAGACAGTAAAAACATTAGACAATCAAATCTATTTTTCCAAGGGTCCTTGATTAAGAATTAGTGCTTTTGACATAGCCCTAGCACTCTAGATTCAATTTTAAAATACAAATTTTTAATAAGCGAGAATGTCAAAATATGACATATGATATGTCATTCTATTCAGAATGTCATTTTCTATCGAATAAAGTATAAAAATAAAGAGGGTTCCATTTAAAAATCAAAAGTTGTAATCATTTCCGGGAAAACAGAAAGTGACCAAAAACAATTGAATACGTCAACCAATCCTAATTTATGTCATATACTAATACACCAAAATTCGTTTTTTTTTTTGAAAAAATAAAAAAGTTATATGGGTGGGCCACTTTTGAGACGCACCCGGTAGCATTTAAGCAAAATGTACCATTATTTAGTCCATAATGTGATTTTCCCTGCTCTCATTGGTCGAGATTAAACGCTGGTGCGTTTTGTCAAACATGACTACAATACGGTACATTTTGCCACGTTAGCGTAAGGCATTCCAAACGCAGGTACATGTTGCTAAACACTAAAACGTGGTGTATTATGCCTGAGATCGAATGGCATTAACCTTTTCAATAGCCCTGAGAAAAATATAAAAGAATTGACGGATTGATATGACAAATACGCCAAAAACACGCCGCCGTTATACGCTTTTCTCAAGTAGTTTTCATTAGACAGACGTTGTTTTTGTGTAAACGTTGTTTTGTTGAATAAACTTTAGCATTTTTAATTGATATCTATCATGACATCTGAAGGTTTGACGTATATTTTACCGGATCAATTTCGATTCAGTATAAAATTAGATTTGGTTTAAGGTAGCATTATTTATGCTGAACTAAAAACAGCAGAAGATTGCGACGCATGAATTTCAGAATTTTCGCGACTAAATTCAGTTGCCTGGATTGTACGACGAACTTTTACTTTGTTCTTTCCGTATTGGACAGGCTGTATGGAGGTGGCTTTGGGACAAAAATCAAAAGAAGATGTACAGGGTGTGTTAAAACTAAGATCCATACTATTCATTTTACAGATACAGATCCATACTATTCCATTTTATTTCACTTTTGGATTCTTGGGCTTACAATAGGGCATTTATTATAAGGGTTTAATATATTTAGATGCTTTGGTTTTTGAGATATTTAAAGACATTTAAATATACATGCTCTAATAAAAAAGTTTGTCAACACCCTGTACATTACTTTTCAGTTTATTCTTGTGGTGACTTTGAAGCCAGAGAAATTAACTTTACTAAAACAATGTATTGCTTTCTTAAATGTATACAGGGGTATCAAAAATTGCTGGTCTATTTTAAATATTTATTTTACATAAAAACTTCGTTATTTCTATGTATAATGCAATTTTTGATACCCCTGTATACATTTAAGGAAGCAATCAAATTTAAGAATTAATTCTGAAAAGTAATGTACAAGGTGTTGACAAACTTTTTTATCATAGCATGCATATTTAAATATCTTTAAATATCTCAAAAACCAAAGCATATTAAACCCTTATAATAAATGCCTTATTTTATGTTCAAAAATCTAAAAGTGAAATAAAATACCTGGTGTTCCATAAGAAAAAATATAACTTTGGTATGGATCTTAGTTCTGACACATCTTGTACATTTCAAAATAATTTTAAATTATGTACATTGACCACATATACCTGTCTGTGTTACAGAGACGTACATATTATGGACTATATAATGGTACATTTTGCTTAAATGCCACCCGGTATACCTCATGTACATACTACCGCAAGAAATATAGGAGATAATAATAGAATTAGAATTTAATTCAAAGGATTGTACTGATCAAATTCTATATTAAGGAGAACTACGTGGATAAGCTGATTGCAAAATTACATAAATATACCTGTAAAGTATTAAGCGATGTTGTGACGTCCCTGAACTCGAACTTATCGTTGATGGTTCCCACTTTGGCTGCGTTGCCCTGTCTCACAAAGAAATACTGATCTGGATTGCGGGTTATGCTCAGTCTTTTTAGTAAGTCCTCGTTGGCTCCTGTAAGTAGCTGAAAAAAACAATAATAAACTATAATATAATGTGTTAATAAAAATAAAAAAATAAAAACAGTTATAAACAGCGCCAGTTTAAAAAAATACTTATCTTTATTAATATTAATAAAAATATAATAATTTATATGTAGAATGTATTTTTTACTAAACAATTATTAAATTTAAAAAGAAAAAACACTTCGTAGGTAATATGTAACATAAAAATGAAGTAAGATTTTTTTTCAATCTTGTGGTGCATCAATATCAACAAGATTGAAAACAAGATTGTCCAAAATAACTATTTTGGTTATTTTGGACTTATTTGAAAATCGCCAAAGAGAAAATCTGTTTCTTTTATCGAGCCTTAAATATGTGCAAATATTTTCAGGGCTAGTAGCTGAAAATAAGACTCAATGCACAATTTAAGACTCACCTGTATACTATCTATATTAGGGTTTCTAATTTTCGAGATCGGGATCCCGTTTTGAAAAGAGAGATTGACTATCAGAATGAGAAATTTAAACTAAAGAAATAATAAAAATGTCGCTGCATATATCAAAAACAAAATGAGAAAAAAGCTTTATTAAAATAGACAAAACAAAGTAACATTCATATTTAGTAAGTAAAGAAATACAATTCTTGTTGCAAACATTTTTAGCATCCCGGAATTCAATATCGGGATTCTTCTTTTCTACTAAGGGCTGTCAAGGGTTAGTCTTGGGTCGAGATTGCCGTATGTAAGAAGAGTACAATGCGTTTATAATGTACTGTACAAAGAGAGAACAGTAAACACGTTGCCAAACGTATGAAATAAACCGAGAAACTGTGCACATTGCTAAAAGACGTGGAAGGGGATATAGCAGATTTGTCGCAGTTGACCGGTCGACCCAATCAGTACCTCTGTCAGTACTTAAAGTTCTAGGGAAAGGTGTACATCATGCGTTCAGCTTCGCAATTTAATTACGCCTCGTGATATTTTATTTGTTTATTTATCCACGAGTCGTTGTAATTTTCCCTATAGCTTGAAAATGTTTAAGTGCAAGCTAGAAACACTTGCATTTTTGGTAAAAATAAGTGGAATTGAATTGGTGTTCGACAGTGGTCGCGCTATTAGAACTCTAAATTCAAAAATCGATATCTCAAAATCTATTAGAAATAATTGATTGTAGTTTTTTCAAAAACTGGCTTAATATTTCTGCTGTATTTTCTTCCTAGATAGTATGCAAAATCGCTATTTTTGGGGCATACTCAACCGGGTCTCACAATGCAAATTCACCTCAAATATCCATTTAGTTGGTCATTGGCAAGCACTCTCTCATTGTACATGAAAATAACAAAACAAACATTTACTGATCTGGATAAAATTGATAGTTAAATAGTAAGACTCACCCGGGGGTACTCCGCCCCCTAACCACTGACATCACTGACATTCTATTTAATATATCACATTCCATATCTTCCATCTAATTCAAATATTATTCGGATCTATTGGTTAATAATCTTCAACAACTAGCTAGTGTCACCTGAAATAGTATAGGGGCTTCCCCCAGACGCAATTCTGCCGCTAAACAGATTCGCATCCCAATCGAATAAGCTAATTGGGGTAGCTCACTACCCCAACGCCGCATCGTCAATCGAGAAGACATTATGGAGACCTCAAACTCTCAAGACCAACTCGAAGGCAGGACGTCACAAGTGGTTTTCTTCCTGTGGTCAAACGACCCCGTTGGCTTACAGTCAAACGACTTGCAACTATGTTAGTCAAAAGACTCGCAACCCCCATTTGTCAGCTCTGTGACAAAACACAACACTACACAGCCGGCCGGCCTATCAACTACTGACCGACCTGCCGCGCGCCGGCAAGCTAAGCCTCCTCTTACATCACAATTTTACCTGATCACAAATATTTACATCGCTTGCCAATGAATCATACTATTTTCTCTAATCGACTTTCAAATAGAGTGTTTTAGCATTACATTAACATTTAGATAAATAAATAGAGAGTTTCCGAAGGAATGCATATTGTTTATTAGAATAGTGAATAAATAAAAGCATTATTATGACGAACTTATTATCCAAGTTTTACAAGTATGTGAAAATCTTTATCAATAAAAAAATACACGATTGCTGAAAATTGTTATGCTCTAAAAGTAAATGAATGGGTTGTTTACAATTTTTGAATGGAAAAAAACAACCTTATCGAATTTTTCTTATATAAACATATTGTAAAAGATACAATCTTCAAAATAAAAAAAAGTTTCAATATATAAAGTGGTTAAAGCAAAATAAAACACTAAATCACCACAATACACCAAAACACTTTTACTTTTACACTGGACGCGCGTTTCGCTAACCATGTTAGCATCATCAGCAGATGATTATAGACGGTATATATTTATCTTAACTATACTTAGTTTTTACCTGATAGAAACAGTGAAAGTTTCGTTCTCCTGCTTGCTGTGTCGTAACTCTGGACTTCTCCAGAAGATAATTGCTAATATGGCCGCCGATGGGATCGCCTTTGAAATCGAAATGAATGTCCATGTATTTTCCAAATCGAGACGAATTGTCATTTCTGTTGGTTTTGGCATTTCCGAAGGCTTCCAGGATGGAATTGGATTGTATCAATACGTTCTTCACCCTCTCTATTTCATGTTTACCCTCTAAAAGAAATATTTTAAGTAGAGTTTGAACGAGAATAATATTGATTACGACGTGTTAATCTACACACTGTGTATACAAAAAAACGACACTGGGTGTGGATTAGTACCACTTTTTATTTAACGGACAAAACAAATATGTCAAAAAGAGTAGGTTAAATTATTGGAATAAGCTTATTAGTAACGCATCAAAATAACGAATTCGCCGCAAGACAAAGGTTATAAGCTAGGCGAAAATAATTATAGTTTATTTTGACAGTTGCAAAGGAAAACACATAATCCAAACATCCAGTATTTACTTGCTCTGTCGGTGCCGTCCAGACGTGGTAAAACTCCTAGGAAAATTAAACTGTTATTATCAATAGAACACGAAAATGAGTTCATACTGTAATATGTGTATAGTGTTTATAAATACAGGGTGGTGCGAATTATTTCGGGAAACTTCGGCAGCATATTCTGCAGATAAAAATAAGTAAAAAAGTTCGTATAAATGTATGTCCTAAAATGCTTCGTTTCGGAAATACAGGGTGTAGAAGTTTCATTTTTATTTCGATTTTTTCCAAATAATTTCTGATGTAACGTCAATATTTGGATGAAAATTGATGTCTGAGAGTTTTTTTTTTGACATGAGAAATTTGATTTTGATGTCAATATTACTCCTACTAGCAGAGGGCGCTACCCGCATTTTTATTTCGATTTTTTCGTTTCGTTATTAGTAAAGATAAATAGGTGCGGTTTGCACAAACCTGTCCCACTTTTTGTCAAACGGAAGATGCTGTAAACAAAATTTTCATAACCCTGCTCATTTCTGAGCAGGGTTAAGTTCGAAAATTTTGCAATTTGGGACACCCCCCGTATCTGCGTTATTGTGGATGATATCAAAGAATATTGATATCGAGAAGGTGAAAACTCTTGTAGAACTTTTTACGTAGAATACAGTGGCGTAGTCTGTCGTTCTACGAAAAAAATAATTTTGAAAATATGAACTAAAGTTATGTTTTTTTCAAATGGAACACCCTGTAACGTTTTTAGTTCGTTACATGTCTTTTTTATATATAATATATGATGTCTGGCATATCATCACCGAATTCCCTCTCGTTCAGGCCGGATAGTTTATTTGACGCGTAATTTTTACGTTCTCTAGTCGGCAACCCTGCTATCGTTTCACTGTTCTGTGGAGGCGCTGTCAACATCGCTTCTGTCAACTCTCTCCGTGCTTAACTTCACTTGGCTTTGACCGTCCGACTGTCACCGTCAAAAAATCCTTGCTTCGAAAACTGCAATTATAAAAATCTTGCTGTATAATTTGAATCAGCTGCTATTTCGAAGTTACAGGTAAAAATGAGATATTATCTTTTTTGATTCGTTATTATTACTGCGTATTTTTAGGATAGAGTTTTGGATGTCCCAACCTAACTTGTATTTGTATTTTGCTGGCACGTTGGCGTCCCTTTTCTTTTGTCCTCCAGAATGTCACATGGAAGAAAGGACATGTTCTTTATTATTTAGTGAGCCCTCGGAAGTAATTCGAGGTAGGTTCATTTTGTTTATTAGACCTGGTTTGATTTTAAACAAGAGTTTCGTATTTATAGGGTTCAAGGTACGGACTATTTCCAAGGTTATAGTCCTAGGTTATGGTCCAAGGTACGGGTAGTGTTCCCTTGTACCATTATCCTATGTACGGATGTCCTGTGAACGAGTGTCCCCAGTAGGAATGATTTTTCTTGCATATAAAGTGCCCCAGCGTGGATGTAGCTTGAGCCCAATGCTGCTTCGTTCCCATCCATAAGCTAGTTAGTAGTTACGGCTGTTCCAATTCACGGTGTCCTCATTCTGGCCCCTTTTGTTGTATTGAATGGCCGAGTACAGAGATGTGAGCCCACCTCACGCTGTTACTGTTTAAAGCAAGATTATATAAAGAACAGCTAAGTTTAGATTTAAGTTTTAGCTTATATTTAACATTTAACACATTTTCAGTCTTAAACAATAACGTACATCTTAAGTAATATCGTACAGACTATGTTTAGTGGTTAGATTGTTAAGAACATTCATGTCGATTTAATGTTTAAAATATAATTTAGATCTTAGGTTTCATTGCATTACGTCTTGTAATGGTATTACTTTTATAGATATTATTATTGCACTATTTTAACAGATGAATAACCAAACATAGATTCTAGAATCTAAAGGTTGCAACATCTTCGATTTAACATCACATAAAATATATCAAATTAATTAAAGTAATACTACATTTCATACATTCTCTTAAACTTTACATGTCTTGTATTTTATCATAGTTGTTTTCATAGATATTTAGTACAACTCTTAACACCACTTTCTTTGACATATAACCACTATATATTTACTAGAACTTTACAATGTTATGTACCAGCAAAGAACATCATGAATGAATATAGTCACTAGTTTTAAGTAATAAACAACTGTGTTTTCTTTCTCTGCCATACCTGGCGCCCAATATTTATAATTTCGAGTTATTATTGTTAATTAGTTCTTTCCAGTGAAATACCTTATCCACGACTGCTCTACCAATGAAAAGCTGCCGTTCGCAGTGGTAATGTTTATAAAAAACGCTACAACCCTGTATATTTATAAATCATATGATCCGTGCTATCAGCTTCTCAAAAATATATGTATATCACTCTATATTTATTTTCACTATTTACTGCAATATTTAAAAGATATCATTTTCTTATTAGTAAGCAGTGATAGATAATAAAAACATCAAAATGGTATTTACTAAAATAATCATACACATAAAATTTTATTTGAGATTGAAATATTTTACTTTTGAACTGTTACCAATGGATCTCTGAATATATTTTTCTTTTTTTATAACGAGATTTATGAGATTTATTATAACGCGATAGGTTTGCAAATATCTAAAAGCTTTCCTGATAGCATTTTCCAGGTGTTTGACAATGTTGTAGTTGCCACGATATATTCCATATTTCAAAAATCCCCAAATACAGAAATCGAGAACGGACAAATCAGGGAGTCAAGAAAGCCATGGTATGGGTCCGTTGGCTCCAATTCATTGATTTGGGAAATAGTAATTTAACAAAACTATAATATTTTCAACCTAACGAGTGGGAGCCCCATCTTGCTGAAAGTATATTTCACGTAAATTAGCTAAAGAAATCCTTCCCTGATATACAGGGTGGTCCGAACTGTATTCCGGAAACTTCGGCAGCATATTCTGCACATAAAAATAAGTAAAAAAGTTCGTATAAATGTATGTCCTAAAATGCTTAGTTTCAAAAATACAGGGTGTTGAAGTTTCATTTTTATTTAGATTTTTTCCAAATAATTACTGAACGTAAGTTTCTTGGTAAAAATCGTTACGAGTAATGGTTCTCGAGATATTTGGAATCGAAATTATCAATACCTATCATCATTGATATAAATTAAACATGTTGACTGAATGGTTATTAGACTGAAATTATAAATTTGAAACGTATTGTGCCAAAAGTCCAACAGAAACTCTTTATCATTTTTTCGAAGAAAAATTTAAGATTAATTTTTTAAAAAAATAAAGTTTTCCAAATTTATTATTTCCGTGAAATAACTACTCAACATGTTTATTTTTTGTCAATAATGGCATGTATTCACTATTTCCATTCTAAATATC
Source organism: Sitophilus oryzae (assembly GCF_002938485.1). Lineage (NCBI taxonomy): Eukaryota > Metazoa > Arthropoda > Insecta > Coleoptera > Curculionidae > Sitophilus > Sitophilus oryzae. Next base: position 8,038,869 of record NW_022146254.1, on the reverse strand, counting down.
TTGACAACGGTTGCACGTAGCGATTTCTACCAAGAGAAGTTTATTACGTAAAATATTACGAAAATGTATATTCTTTCACTCAGTAGTTTTATACAGGTACGGATGAAAAGTTATTACTCTTCAAAACTGTTAAAACACAAGTAGGTGGCGCCCCCTACAAATAGGAGTCATGTTGTAATCAAAATCAAATGTCTCGTGTCAAAAAACTCCCAGACAACAATTTTCATCCAAATATTTCCATCCAATACTTCTACACCCTGTATCTCCGAAACTAAGCATTTTAAGACATACAATTATACGAACTTTTTTGCTTATTTTTATCTGTAGAATATGCTGCCGAATATGTTTCCGGAATAAAGTTCGGACCACCCTGTATAAAGAATTTATTAGTGGCTCCCAAAATAAAACAAGGGACATATAGAGACAGAAACGAGGAGGACTATAAAAATTTTGTTTATGGCATCTTCCGTTTGACAAAAAAGTGGGAGAGGTGCAAACCGCACGCTTCTATCACAAATTACCTATCTTCTATCTTCACTAATAACAGAGAAACCGTATGATTTCAACCAAAATGAGACACCCCGTACATGTCTGATGTCTAACTTGTAGAATAATTCTCGTTGTCTTTCTTGGCATTAAAAATGATCCATCTATGTAAAATTAACGACTTTAATTACCCATTGTCAAACCAGATTATATGTAATAATTGGTTGTAAATCAATTTCAAAGGCTTAATAGTAAATTATTAATGTAAGCCACTAAAAATTTCGAGAAGGCCTAATATATGACTTGCTAGAAAATCTGTCAATATTTAGGTCTATTAAACGTTTTTATTAGAATTTTTTCGTGACTAGCACATTTGGTTCCTTTGAACACATTTTTATATAATTAGTGATGTGAGGCATACTGATAAACAGCTAAAATACCGGGAGTTTTTAAAAAGAATGGAATACTAATGAAACTTAAGTCAGATGTTCTTAACAGTTATTCTTTTAGTTCAGTATATAACAAACATTCTTAAGGCAGAAATATGGAATGTTTCATGAAGAGATAACATATTACGAGAGTTGTTTTTTATATTTGGCATATAGTTAGAAAAAAAAATAAGAGATAACTTTTAAACACTATTGTTTTTCGAAGTATTCTTCACGAAGAGAAATGCATTTTTGCATCCGTTGCGTTGGAACAAATTCTGAAAGTAGTTATTCTACTCCCTATTGGTACCTTCAAAATTGCGTTTTTGAAGGCGCTGACTGCATCTCTGGGGACCGAAACCTTTGACCATCCAGTTCATTCTCAATTTTTAGAAAAGTAAATAAGTTGTTAGGACTTAGGTCGGGACTGTATGGAGAATGATCCAACAATTCGATGGTTTCTTGTTTTAAAAACTCAATTGAAGGGGTGGCTGCAATAACCTGCTGCGGCTCCATTTTAACAAATTTGTGGGAAGTCGAAAAAGAGCTGCACGGTTCTTGCTGCAAACCCAGAGCAAGACAGCTCCAACTAACGTCGCCATTTATGTACTGTTATATTGAGATTGGACAGCCCATATCACAAATACCGAAGTCTACAACAGAATAGGCAGAGAGAGAGAATTGCTCAATATAATAAAAATAAGAAAAACATCATACTTAGGGCATATATTGAGAAATGAAAAATACCACGTCTTACAATTGATAGTTAAGGGTAAGATTGAAGGAAAGAGAGGTCTCGGCAGGAAGAAACTATCTTGGTTGAGAAACATCAGAAACTGGACTCACCTAACTTTTGAAGAACTTATAAGGAAAGCCGAGAATCGTGAAGATTTTGCCAATGTGATCGCCAACCTCCACGAAAAAGACGGCACGTAAAGAAGAAGAAGAATATTGAGATTAACTGACTGTTGCAGGAAATAATCGGCCAATTTTTTTAGAGGTAATTCATTAAAAATCTTATTTTTGAAAAAAAGTGGAGCTGCCTGGTTATTGAAGCCACCCCATAAATTGTTTTTCGAGCTGTGTTTACATTATATAAAGGGAAATTAAAACAACTTTCGTTGCACGTCATCAATGACACCATGCGTCGTCTTATGGAGTCTGCTTGTGATCGTATTATGATGTGCAACCAAAGTTATTTTAATTTCCCCATAGTTACATTATATAGTAACCACTTACTCTGATATAAACAACATATCCCAATATTTACCTTGATTAGTAACAGCTGCAATATACTTCATTATAATCTTCGAAGCTTCAGTTTTGCCAGAACCGGACTCTCCACTGATTACGATACATGTGTCTTTTCTCTGTTGTTTCATGACTTTGTGCGAAGCATCAGCTATGGCGAATATATGGGGAGGATTTTCAAATAATTCTCTACCTAGAAGAAAAAAGAAATGTTCACAGTAAAAAATATCACTTATTTTATCTCTTGAAGTAATGTACAGGGTTAATCACGGCAAGTCCTATTATACATTTATGTAGAGAAAAAATTATTATATTATTATTATTAATGACTCAGGGAAGATTTCGAAAGATGGTAACAGAAAGAAGTAAGTGGATTTCTTTAAGGTGTACAACAACAAATTTGTCGTTTTCAACTAATTTAAGAAAAACTGCATCTACTCTAAATTATAACCAAACAGATGCAAGACCAGGCAAATGCCAACACACCTTAAGTTATCAACTTATAATTTTGTCAATGTCAAATTATATTTCCTAAACCTTAGGCTTTTGTCGAGGCTTTTATCTAATTTGAACAAGTTTTAAATTACAAAAATGCATATCGGGCACACTAACCGTATAGGTACTATAACATAGTAGCGTCAACAGCACAACAAATTGCATTCAATCATAGGTTGACAACTTAAGGTATGTTGACATTTGCCTGGTTTTTCATTGTCATCTGTTCAGTTTTAATTTAAAAATAAATGCGGTTTTTCTTAAATTAGTTAAAAACGGCTTGTCCAATATTGTTCAAATTTGACATGGGTATTCAGCATACGTAGATCTTTAATAAACCTAATGACATCGCTATTAAAAATCAACAGGGAACAGAGGAGCCAATATTTGGACAATTCAAACTTTGCATGGGATTTCCTATGTTTCCAACGCCGATGCACCACCCGGTATAATATATTTCAGCAATGTAGACGAGATAGATATTAAAGTACAAATATATTAAAACAAATAATATTATGAGATACTAATTTAATTATTTTATGTATTATCCGATGCATAATATGTATAATATAATTTTCAAATAAAAGATAAAAAAGATGTGAATCACACACTTGAAATATCATTTATGAGAAAATTGAAATCATATTTATTTTTATTAACACTTTTTTCTTCTATTTTAAAAATAAATCTTATGCTGATAAGTTCCTGAAATATCACGTAAGGTAAATACATAGAAGTAGGTATATTTAGACTGACCGTAATGCAACTTAAAAACTGTCAGGTGTGAAAATATTATTTTGGCTCATAAAATAATAATCTCGCCAATTAATCGTTCATATAGTGATTTTTTATAACAAATTTGTTTTATCAGCTTATCAATTTAGTTGCCAAATACGACAGTGATGTGGCTATAGATTAATCTTAATAAACCAAAATAATATTATTGTTACGGATTCCGTGGACCCTTCATTTAGACACACGATAAGAACACTGGTTATTAAAAGACTTAAGCCGGGACCCCATTAGGGCCACACGCCACCCCATGCCACGCCATCCCACGGTATTACACTGATGGGCGATTCGCCTGTTCCATATCTCATATGTACTCTTTCCCATATCGCAACACGTGGGATACGTGGGATAGCGTGGCGTGGTGTGTGGCGTAATGGGGTCCCGGCTTAAATCTACAAAACACTAGTTAATTATATCACAATATTTCAGCGTTCTAATATCTTAATAAATCTAATATGTTATAACGGAATATGATAGAGAAATAAAAATTACTTGAATTGCAGGTTCGTTTTTTATGTCAATCTTTAACATCGGTATGTAATTGATAACAGATAATTTAGGTATGTGTGTGTGTGTGTGCTCTGTGTGCTTAAATGCAAAAAATGACAAACTAAGGACATCTAACAAAAAGGGGTTGAATTAACTAATAAAAGACATGGAATGCGAGGGGGTCACATTTGACTAATTCGAGGGGTTGTTCGCAAAAAAAGCGGACATCATCGAGTTTTGACCTCTAATTGGCTAAGTAAAAGCCATTTCAAAAATTACTTCGCTTGGGTCTTTTTAGGAAGATACAGGAGTCCGGTAAAAAGTAGTAAAAACTTTAACTTTTAACATCCCATAACGTGACCATCGCTGAACATGATTAAATAATATTTTTATATCAATATATTTCTAAATTAAAAAAGAAAAACGTGGATTATGATAATATATAATTATTACCACTATGGCGTTAAAATGTTGGTTTGGAACACTTTCACTAACAACAGTTGAAGGTTGGTTTGGACGTGTATGTAAAAAATTGGCGCCGGAAGGCACGTATAGCCGCCCATACTAAAATATGTTAATAAAAAGTTGGTAGGCAGTTCTTTTAGTTTCAAAGTAAAGAAATTTTTCCAATTTTTTTTTATTTCAAAAACTGCGACTATGACTGATTTTGATGTTATTACAAATTTTGTTGCAAATATTATTCCTAATCTTAAATTGAAAACCGCGTTTCGCTAACTACTGTAATTTTGGTGTTACGATTTTTTAAAATTTTTAACCCTCTTCCATACCCCCTTCCAACCCCATCAAAAACTAATGGCCAGATTCTCGGGTGCCACAGTATTTTTGTGCCAAATTTGGTTAAAATCGGTTTAACGGTTTTTGAGTTGTCGTGTTACAGACGGACAGACGGACAGACAGACAGACAGACACCATGAAAATATTTTGAATTTAGGTCATTTATGACCCAAATAACTCATTTTGAGTGAAATTAAAAGAACTTTTTGTTGCCGATCTTAATAGCCTACCATACCTATTATAATAAATATAAAATAATTTGATTCTTCAATAAAATTATATAAAATTGGTAGATCTATCAATCAATTTGCTTGCATAGTACGCAGACCTTTTATACAGAGAAATTTACTACCCGTTACATAAATTCTTTTATGTAACTTAAGATATAATAATAAATTACTTTCTTACCTTTGTATTTTTCTACATATGATTGGTCATATATGTTCATAGTTTTGTAAGGGTTTACCGAAACGCATACTTCCCCGATGTAAGTGTAGATTAATCCATTCTTGAATCTGAAAATAAGAAATATAAAGTTAAATAATGATTTAACTCAATTTTAAATACTATATATAAATAATTTCAAATGTTTTAATAGTCTTATACACCTTCTACACCATTCGAAAAAGAGTTCGAAGCAGGTCAAGGTCGTGTTTCCTCGCCTAACTTTGTCTCGTCTCGGCTTTTCTGCGCTTGTTTGACCTGCTTTCATTTCTTAAAAACGCCTCGAAACTACTCATGAAATTGCGGAGAAGGGCGTGGGTGATATTTTTTTGGCTACTTTCGGTTGTTTCCTGTTGTCTCGTTCAGTTTCGTTTTGTCTCGAGCTACTTCCACGACGCGACGTGTCGGTTTCTATATCCGAGACAAAGGACTTTTTATCATAATCTTAGTGAAATAAGTAAAGGGGCCCAAAGAAGATACAATCGGTGGTACAACTGATCGTACGATAGGTTGGACGAAAAATCGTTCAGACAGACCGTAGATACTATTGGCCACAAACGTAACGACATTCTAAAGCGACTTGTAGTACGATTAATTAAATGTTTTAAATGAATTAGTTCAGTGACTCAGTGTATGTTTGACTATGCCACAAACCATGTCAAAAAAACCGTAGCTGCTTTAGTAGTCGCGTTGTTTTCGGATGATAATAGTAATAAAGTGCAAAAGAAGAAAAGGCGCGTATGGTGTAAAAAATGGCAGACATATTCATTCGCATATGAATCTATATACTTAATGCTTAATAGTCTCTATAAATTTCAATAAATTCTGTCCAAAACTGCCTTTCCTCCGTGATGAAACACCACAATCTCACGATGTATTTCTGTATTAACACAGTAGCAACAAGTCGGTGAAAAAGCCACAGACTTTCAAACTTGTCGTTCATCCAACCAAGTTGTAGGACAGACTTTTAAACATGCTGAACTACCAAACGATTCAACCGCGTCTTAACGACAAGTTGGACGACAAGCCCACAAACGTTACGATTATCGTTCAAACAGTGGGATCAAACCAAATCGCCCAACTTGTTGTACAACAGATTGGATCTCTGTGGGCCGTTTAAACATAGACGTTTCTAAAATATCTGTTGTCACGATTACGATGATATTTCGTTAATTACATCTCGTTTTCAGAAATATTTCGGGCACAGTGTAAAAGGTGTTTAAGATTTGTGGAGATTCATGGGACATAGGACACTGCAGAGTAGATTTTAACAATGCAAAAATTAAAATAGTTTTTTTGTTTTGGTTTTTCTTTCTGACGACGGGTATACCTCGCGAAACATTAAGCATTTTTTGAAGGCGAAAGAAATTTGATTTACAAGTAAAAAACCACTGACAGGTAAGCTACTTTCCATTTGGATTCTACCCAGTCGTGTTTACGAAAAAAAAACATATTTTTTAGTTGCGAAATACCTGGATTTCATCAAGAAACGAACCCACCGCAAAGGTATAGACATTATTAATGTTTTTTTCGGTCATATGGTGCAATGTATATTAAGAAGAGCCTATTTCACTAACCCGAAAAAGTAGCAAAATAAGCGTTTGGAATTTAACGTTTTATGTAAAACTGGCTAGGTATTTTTACCACAAATGAAGAAGGAAATTAAATATAAAGAATTATATATTATATCCGTATTGTAGCACATTTTTAGACAAGTTCTTTATTTTTAAGACTTTGATGGTCAAAAATCAACAAAATATTCCTTATGTTTGGACTAAATTTTCTCGAAAATATAGACAAAATTTAAAATTCCGTTATAATACGGAAATAGATTGAAGTTTTATGATTTCAGTGATTTATAATTTATATGGTTTTATAACAAATTGGTCGCTGTTTTATGGCAAATGCTCTGCAAACCTTAAACAAGCTTTAATCAAAGTACGTGTGTTTGGAATTTTGGTTGTGGCTTAACACGACAGGATCGAGCTAAGCCTTAGGCAGATTTCTGAAATATAATATATATTTCCTTCGGCCACACACCCGCTTTACCCGACCCCCGAGAGCGACCTGAAAGTACAGCGTAATACACTCGTAAGGCCATTTTCTTAAAAAATAAAAACTATCCATGATAATATAACAAAATTAAATCCATCAACACTTCTAATGGTTAAGTACAAAATTAAATAGTATAATTGGTATATTAAAAAAAACATACAAAAATTATTAAGAATCGATATGAAAAAAAAAACATATGAATTTCCAGCTTTTAAAACATCTGCTACATTTAAATTTGTTTTTGATACTATACTTGAAATGCCTCTTGCCAAGCGAAAGTATTCTATTTTTGATTCTCATTCAATAGAATGTTATTTTTAAAACTGGATCGATGTATTTACTCCAATTATTTTCTTTTTGTTATTATTTAAATTATATGTATTTTTTATTTATTGGGTTTTTTGCAATATGGGTAGCATTATGTTATCTGTGAAAAGAAACCAATACAATCAGTTTTGTGCATCCAATGTATGGTAAGATTTTATTTAAGTTCATCTTTAAACCGTTTACACCCACAGCACTTTGACTTATTTTCAACATATGCATTTGTATACAAACGAATGGCAATATGTGTTTACAGTTGAATGCTATCCCTCATTGGCGTCACAATGAAAAATTATCATCACACGTTTTTATTCTCATCGCCTGGTAAACAATAAAACAATGAATAAATTAAATATGCCCCTTTATACCAGTCTCACATTTATCATATATAAAAATATATTTTATACAGGGTCCGGAAATAGTGCGTCGGGTATCTGTAGCTCCTAAAATAAAAAACTTTGGAATTTTGTTTAAGTGCAAACCTAAAGTACATAATATGTACTAGGATGTATTTCAGGAAAATATTTTAACTTATATAGGGTGGCTCAAAGAAGTGTGAGTGAATCGGGATGATTTTTTTTAAACGGAACACCCTGTATATTATTGCATTTTTGGCTTCTTTTCAGATCACTTTACATAATCCTAAGACATGAGTAAATATATTTCGACAATTTCACAGAGATTAATAAATAAATAAAAATTATATATCTATTTTTCAGACTTTCTTAAACAATTATTAATAATACAAGAACTGTCCTGAAATCAAAACTGTATTAGGTATTTACTTTAGATGGTCTGTACTTACTTTGCTATAAATATGGAAATCGTAAATCATACGAGATGCTCAAAATTTTATGCCAAACCTTCCAAGATATAAAATAATTTTTCTTTGTCATTTTAAATGGAACACCCTATACAGGGTGGGCCAATGAAAACTTACAATGGCTATAATTTTTAAACCAAAAAAGACATCAAAAAAATAAAAAATACCGTTTCTATAATATCGAGGGGGTGAGACATATGACGTATTTTTGAACCACCCCGACCTACCCCTTAGGCGATACCCCTACTCACTTGAATATCTTAAATGGCAACACCCCACTTCTGGCACATTTTTGGAAAGCCCATGAAAAATGCTAAACGATGATCATAAAGTTTTTAGGGTGAAATTGAAAAACTACCCCTTACACGAAAAATTAGGTGGGCATTAATAAAAAAAGGGATTTTTTCAGCATAAGTTACAAATTGGGGCCCAGCTAAATGAGGCAAATGAGGTATTTTTCAAACGACCCCGACCCACCTCTAGGTGCCACTTCTTCATTCCTCTCACTTCTAATCTCAAGATAGCGATACCCCACTTGTGACACTTCTTTGGAAAGCTAATTGAAATTGCTAAACGATGGTCATACAGACTTTAACTTAATTACTGGTATGTAGTGATAAGAAATGTAGGTGTGACAATTTAAGAGAAATTTAAAATAATAATTTATTTTAACAATTGCCCAAAATGACAGCCGTTTTGTTCCATACAAAAATACAAACGATTTTCAAATTCTTCTCTCACTTTTTGGTAAGTCTCTCTCCTGGTTTTGTCTTGTAGACTATGGATTTAGTGTAACCCCACAAGAAAAAGTCTAAAGGAGTGAGATCAGGTGACCTTAGCGGCTACTCGATTGGACCCCTTCTGCCAATCCATTGCCTTGGATAATATCTACACAACCACCACCTTGTGACAATAGAATAATGCGGAGGGACTCCATCTTGCTGAAAGTGTATGAGGTCTTCATTAAGAGTTAAATTTCCTTCCAAATCTCTTTGATTTTCCACCTCATTTACAATGGCTGGCTCTATCAAATTGTTCAGCATTTCCACATAAGCATCACCAGTCAAATTTCCGTCGATGAAAAATGGATCAATAATTTTATCACCTAGTATTCCGCACCAAACATTGAGCTTTTGGGGATGTGTGTCCTTCAACAACAATATGCGGATTGTCATCGCTCCAGTATCTGCAGTTCTGCTTAAATTCTAAACTGTTTATCACTAAAACAAATATTTTTGGCGAGTGAAGGTTCCCTTCGAATTTCCTCCGTCATTAGTTCACAGAACTGAATGCCTCTATCTGAATCGTCGTCGCCAAGTTCCTGCAGAATCTTCATTTTGTAGGGATGGAATTTGTTCATTTTCAATACTCTTCTGACAGATGTTCGAGGTATACCTGTGATTGATGCCAACTGGCGTGTTGATATTTCTGGATTGACCGATATCTGACCAATAACTTCCATCTGAATTTCTTCATTCAGTACCCTGGGCCCTGTCCTTTTTTATTTTTGACCGACCCAGTTTCTTGAAACTTTAGAATAAAATCTCTAACATAAACGTGACTTACGTTTTTGTCCGGATTTCTCTCATTGAAAGCACGGGCCGTTCTCAAATAGCACATACCTTCAGCACCATAAAGAAAAACTACTTAAATTCTTTCTTCCACAGTATAAACCATTTTTCTTTCAAATAAGCGAATCAAATAAAGGTTTAAAATACCACCAAATTTGCAAACGATTGAAAATCGATAGAAGACAGTGCAAAAACGCAAAGATAGGCCGTTTTAAGATTCCTGTTTGTTGAAAGTAAAAAAATAGATAAGGAAGAATTTGCGTTATCGCAAAATTCGGCTGAACGATTAGTAAAACATGTGTTGCATTTTTTATTATCTACGTTTTTTTTTATTTTTAGCTTCAAAATTGCAATGGTTTCAAAATTGCATTGATAAGATTAGAAGTGAGGGGATGGCACCTAGGGGTGGGTCGGGGTGGTTTGAAAAATACCTCATATGCCTCATTTAGCTGGGTCCCAATTTGTCACTTATGCTGAAAAAATCATTTTTTTCATTAATGTCCACCTAATTTTTCGTGTAAGGGGTAGTTTTTCAATTCCACCCTAAAAACTTTATATATTTATTTATTTATAGTTTAGCATTTTTCATGGGCTTTTCAAAAAGGCGCCACAAGTGGGGTGCTGCTATTTAAGATTTTCAAGTGAGTAGCGATATCGCCTAAGAGGTAGGTCGTGGTGGTTCAAAAAATACGTCATATGTGTTCCCCCTCGATATTATAGAAACGATATTTTTTATTTTTTTGATATCTTTCTTGGTTTAAAAATTATAGCCATTGTAAGTTTTCAGTGGCTCACCCTGTATATTATTTTTTCAATAGATGAAGAATTAAAAAATGAACATTTTTTGTATTTAGAGTATTTTAAAATTTTTAACGGTTTTGCAGATATTCGCGGTTATATATTTCATATGTATTTTCCACAGTAAATTTTTATTAAAGCCACCCCATAATTTTTCTCTCGAATTTTACCATTGAAAGCGCCATATGAAATAATACTGCGTGTATCTGCAAAACTATTAAAAGTTTTGAAATACTTTAAATACAAAATTAGTAAGGTAAGAACAGACCGTCTAAAGTAAATACCTAATATAGTTTTGATTTCAGAACAGTTCTTGTATTTTTAATAATTTTTTTAAGAAGGGCTGAAAAATATACAGGGTAGTCCGAACTGTATTCCGGAAACTTCGGCAGCGTATTCTGCAGATAAAAATAAGTAAAAAAGTTCGTATCAATGTATGTCCTAAAATGATTAGTTTCGGAGATACAGGGTCTAGAAGTTTCATTTTTATTTCGATTTTTTCCAAATAATTTATGAAGTAACGTCAATATTTGGATGGAAATTGGTATCTGGGAGTTCTTTGACATGAGAAATTTGATCTTGATGTCAATATGACTCCTACTTGTAGAGGGCGCCACCTACGTGTGTTTTAACTGTTTTGGAGAGTAATAACTTTTCGTCCGTACTTGTATAAAACTATGGAGTGAAAAAATATACATTTCCATGACTTTTTACGTAAAAAATGTCTCTTGGTAAAAATCGCTACGAGCAACCGTTCTCAAGATATTTAGAATGAAAATAGTCAATACATGTCATTATTGACAAAAAATAAACACGCGTTGAGTAGATAGTTACTTGACTGAAATAATAAATTTGAGAAATTTTTATTTTTTTTTAATCATAAACTTTTCTGCGAAAAATGATGATAAAACAGTTTCTGTTGAACTTTTGACAGTAAAACATTTCAAATTTATGATTTTAGTTTAATAACTATTGAGTCAACATGTTTAATTTATGTCAATTATGATAGGTATTGATAATTTCGATTCCAAATATCTCGAGAACCATTACTCGTAGCGATTTTTACCAAAAGGCATTTTTTACGTAAAAAACTTCGTAAATGTATATTTTTTACTCAGTAGTTTTATACAGGTACGGACGAAAAGTTATTACTCTTCAAACCAGTTAAAAAATATGTAGGTGGCGCCCGCTACAAGTAGGAGTCATATTGACATCAAAATCAAGTTTCTCATATCAAAAAACTCCCAGGCACCAATTTTCACTTATAATATCACAAGAGCTTAAATTATTTTCGGAAATTTTTTTGAGGGCACGAATATTTTGAAAATTATCCCGAGTCGAAGACGAGGGATAATAAAATAATAAAAAATTATCCCGAGTCGAAGACGAGGGATAATTTTCCTAAAATATTCGTGCCCGAAAGAACATTTCCAGGAATAATTTAAGCTTGCGTGGTATTCGGTAAGAAAATTTCACACCTAAATTTGAAAAAAAAAATATTAATCCAACATGACATTTTAAAATAATTTCAATTTGTTAAGTTGGCCAAGGTATTGATGTTTTTGACATATTATGTGTTTTGTCATTTTTGTTTGCGATTTGTCATTAAGCTATTACTAGTTTTAAAACGTCTGTACGTAGAGTAAGAAGTGTATAGCGAAATGTCGCGATTTGGAAAAGTAAACCAACAAGTCATTAAAGAAGAAATTGAAAATATAAAACCAGATAACACCCGAAAATCAAAATCAAGTGTATATCCATCATATTTCGTTAAATAGAAAAATACCAGCTTTAGTTAAATAAAGGCGGCAGAACTATATTTTTTAGAACATGGCAATTTCGAAGAAATTCATATGTAGGTATATCTAACATATTTCCTTAAATAAAAAATATTACCAACCTTAGTTACATCAAATGCTAAAACTCAAATGGGTAATATTTCAATATATAGACATTGTAGTTCATTCACATTATGATTGTAGATCTTATGTTTACCTTTTCAACTGTCAAAAAATTTCCACTAAAGTTTCGTGGCGCCTCGAAAAAATTTCCGGAAATTTTTTCAGTTGCCATGGTAACTAGTCAACATTAAAGCATGTTATTGGTTGAAAAGTAGAGGTGTGAAATTTTCATCCAAATATTGACGTTACTTCATAAATTATTTGGAGAAAATCGACATAAAAATTAAACTTCTACACCCTGTATTTCCGAAACTAAGCATTTTAGGTCATACGTTTATACGAACTTTTTTACTTATTTTTATCTGCAGAATAGGCTGCCGAAGTTTCCGGAATACAATTCGGACCACCCTGTATATTTTTTATTTATTTTGTAATATCTCTGGATCCCCCTATCGAAATATATTTTACTCATATCTTAGGATTATGTAATGATCTGAAAGGAAGCCAAAAATGCAATAATATACAGGGTGTTCCATTTAAAAAAAATCACCCAGATCCACTCACACTTTTTTGAGCTACCCTATAGAAGTTAAAATATTTTCCTGAACTACATCCTGAACATACCTACTTTACGTTTGCCCTTAAACAAAATTCTCAAGTTTTTTATTCTAGGAGCTACAGATGCCCGATGCACTATTGCCGGACCCTGTACATCGACTGTAAATAAATAAGTTCGAATAAAAATGTTAGTTTTCCTTTAAAATTTGTAGATTTGGAATTTTTTAAATTATTATCAATACCTAATGATTATCTATATGTCACAATACTAGGTCCAATATGACAATTGCTAATTGTCATATTACTATAGTCAGTGTGAAGCTTTTTTATAAAGCGAATAATATAACAAAAAAATGCATTTTCCTTCTTATTTATTCAGAGAAAAAAACAGTAGATAAGTTTTAAACACTATTGTTTTTCTAAGTATTTCCCAGGAAGAGAAATGCAGTTTTGCAGTCGCCTTCCAGTCGTTATTCCAGTCGCCTGTTGGTGTCTTCTGGGGACTGGACATCGCAGTTCGTTCTCAATTTTTGGAAAAGTAAAAAAATCAGGAGTTAGGTGGGGACTGTATGGAGGATGGTCCAACAATTCGATGTTTTCTTGCTTTAAAAACTCAGTTGTTTTTCGAGCTCTGTGAGAACTAGCATTGTTTTGGTGGAGGATCATTTCTCGTGTGTTGACGGTTGATTTTTGGAAACTCACGAATTACTTCCGGCAAATAAATAGATATGTACAAATCGGCAGTAACAGTTCTTTAATTTCGCTGTTTTGGTTCATCTCGGAACATCCAAACAGCCGATTAACGTTTATTTTCGGGTTCATAAGAGCCAGGATTAATCCAAAATTCGTTACCACTGACAATCCTGTATATATTTTTTAATTTCCTGTGTTAAGTGTTAAACCGGTGTAGAGTTTTTTGACACAACAGATGCGGTATCCAACGAGAAACTAATTTTTTTAAAGTTAATTCTTCGTATTCTTTTTTTAATTGAGGTCTTTAAAATGCCCAATGATGCTTCAGTTTCACGATATGTGACATGCCGATCTTCTTGGATCAGCTTGCGTACAGCATCGACGTTTTTCTGGATGACTGCCGTTGTTGGTGGACCTGTTCTTGGATGGTCGCCAAGGCTAACCCGTCCACGTTTAAATTCTCCATACCAACGAGAAATTATCAACTGATGTAGTGCTTCATTCCCGAAAACAGAAACTAGCTCGGTAAGGCATTCATGTTGAGACAGCTGTCTTCAAAAATTGTAAAAAATTATTGCGTGAAAAGTTTCGCGAATTTGGAAGTTAATTTTGACATTTGATATATGTATATTGAGAAGCACCTTCTAAGTCTATATACAAAATATAAAATAGAACCCTCGTATCACCCGTAAGATTTGTTTTTAAATTGATCATAAACTATAAACTAGATTAATTTAGTTGTAAATACAAGATGAGTCTTAAAAAAGTGCAAATATATTTAGGGGTAGTACATTTTTTTAAATTTTCAAAAATAACTCGGTTATTTTGGAGGTATTTCAAAAACGGTAAAGCGAAATTATTATGTTTCTTTTATCGAGATCCGTCAGTCCTCAAAATATTTGTACTTATTTAAGACTCACCCTGTATAAAACACAATGCAAGTTAAAAATCCATATACATATATAAAAGCTCAAGGGTTTTTTTTTGTCACATCCATCCCGCCGAAACCGCTTCACCAATCTTGATGATTCTTTTTTTAAATGAAAGGTATATATGTGTAGATTTGTTATGAAGTATTTTTAAATTGTTGAATGGCTATTTCTTTGTGTAAATCGACTAAATATTAAAACATACCTGAAAAACACCTACACACAATACCTCCAGAAATAAATTATTTGTCATTGTCAGTGGTTTGTCAGTTAGATTATATATCAAGTTTTTAGATATTTTAGGGGTCAGTTCATACAGCCAGCTTTAGATACATAAATATTAGAACAAAGGTTCGTTTAAAGGACATTAGTGATTAGTGAATTAGTTATGCAAAGCGATTTTAGAAAATTCATCCTCTTAGAGTGTAAAATTATGTCGATTTGTTGTATGAAAATCCTTTACTATCTGGTCTAGAAGAATGAAATTCTACAGAAAGAATAAGAAGAGATTTTCGAAATTCATCAACCAAATGGGTAAAGTTAGTAAAAAAATTATATAAACCTTCGTGACCTCTGGATTATACACATAAAAATTTGCACAAAGGATCATTTAAAAGACATGAGTTAATTATTTGGACATAGGAATTTATGAAATTCATACCCTTAGGGAGTAGAATAGGGAATGAAAGTTTGCTGTACGAAAATGCATTACTATAACATCTAGAAGTATAACATTTTATACAAGGGTTTATTTAGTGACATCAATAATATGAACGAAATATTTCTTTTTCAAATCATCCTTCTAGGAATAAAAAATAACATATAAAGAGAGTATTAATGCTCTGGAAAAATAAAATAAAATCAGGGGAGTATATCAAGAAAAGCGACAATTAAAAACTTTATATGTCAAAGCTATTTATTTTAGTAATACAGTTTATATGGGACCATAGGTAGGGTTCTATCCATAGAGGGTAAATGTCATTTCACTATTTATTATTTTCGAGAGATTTTCTTTTTTCAGATTTTGCAAAATTTCGACTTTGGTTCGAGTTCTAAAAAACACCCTATATATAATTATTAAGAATAAAAAACCGCCACAGAAGAGCGCCATAAATCCTCTATCCAAACATACATAATTATTAGTTTCAGTCAATGGAAGTAGTTAGAAAAATTTGAAAAAGAGTTTTAAAAAGCAAGATTTCAAAATCATTTTGGGGCCAAAATTGAACTTCTTTTAAATAATTTGACTTCGATAACTTCTAGAATTATTAAGATTATTTATTTCAGACGGGTCTAAGTGTGTCCTAAATTTATATACTAGGGGATGAAAAAACGGTTTTTAAATTTTCGGATTTTTTTACATACATAATAATATTTAAAGAGAATAAAGATGCTCTTGAAATTGGCCTATTGACGGCTCTTTATAAATTTTAAGTAAAAAATGAGTAATAAGTCAAAAATAACAAAATCGATTTTTTTGAAAGAATATACAGGGCGAGTATTAAACAAGTGCAAATATTTTTAGCGTTAGTATATTTTGACAGCAGAAACACGATTATCACCCCAGTAATACGATTCTTTTCGCGATTTTTTTTTGAAAGATTGGAATTTTTTGAATTTTTTTTAGTTTTTAGTTAAAAAACATAATTTCTTGATAATACGGCAACATTGGTAATAGATTAAATTTACCAGACAGAAAAACCCGAAAAGATCCAGTGGTCCTGCAAATTTAAGCAAAAAATATTTTTTTTAGAAATTTTAAGTTAAATAACTCGGTTATTTTTGAGCTATTTGGAAAACGATAAAAAAAATATGTTTATTTTATCGAGATCTACCAGCCCTAAAAATATTTGCGCTTATTCAAGACCCGCCCTGTATAGTACCCAGAAAATCGACAATTGCTAACTTTCATAAATACGAGTAGCTCTTAACTCTTAAAAACATAGTTTAAATGCATTTGTAAGGCTCACTAGCTTTATTTATAAAGAAGTAAACAATCATTTAAATCGATGCATGAACGATTCGAGGTGTAACGCTAACGTAGTCGCGGGAAAAAGCTAGTAGTATACTATAACATTTACTTTTCCTAAGATCATATTACAGTTATTTGCATATTACCAAAATCCATATAAACCAAATCAATTCCAAAATCCATTATTTTTTTTTAAATAATTGCAATAATATGATTCTTCTTCTTTTCAGGTGCCTCTTCTCAACGAGATCGTTTTCGTTTCTGCTGTTCTGACGAGTAATTGAACATTTATTACAGTTCATTCAAGTACGCCAATGGTCTAACAAAAACCCTAATAAAAAGCACCCTAAAACTACTTAAATAACACACTAACAAATTATACGTAGGTATCAGATTTCAACTGTGACATTCTAATTAAAGGGTCGAAACTTTCCCAACATGACTGATATGATCTTCGCACCATATGTTCCTTCTTTTACATTCAATAAAAAATTGTAAATAATACAAACACTGTTAGATTGAATATCACAATATTTATATCCAAAAAATTATCTTTTCCTTTTATTTTGTAATTATTTTCTATTTTTCACTTTCTAATGTTCGTACGTATTATCTTTGGTATTATCTTAAGGTACCTCCGAAAAAGTGTGGGTGAACCGATCATTATGAATATTGGAGTTATTTGACATATTAAATAGTGAAGCCAAGCGTTAAACAATATCAATATTTACTTTCAGTAGAATTTTTGACGTTTGATGCTATTTTAAATCTGCATCAAACGTACAAAAATGGACTTTTTACAAAAAAATTATTTTTCAATGAAGTACTGAAGAAATAACGGACGATGTTTTGGTTAATAAAAAGTAAAGCTATTTTTTATTTTTCACCCATACTAAATTACTATTTATCACGTCTTTTTATTCTAAATTTATATGCTGTATACATTTATTACATACACTAGATATAGCCGTTCTCACTGGGACATTCAACTGAAGTAATCTTCAATTCTCGCAGGGTGGTCTAACCTCAGAGCAATAAAAGCGTATAGGTAAATTAGTTTACAAGAACTTTTTCCTAAAACTGACATTTCTTTATTACGACGACCTCCTAGATTGTTATGATCAACAATAAATACTATTTATATCTTGGTGAAGGGTTCAACGTAATTTAGTCTTCGAAGAGTGTCGCCACTGAAACAATGTTGATCTTGCCGTTATCAAGTGTAAACTATTCTAAATCTGAAAATAGAGCTGTGTACTTTACGACCACGCTAGTTCAAAAGATTGAATCTCGTATGTGAATCAAAAGATTCAATCAGTGTGATCGAAAAGATTCGGACAATTGAACTAAACTTAAAATAAGAGAGAGAATTAAAACAAGAACTAAATAGGTAGGTAATGGTTAAACTATAACGTGAAAGATAGAATCAAATTGTACTAAACTTTTATGTACTAAACTACCGTTTGTTTTTCAAGCAGTAGTTAAATTATCAATTAACTGACCAGAAATATTAAATGATACTAGATATATCACTTTGAAGTATTGTTTGGCTATTTATAATTGCTTTCGTTCTTTTTTCTACAAATCGTACCTAAATTCAAAGTTGTCAAAAAATGTCTACAGAATCTGAACAAATAAGGCAAAGAAAATAAAGTCTTCCCACTCCGGATTTCAGCCCACAAAGGGTTAGAAGGTAATGAAAAAGCAAACGATCTAGCTATGAAAGGAGCGAACACTCTACTAACTGGATCAGAACCGTTTTCCTTTCCATGTGGAAACTAACTTAAACCAGAACTCAACAACCTGGAAGACGCCATCCGTAACATGGAATGGGAATCCTCCAACGGTCTAAGACACTCGAAGACATTTCTCAGAAGTTACGACCTAGAAAAATCAGAATTTCCTTGAAATTAAGAACAATCTTCGTATTGCCACGGTTTTTTTAACAAGACTATCTCCTTAATGAACACCTCAGTAGCTCAGTAGACTGAAGCTAAGAAACAACGGCGAATGCATATTTTGTGGAGAAAATGGGTAGCACTAAAACACCTTATCACTGATTGGTGCGTTTTATTAAGAAATAGCCATATCGTAGAAATTTCCATACATGGACTGCTAAAGGTTTTATTGTTGTTTGATATAAAAGGTTCCAATGAGGTTCACTGTGGACAACCCGCGCTTCCGACCACTTAATAATGTGCTACTTAGAGCACACATGGTCTACAATACCTGACTTCATTGCATTCACCTCTTTGTACATGTTTCTTATGTTCGTTCAATCGTACATTTAGAGGGCGTTTTGTCTCTCCAATATACGACTCACCGCATTCACAAGCGACTTGGCAGATGCACACATTCTCTGGTTTTGATGTCTTCGGTTTTGATTTTGTTAAGACGCTTCTTAGAGGCGTTCCATATTTGAAGAGTTTTAATGTTATATTGTTTGGCTATTCTCCTCATATTTTCTGTTGTTCCTCTTACATATGGTACAGTCAAGAGTAGGCATCTTCGTCAGGCCGGCGGCGGCGCACCAATGAATCAGTTATACAATTTGATATAATGTGAAGTCCAAAAATCTTTTAGTTTCAATCGAGGTTTCAATACTGAATTATTGTCTACCACATTCAAAGAAAAATTAAAACATACCCTTCACAAGTTAAACTTCTTGATCAGTGGCGAGCAGTATAGCACCGTTGTATTGTGCCACCACCTCATCATATTGTTACGGATTCCGTGGATCCACTATTTAAACTCACGATAAAATACTTAACGAATTTATTTGTTTCACTCTGTACACACAACTTATACTATTTACAACACAACTTATGCAACTACTATTACTCGAACGGTATTTCGCGGTATTTTCAAACTTCAGACTTCAGACTATCTTCAGACTTTAGACTTCAAACTTTAAACTTGTCCAACTGTCAAAGCGCGGGCCTTATATACCCCCTGGCGGTTGTTTCTAGATTTTTCTAAAGAATTCTATAATTTTCTTTACTTTCTGGCGAATGCGCCAGGTTCCTCAATGCACATTGCGATTTTTTAGCAGTATGCAGTTATGCAACCAGTAATACACCTTGACAATATGGTGAGGTGGGGGGTGGGGCCACTAGTATCCCCAATAAAAATAAAGCTATTGAGATGAATAAATAAACAAACTATCGAAAAAATACGTACCTAGATAATAAAATTATTTTTAAATAACTTGTTTTGTTAATATATTCCACAGGGTGGCTCAAACTTTTATCAAAATATTAACATTTTGTTTTTCCTCGTATAATTGACAGATAGGAACATTATTTTTTAATTAGATAGAGGTACTAAAAAGTCAAATAATTTAGCTACAAATTGCTTAAAAATCATCAAAATCGGTCCACTAGAATAAAATATATTAAACTTTAAAATACATCAACATTTTAAGGTGCCAGTTTTTAGTGCCGGTGAGTGTATTTAATAATAGACCAATTAAATTAGAGGGGTCACTTTGAAAAGTGTTGGAAAGATTGGTTCATTTGTTCAAAAGTCCAAGAATGTTCTTCTGGGCTTCCTTCGAGCAGGGGTCAAATCAATAATTAACTTTGCAACACTTGTTTTAAATGACCCCCTTAATAAATCCTATTTGACTGGCCTATAAACTATAATAACACACAAATTACAAACTAAATAAAATGTCAGACAAGACAAACATTGACCGATCGCCTAAATATTGACTAGATGTTACAGAGACCCGTGGTGTTAATACGGACGGCACCTATGCCTTTTATTGCTCCTCTGGGTCTAACAGATAAAATACATAAAACAAAACTTTGTTTTTCCTTATTTCCTTTGAAGATAATGTCCGAGAATAAACGGACTTTACCTCGTTATTTTTTTTGTTGGTTTTCAAGGAACAAAGGAAAAATTTAAGCTATATCGACAAAAATTGTGGCCAGGGTGTAAAAAGGGCGTCACAGACAAGAGGACAATAAAAACGTCACACTCGAATATGATTTATGATCGTTTTGGGCTCGCTTGAATAACATCGTAAAAGTCACCGAACATAGAGTTCGTAGTGCAGCTTTTTATTTACTTTTCTTCTTTTTGGACGTCTGCACAGGTTAATATTCGCTTTTTGGTGTAGCGTGTCGCTCTTTACCTTCAACTCAATATTGGTTTTGTCACTTTACGTTGAACTCGATACAAATAAGAGGACAATTTCCGACCGGCCGATTATGTTTTTCTAAAATATGTGGAAAATGAGGTCAACATGATAAACCACTTTATTAAAGTATATGATTAGAAAATATACAATTTCCGTTCCATGTTTCGTTTATAGCCCTTAGCTTTCTAGATTCTTTTTCGATTTGCCTTTTTTGTTAATTGGTTCTTGCTATCCATTATTATTATTATTATACAGGGTATTTCCTAGGTAGTCTCAAAATTTTCAGCGCCTGATTCCTCGCAATATGTCGGAAATTACTTTAGATGTTTTCTTCAATTTTGGTTGGTTGTTTCTAGATATACAGGGTGTTTCAAAAAAACATGTGCCATCTCTCGTGGGAAGATGTCTCACGTAAAAATAATATTTATTCTTCATATCAACATAGGTCCGATTCTACTTTGTTTCGTAGCTATAGGGTGTTAAAATTTTAATATTTTTTCGATTTATTATAATTTTCTTTCAAGTACCTACTTTTAGTGTCTGGAATGAAATTTTGAAGATAAAAGTTACTATAAATGCGACATATTTTAAGGCTAAAAAAGTGTCAACATATTCACTAGGGACGTGCATATGGGTTATCACTGGAATATTTTGCTAAATAAAGCATGTACGCCACTGGCTTTTTTATCTTGTTAGCGAAATAATGTAAACAGTTTAATGCTGATTAAATGTTGTCTCTTGATATTTTGCCGATTTCGTCCTCCTTGATGAGATAAACGCAATTTTATTCATTTGCCTTGGTCCACGTCTAATAGCACCAATTAAAGAATTTTAATATCATTAACTTGGGAAAGTTTTAAATAAGTACTCATTGATTCCTCATGAAAAAAGTTCCTATAAACATGGGTATGGCAATGCATAGTTTTAGAGTTACAGGATGTTAAAACTTTTTAAAATTAGATTTTTTGTAATTATCTGAAATACCATTATTTTTTTATTTAAAATTGCTGTGTGTATGTATTCTAAAAGTACTTGGAAGAAAATTATAAATCGAAAGATTATTAAGACTAACACCCTGTAGCTAAGAAACAAAGCAGAATCAGATGGATCAAACCTATGTTGATAGGAAAAATAAATATTATTTTTACGTGGGGAATCTTCCCACAAGAGATAGCACATGTTTTTTGAAACACCCTGTATATCTAAGGGCAGTTTTTTGTTTCTTAACTGCTGTTTTCCTACTTGATCCAATAGCGTAATTTTTTAACAAGATTGATATCTTGAGATTTTCGACTTTTCCTCTTTCCTTTTTTTCTCGAAACCCGTTCGATGGGGTTTCGAGAAAAACCTAAATCAACTACATTGCAGTAGTATGACTACAATAGTAATGTAAAGGGTAACATTACCGGTAATTTTGGTAATATTACGTAATATTACCGCATGAACGGTAACATTGGAAATATTGCTTTCTTTCCACTCTACTCTTTTTCATGTGCCCAGCTCTAAAATAAGTATGTTGGCTGTAGACATTTTAAATTTGCCATCGTCAACAGCCGCAACCGAAAAAACCTTGAGTACTTATGGCAGTGGTTGCCAAACTGTGCGGCCCGCCCCCCTAGGGGGGTGCGAGACTGTTGCAAGCCGTTTCCAAAATATCATTTTCGAATACAAACCAAAAATTTACCAGTAATTTGTATGATTTGTTTTTATTACATTAAACATTATTATTTCTTATAATTAATAATTATTTTTTATGCATATTTTTACATAATATTGTATATTATTTTGTAGCCCATTAAATAAATTATAATATCAGTTGAGTATTTATAAAATTAGATAGTTAGAAAAATTAAGGGGGCGCAACAATTTTTTTTAAAGGGGGGCGCAGGTACAAAAGAAAAGAAGACCAAGAAGAAACAGACTTATCGTGGAAAACTTACTTTTATTGTCCATAATTAAAATTTACTAAATGGAGAAGAACATCTAAGAATGGTAGAAGCTGCTGAGAAAGAAATGGAAGAAGATATCGATTTCGAAGTACCTAATAGAACAATTAACGAAAGAGAAAGAAGAACCAGATGACGAAATTGAGGATGATTTACCATTATCCACTATTATGTACTATAAAGCCGGTCCTACACGATGCGTCAACCAACATTTGGCATAGGTTTCGACAATATGTCATGACTGTCATGTCGATTTGTTATGCGTGATACATGGATAGCATTAAACTTCTTCCTTAAATCTTTTTATTCAAAGACTAGAACCTTCAACGGAATTTCAAATAGAATATTAATAATTATTTTAGAGTATTGTTAATTGATTATGACGAACTTCAAAGGAGCCGAATTTTAAAGTTTGTAAAAATATTACTCCCTTTTTAGTTTTTTTTTAACAATAATTATTTCTCTCCTTGTCTGATATAAATACTTTATCTTAAATCTCTCTTTCTCTGAAAAGTCATCTATCTCTCAGTCTCTGGCTTCTGAGGAATATTCCTCCAGCTTTATTTTTCCAGAGATTTCATTATCCAGGAAAAGAACAGCGAGACCTATTTTATGATATACAAATGTCTTAAAATATTATTCTTACGATTAATTTATCGTAGGGTTTGTTTTGCTTAAGAGTTCGTATTGATTGTTGATGACTGTGTGGTATCCGAGAACGGCTGTTAAATGTTCCGAGTGCCTGTGTTTTTAACAAAAAAATCTCTATTTTCCATCGAATTGATCATGAAATTAAAGTTAATATTTACGCTGCCACCGGATATGGAAATATCACTTGGATAAATAATTATATAATAAAAGAAGAATTAAGGATTTACTATTTTATTTACTCATAATAAATTAGTAACCACAATTACAATTTTTAATTAATAAGTAATAACTTTTAAAATAAATACAGATTGAGATAGAAAAATAAATACTATTTATTATAAATCTTAATAAAATAAGATGCTATTAAAGTAAGTACTAAATAAATAATACAATTAAGATTAAATAATGGTAAAAATATATATTATCCAATATTTCCTATTAACAATCATAAATCAGCAGATAACAGATATAGTTAAAAATACTAAGTTACTGATAACGGATTCCAACAAATGAAATAAAAATAATTTAATTATAACTTCGACCTGTAAGTTATGATTCAAGATAAATAAATACACTTTAGATTCAGGTCTTTATTAAATTATTTTTATCCAAAAACTATTTTTTATTAAAGCATGCCATGGGTTATACACGGTCGGCAAGGTCTTGCCTTAGGTGGCGATTTTCGTGTACACGAAAAGTAGGTACAGTCAATAGACTTGGTCAACTTGGTGCATTCTCCGCCGGTGCTGCCACCGCCGGAGAACTCGTAAATAACGAATACATACAAATACACGGGTTTAAATGGCGAGTAAACG
The DNA here is from genome assembly GCF_002938485.1 of Sitophilus oryzae. Taxonomy (NCBI): domain Eukaryota; kingdom Metazoa; phylum Arthropoda; class Insecta; order Coleoptera; family Curculionidae; genus Sitophilus; species Sitophilus oryzae. Next base: position 8,014,509 of record NW_022146254.1, on the reverse strand, counting down.
AAAAAATTAGTATCTGGAGGCACGACATGCGGCAGTGCCCCCGCCAAGTCGAGCACAGCCGTGCCATCCTTTTCTCGAAGGTATTAGCGGCACTTTTGACCACCCTGTAACTTCGTTGTGGATAAAGCAAGAATATTAATTTTCAATACACTTGAAGACATACTACAGCTGGCTAGGTTATCAAAATATCTAGTAATTATCCCTCATAGTTTCTGAATTATCGCTTGTCAAATTTCTTTAATTTTGACATTGACTCACTGACAGATCATCAAAATTCTAAGGTAGTTCTAGATGTGTCACAAAGTCCAAATTTAGAATTTTAGGTAGCTTTAAGCTTATAACCAAAGGAAAAAATGAAAAATCTGGAAATATCCTTATGGATTAAAAGTTAGCTGTCTAGTCGCTAGTTTTTTTTTGTAAGGAGGTGAAATGCAATTTACGCACGAAGTGTCGGGCTCTCTTAATAAATACCGACTAAAACACCTCCTTTTACGTCTTGGACTCTAGTTCGGAACCGTTTAACACATTACTTCGAGACTAGTCCGTTTTGTATCGCCCTCGGGCTCGCTTCTGTTTATGGTATCAGCGGTTATCCAGGTCGCTTTTCTTTTCCCTTAGTATCTTTTCCACATACCTTGATATGCGGTTCCAGTTTTCAGGGCTTTGATGCATATTTTGGACGATGTTATGAGGGAATAGTTGTCCTTCAATTTTTTCCTCGATATTCCTTCTGTATACGCTCCACCTCTCGCATGTAAAAAAGGTATGTTCTGCGTCGTTATAACCTTCGCAGTAAAGGCATACTAGTGATGTTACCTTTCTCATTTTTTCAAGATACGATAAAAAATAGCCGTGGTCGCTAAGAAACTGGGTCAAGTAATAATTTATTTCCCCGTGTTCCCTTTGTGTCCAGGTTTTCACCGATTTAATAAGTCGCGCAGTCCAGCGACCCCTACTCTCCTGTTCCCACAATCTCTGCCATGCTTCATTAAGTCCTGTTGATTTCCTCCTTTTTAACTTCTTTTTGGTTCAATTCGGTTTTTCTTTGGTATATAGCATACCATTCTCTGGCAACTAGAGCTATAGTTGCTATCCCTGCGATAACCAGCACTGCAGGTTCGGAAACTGTGCGGTAAGATGAAGCTACTCTGAGTGCTGCCTGTCTCTGCACTTGGGCCAAACGTTTTCTATATTTTTCCTTCGATAGAGCTACTACTGCCCAAAACTCAGCGCCATATAGAAGAACCGATTGAACAGTCGACATCAATAATCGCCGTTTACTTGACTTGGGTCTACTCGTGTTGGCGATAAGTCTACTCAGTGCTGTGACACCTTTAGCGGCCTTGCCTGCGGTCATTTTTATCTGTTCCCAGAAGATCATTTTATTGTCTATGGTGATGCCAAGATATTTTACTGCTGGTTTTGATGTAACTATCTCTCCCCCTACGTGGAATGGGAGCACTGTGTTTATTCTGCTTTTTGTGAGAACCACAATTCCTGTTTTCATAAGAGCCAGTGATAGTCCATGGTTCGTCATCCAGTTATTAATAGTTAGCATCACACTCCTTAATTTGATTTGGGCCATCTCCATATCTCTAGCTGCAATAAGTGCGGCGACGTCATCGGCGTATCCGACCAATACTGTTTCCTCGGGCATATTTGTTCTCAATAGGCCATCGTAAGACGCATTCCATAGATCCGGACCAAGGATAGATCCTTGTGCAGCCCCCGATGTTATCGTCTTCCTTCTGTACCCTTCTTTAGTTTCGTAAATGAGAACGCGATTTCTTACGTAGTCGTCTATCATTCGTAGAAGATATTTCGGTATGTGAAAAGATTTTTCTAAGGCTGTAAGCACATCGTTCCAGTTTGCTGAATTGAATGCATTCCTAACGTCAAGGGTCACGAGTAGGACAATGCGGCGTGAATGGCGGTTGCGGTTTTCCGCTCTTCGAACAGCTTCGACGACCTCCATGACAGCATCAGTTCGGATCCTCTATGACAGCATCAGTTCAGATCTTCTAGACCGAAAACCATATTGTTTAGGAGATAATCCCCCAGCATCTTCTATTGCGCTAAGCAATCGTGGCTTCAGTAATTTCTCCAAGACTTTCCCCGCTGCGTCAAGCATGCACAATGGTGGGTATGAGGACGGCTCTGTTGGATCTCCTTTTCCTTTGCTGATAAGGACAAGGCGTGCAACTTTCCAACGCTTGCTAAAAACTCCTGTCAACAGGCAAGCATTATACGTTGTTAGCAACAGATCAGGGTTTGATTGAAGTGCTATCTTAAGAACTTCCGCCTGCATGCCGTCTGGGACTACTTTTGATGTCTTTCAATATTTGAGCATAGGTTCGGTTTTCTGTCGGCTTAATTGTGATAGCCGTCCTTCGTGTCCGAGTAACATATTTATTTTCTTTATGTCCATGGGTGCTCTGCTGCGATGTAGGTGGGTTGGTTTGGCCTATATTTTCGCGTTTCTTAGCTTTCTTTTCCTGTTTTTTATTTTGACCGTATGCCAAACTTCGTCAGGTCTTCTTTCTCTTCCTTCCGCTTCGTTTCGATTTTCCGTCAGCATCGGTGTGACCTCGGCGTTTGTCATCTGGGGGGTGTCGGAAGGTGCTTTGGTTGGAAGATGTTTGTGTTTTTAGGTTCATCTGCTGAGTTTCAAGGATCTTTAAAGATTCTCGGAGACTGAAGATAATATTTAATGACTGCTCCAGGTAACCAATGCCCTTTTTCACATCTTGGGAGATATTTTTCTGTCGCTCCACTGCTGCCTTCATTACCGTGATAACTTTCTTGCATTTAAGCAGCTCCTCATTTTCTTCAGTCGCTAGTGGTAACCGACTTTCCGGTGATGGTAATAGGAGGACAGGTGATAGGATTGTTTTAAAAATTTTGATTTTTATATAAAGGCACCTGTTCCATATATCTAAAATATTATCAGCGTTACAGTGTTGCCGGATCATTTGAAAAGTGATAGCACTTTATTATTTTAAATGGTAGTACATTATTACATTTTTGGAAACTACTCTCATATCTCTTAGAGTTTTCGAGATAAAAAATAAAATATGTGTAAAATTGACGAAAAAATAATTTTGAATAAGCGTTGGTAAAATCATGAGTTAAACATTTTTAAAGTTGATATTTGAGTTATAACGAAAGGCGGAAACACAAGTCGTTAGAAAACTAGAATTAATTCAATTGATATTATCTGACTTAATTAATTATACGGTAATTCAAAGTTTATGAATTATAGTCAAACTTCTTTAATATTATTTTGAATGACCTAAAAAAATAGAAGGATAACCTACAAAAAGAAATAAGATCCCAGCAAAAACATAGAATGTAAAAAATGCCAAGTCTCGCAACACAATTCCTCCGCTATAAAAAGTTGAGTGAGATCTCATGCAAAACCAAGTCAGTTTATTTTATTTAGTTTCTCTTTAAGCACCTATTCAACAATTTTGTTATAAATTGTTAGTATTAATATTATAGCCATCTTTATTTCTATAATAATTATAATGACTGATTATAATTGCCAAGTCAAACAGTTAAAAAAAAAATTTAGATGAGTTCAACTACGGTAGTAGCGAGCATAATTTTATCACCGGTTTTGCTAGTGGGGCATAATTGGAGCTATTTCGGCTATAACGAAATTGTTTAAAGGTACATAATTATAATTGTAGCAGATGTTAATAAAACATTTAATCACTAGATGATATATTTCGTCCTATTGCTGCCAAAAGTCACTAACTAACATTTTTCCGAACAACCAAATTCAATCACTATGTTTTGAAACGGAGAATCGATTGCAAAAGTCATTAACTACGATTTCTGGCTATTTATGTTTTATTTTAATACCGAATAGTTACTAACTATAACATCTTTATGCAATGCAATTCATCTTTAGACGAATTTTTCTCGGAAGTAATAAAAAGTAAGTTAGTGACTTTTGGCAGCAATGGAACGATTTCATCCTCTTATAGTATATGTCTATTTAATTTTTTGATTATGTAACAAGCACTTTGTTTACTCACTTGTTTCGTCGAACTGCTTGAATCCATTTTTGCTATTGATCAAATCGGTGTAAGAAATTATGAAGCTATAAAATGTTATTTCGGGAGAGTTGAATATCCGGAAAGTTGAGTTAGGTATTGAATGTTATTGCACCCAACAACACGCTAATTACGCTCTCCTTTACGCGTTAAAATTTTTTTGATCAATTTTATTAACATTATTTGAAAATGTCACAACACTAGCTGAAACTATTAACAGAAATGCACAGGAATTATTTCCTTTCATTTTAATTTTTCTAAGCTATTAAAAGCTATTCACTAAGTGACAAAATTATTTCCAATAATTTTTTTCGAAAAATTTGGAATAGGTATCATCTATCAAGTCAACATACTCCTACAATATTTTTGTGTTGATGATTATAACGTGAGTTTATTTTCCCAATAATATTTCTTTTAACATAGGTTTTAAAACGACACATATTAAGAGTTTGTGCCTGCTAAGTATTTCTGCGTCTCAAGCATGTCACGCCCTATCTGATTTATGGGCGTCCTGCGCTCCGATTTAGGGGTAAAAGTATTCCTAGAAAAGCGTTCAAAATCGCGTATAAGTAAGCCATATTGTTTTTCTAACTGAGGTGAGACCATTATCAACAATACACAGATATCATATTAACGGTTATAAAAATATTAATAATACAACTTATTTTACCATGATATTTATGAAATAATTAAACCAACATCTTAACTAATATATCTAGAAGTAATGCTAAAGTCTATCCTATAGAAAATATATTTTTGTTAAGTGGATCAACAGCTGATTTGTGACACACTATGATATTCGAAGAATTTCCAAAATTATGTCAAAAATATCGGACAAAAATATTCAACACATTTAATATATCAATCGGGAGCTAATCCGGCTAAACAAATCAGTTTTGTGTCGAATGAAACAAAAGTGACCTAAAATCAGAGACAATGCTATAATTCTCAAAGTAAACAAGTGCAATAACTGTTTCAATAAATATCAAATCAACAAATCAATGAATGCTCTTTAAATCGTAAAATGTGATTCGTAAATTAGGTTAACATTAACAAACGGCTAATTACTTATTTGCGATTTGCTGAATAAATACTAATTTACCATTTATGTACGTCCTTTATAAACTCTAAGTTTAAGCCATAAATCATATAAGATAAAAATAACAGTTGATTCAAGCAAAAAGAAGTGGCCAAATCTGTAACTCCTTCAGCTAAAAAATAATCTGAGTCTGACGTTAAATCTGCGATTCCTTTACAAAAAAAATTGGCACCGGGAGACACGTATAGCCGCCCATACTAAAATATTTTAATAAAAAGTTGGTAGGCAATTCTTTTAGTTTCAAAGTAAGGGAATTTTTCCAATTTTGGTCCGCAGTTATTTCCCCTATCCGCCACCTGGGGTCGCGTCTAATTGGAGTTTGGAGTTTGGAGTTTTCCACACGGATTTTCTCAAAAACGGACTACGGAAACACGGAATATCTCAAAAACTGCGACTTTGACTGATTTTGATGTTATTACAAATTTTGTTGCAAATATTATTCCTAATCTTAAATTGAAAACCGCGTTTCGCTAGCTACTGTAATTTTGGAGTTACGATTTTTTTAAATTCTTAACCCCCTCCCATTGGTAAGGGGGTACCAACCCCCCACCCCCACCAAAAACTAATGGCCAGATTCTCGGGTGCCACAGTATTTTTGTGTCAAATTTGGTTAAAATCGGTTTAGCGGTTTTTGAGTTATCGTGTTACAGACGGACAGACGGACAAACGGACAGACGGACAAACGGACAGACACCATGAAAATATTTTGTATTTAGGTCATTTATGACCCAAATAACTCAGTTTGAGTGAAATTAAAAAAACTTTTTTTGCCGATCTTAATAGCCTACCATACCTGTTGGCATGGTCGGCTAAAAATTTTATATTTTACTTAGGTAGTTAAAAAAACTCCAGCATTAAAATGTATCATTACATTTTCAGTGTAAACTTTCATAACTAGTGAAACCTGGTTTCTCCAGGTTCCTTGAAAACAAATGAATAGAGTGATATACAGGGTGTTTCAAAAGCATGTGCCATCTCTCGTGGGGAGATTCCTGAAGTAAAAATACGATTTATTTTTCATATCAACATAGGTCCGCTTCTACTTTCTTTCGTAGCTACAGGGTGTTCAAGTCTTAATATTTTTTCGATTTATTATAATTTTCTTCCAAGCACTTTTAGCGTTTCGAATGATATTATGAGAGTAAAAGTTACTATAAATGGGACATATTTTAAAGCTAAAAAGTGTCGCCATATTTACCAGGGACGTGAATATGGGTTATCACTGGAATATTTTTTTATAAATGGGACATATTTTAAAGCTAAAAAAGTGTCGCCATATTTACCAGAAACGTGCATATGGGTTATCACTGGAATATTTTTGTAAAAATAGAATGTACGCCACTGACATTTTTTCTCCTGTTAGCGAAACAGTGTAAACAGTTTAACGTCGATTAAAAGTTGTCTCTTGATTTCGGCCTCCTTTATGAGATAAACGAACCCGGCACCAGCGAATAACAATTTTTCAAACCAGTTAAAAAATATGTATAGGTGGCGCTCTCTACAAGTAGGAGTCATATTGACACCAAAATCAAATTTCTTTCGTCAAAAAACTTCCAGACACAAATTTTCATCTAAATATTCACGTTACTTCGTAAATTATTTAGAAAAAATCAAAATAAAAATGAAACTTCCATACCCTGTATCTCCGAAACTAAGCATTTTAGATTTTAGGGCATACATTTATACGAACTTTTTTACTTATTACTTATTATTATATGCAGAATATGTTGCCGAAGTTTCCGGAATACAGTTCGGACCACCCTGTATATTGACGTTCTGCTTAGTATAAATAAAATATGATCTTAGAAAGGCAATGGGTGATATGAATAAAACTAAGTTCGTACTTTTTGCTTAAACTTTTGTACTAGGTAGTTCATTTGGTATGAATAAAATGATGGAGATGATAAATTATAGAGCACCTGCACCAATTTTAAGTATCTACTCAACAGCGAGTACCTACTTTAATTTTGGAATGAATAAAATTGAGCACATACTAAAAAAGTGAAGCAGATACTCACATTATTTTAAGGTACCTCTGTGGGATGCTCAAAATCAGTAATAATCCTGCATTTTTGTAAGTGATGGCCGAATTTATGCCCATTGCTCGTGCATGAAAATATTATAAATTTCGAAGAGTCGACAGTCTCTTGATTATCGGGTTTTGTAAAGATTTAACAGAAATAGCTTGGAATGGTTGGCTGATTTCTTAAGAGACGAATTTGAAAGTAGAGGTGGTGCTTTAAGGGCTACTGCAAAAATGAGAATTTTTCTTCGTTACGTGGGTGACCCGGGATTCCAAAGTGGTGTTGCTGAAGATATAGGAGTACACCAAACAACAGTATATTTAACAGTTGCAACAGTAAGTGACGCTATAGTAAGAAAGTCAAATGTATGGATAAGGTTTCCGTCAACTGCAGAACAATTGCAGGGAGAAAAAGATAAATGGCAAGATAAATAAAACTTTCCTTTTGCTATAGGTGCCATCGATTGCACGCATATCCCCATCCTTAAACCAATCGTACATGGGGATAAATATGTTAACCAAAAGGGATTTTGTAGTCTCAACGTACAGGCAACTTGCAATGCTCGAGAGGAGTTTACACGTGTCGATGCAACATGGCCGGAGTCTGTTCATGACTCGCGAATATGGAGAAATTCCGGCGTATATAACATTATGCAACAAAATACGCATTATGCACTTCTCCTTGGAGACTCTGGTTATGGACTTACTCCATGGCTTATGACTCCATACAGAGATGTTGTTACCCCTGAGCAACATTCCTACAACAGATGTTTGGCCAAAGAACGTGTTATAATAGAAAGGTGTTTTGATCAACTGAAGCAACGTTTTCCTATACTGCACCACAGAATCCGAGTGAAAATAAAAAATCCCATCTCTTGTATTGAGCTGCTTTATTTTGCATAATGTTGCAGAATACCTTCACGACGAAGATTTCCCGATTTTGGAAGATATCAACAATAATGAAGATGATGCTTTCCAGCTTGTAGATTATGGTGAAGCAGTTGTACGGCAGAGGAGAGCTAAGAAGAAACGCGATAGCAAGAATTCGGACCAGGTACTTAAAAGCCGAAGTAGCTGCTCAATTTCGGTATAGAAGATTTATTCATACCAAAAATAAGTATGTACTCATTTTTTTAGCATCTACTCCGAGTTTTGTTGAGCACCTGCTATGAGCATGTACTCAATTTTTATTAATACCACCCTATTAGTTAGTGTATAAAGTCTTAACTCTATGATAAAGTTTAATCGTTTTAGATTGGACGTACATTTTTCGAGATTTTTGGGATCCAGGAATTTAATATCGGGATTTCGGTGATAAACATACACCTGGATCCCGATTTGGAAACCCTAATTCTAATATGTACCTTAATAATTAACTAACTTAATATTTAGTATCTTAGGTACGGAATTTACTATCAATTTAAACAAAACGGAGATTATTCTTTCTTTTTTCAGACAGTTATTATTACTATAATTATTTCTATGATGTAACACCATTCGAGCAATAATTTAATTGAAACCAAACAATAAAACAACTTTAGGCCTCACTCTCGTAACGTCTAATTGCAATATTGTGTAGTTTTATATGGCGGTAATGGAAAATGAAAGTGAACCGAACCGGTAAAGGCGATGCATGCAATTCGAACCGATCGGTTTTCGAACATATAAGTACATTTATTTCCTGATTTCGAATGCAACAAAAAGAAAACTTTACACTAGGCGTAGATATTTAATTAGGAATAAAATTTTTCTACGGTCAATTTCTCCATTACAATGAAATTTAACGTGCAATATAAGGATCGATAAAAGCTAACGAACCATTAAAGTGACTAAATCCGACAGGCATTTAATTGATATTTTACTTGATTGGATAGAATCCACCGAAATGATTCATTGTACGTTTTCTGATATCAATTCATTAAACTAATTCAGGCGTAGCCTAGTAGGTGTTAAGCTACAAAAAAAATTAAAAGGTATTTGTATTTTTTTAAACTTTAAGGAATTACTTAATATACACTCAGATGCAAAAAAAAACGCAACGGAGAAATTTTTGGTCAAATGTAAAGTGTTATTTTTTTGTTATTTTTAGCTCTATTTTCATGAACTTTCTAGCAAGCTGTATATATTTATATCAATTTTAATTCGTAAACTCAGTTTTTTTATAAACTTTAGTATTTTGCATACTATACAGGGTTAAACGAGGAGTTGTTTTTTACCTTAACTTTAAAACACCCTGTGCAATAATTTCTTATGTAAATTTTCCTAAAATATAATTTTACGGTCAGAGCCATGTCTCCTGAGCATTTTGTTTTTTGAATCATATCAATACATGCCTTGGTTAATTTTTAAGACCGAAATGAACTTACCACCAACAATTTGCAATTTTTTCAATTATCATTACTTTTTGATGTTATTTTTCAATATGGCGAGGTGGTTTTGATGATGATTGTGAACCATATACTACTACGAACTGCCCATCATATTCGACGTTTGGTAAATGCTTGATAGGAAGGTTAAAGGTCGCGAAGCAGTACCAGCTGCATTAAATAAACTTCGTTTGGTTCTTAAAGAAGAATGGGAAAGCATAACGCAATATGATATATGCAGTCTCAATGACAGTATTAACGGACGTTTGCAGGCAGTTGTAGCAACCAAGGGAGACAATACAAAGAATTAGGGTATTTTTACAATTTTTTTCTTCCGTTTGTATACTTGAGTAATACAGATGTTTTTTTTAATATCGTTAGTTCTGTTTGCGTTATGAATGTTTATTAAATCCAGGACTGTATCGTTAATTTTTAACTTTTTTTTAAATTTAGTATGTACAGGGTGGCGCCTCTCATACGCCGCGAAAGCTCCAAGAAGAACGGTAGTATATATCGAAATGAAATTTTGGCAGCATATGTAGGTTGACTGAAAGCATTTTATAAAAATATATAGAATTATACAGGGTGTCCCCAAAAAAAGTTACACATCAAAGTTGTGTTTTTTCTAATGGAACACCCTATATATTAATTGATTTTTGGATTCTAGGAAAAAAATAAAGGTGAGTTTTATTAAAGAAACATATACCAAAAATCTAAGGATTTTGACATATTTCACATTTTGTGAAAATGAAGAGTAAATTTTAAATTTCGATAACAGCTACCTAAATTTTAGTTGACCTTGAATAGCCTGATATTTAATTACAGTAACCATTGTATGTTAAACCAAATTGAAATTTGACTTGAAAAGTTATACAGGGTGAGACAAAATCAATATGGAACATTAGTCACCTTTAAAAGCAAGTTATTCCTTTATTTTAAATGGAATACCCAGTATATTTTTCTGGTGTTCAATGGGGAATTTATATATCTTCAAAATATTATTAAGGTTTCCTACCTCTCAGACAAAGATTTTCCCAGATATTTTAATTTTTATGATTTTGCGTCGTAAATCTTTATTATTTGAAAAAATCTAGGTGGCTGTGTGATATAACTTTTGTTAATTTAACAAAAATTAAAGAATGTAGAATAAAATACTCAAGGGTAATAAAAAGATATAAGTTTAAAACATATTTTATTACAGAATTAAAACTAGATATAAACCTATAATTATGCGACAAAAATTAGCTAGATCAAATGTTAAAAATGCTTCCTTTCTTGTTAACTGCATAAAATGATTGTCTTTTCAAAAGGATCTTTCCATTTTAAAAGGCATATGTGGACTTCTACCTCGAAAAGCAGCTACAATAATTTCTCTCATGTTGTCGACAGTGGTTGGTCGAGTTTTTTAAACACTGTTTTTAACATATCCCCATAAAAAAACCAGACTAGATAAAATCAAGAGAATTTAAGTATTCTATTACTACTACACTGCATTCACTAACTAATAGAATCATATCAATTTTCTCTGATGTAGGATAAATATGCATTTTCGGCAAATTTCTGAGAATTTTTTTTGTTTTCACTGACACAAAATGATAACTAGTTGTTAAAGTTGGACTAATTAGACAGCTATGTTGACGTAACGCAGACATATCACAGCCATCTAGATTTTACAAAATAATAAAGATCTACTCAGGTCAAATCATGTAAATGAAAATATCTAGGAAAATCTTTGTTTTAGGGGTAGGCAACCTTAATAGTATTTTGAAGAGACATGAATTCTCCATTGAATGTCGGAATAATATACTGGGTGTTCTATTTAAAATAAGAGAGTAACATGCTTTTAAAGGTGACCGATGTTCAATATTAATTTTGTCTCACCCTGTATAACTTTTTGGATCAAGTTTTAATTTGATTTAAAGTACAATAGTTAATTTAACTACATATTAGGCTATACCGGGTAAATTCCAGTTTAGGTAGCTTTTATTGTAATCTAAAAATTGTTCTTTATTTCTAGATAATGTTAAATATGTCAAAAACCTTACATTTTAGTCATATACTTCTCTTATAAAACTCACCTTTATTTTTCTCCCAGAATCCGAAAATCAATTAATATATAGGGTGTTCCATTACAAAAAACACAACTTTGATATGTAACTTTTTTTGGGGACACCCTGTAGAACTCTCTATATTTTTAAAAAGTGCTCTGAATTAATCTACATATGCTCACAAAATTTCATTTCAATACAAATTGTCGTTCTCCTTGGAGCCTCCGCGGCGTATGAGAGGCGTCACCCTGTATAGAGTATCCAATGCAGCATAATGTGACGTTACCAAAATGGTTACAAAACCATCTCGTCACTAAAAAATTACATCAAAAAGTAATGATAATTGAAAAAATTGCAAATTAATCATGATCAGTTCATTTCGCTCTTAAATTGTAAATTAAAAATTAACCAAAGCATGTATTGGCATGAATCAAAAAGCAAATCTGAATGTATTTGGATATTGGATTAAGGTTGGGGTGGATAGACCAGCAAATGTTGATCTGAAGAACGTGCTGAAAGCTTCGACAAAATATCTGTATCTGAATCAAACCTTATCAGGCAGGCTGGACTGGATTTATGACAGAAATATGGATACCGCAATTTAGTATTGAATAATTTCTTAGGAGCCGATGTATTGAATTATTCCTTAGGAATCGATAGACAAGGACAAGATCCAGGTTACTGCTTCATAACAATAAGTTATTTTACCATATTTAGCTGCTATTTCTCTGGCAATAAAACAACGGAAAGTTTAGAAGAGTCAGTAATAAGCTTACAAGAAAATATAGGTAGTTATGAACAGGTAATTGTAGCAGGCGACTTCAATACTAAATCCCCCCAATGGGGTATGGGATATGGGATATACAGACAAAAGCGGAGATATTCTTACCGAGTGAATTGCCACGTTGCAGTTAGTAATTGCTAACGCTGGAAATAAGCCAACATTCGAAAGCGAAAGCTATACTTCAATTATTCTAGATCTTACATAGGTCACTGGCGTGTGTAGAAAATTGGGAAGTGCATGAGAAGGAGTCTCTCAGTAATCATAATTATATCTTTTTCGTAGTAGGTGTAGAAAAGTCTTATACAGCACTAAAAAATACTCTAAGGGTTGGCAGATAATTAAATTGCAGCCCGAGAAATTAATTAAAGTCACTGAACAAGAGGAGTGTAATAAAAATAGTACCGCAGCTAATTTCTCTAAAATATACACCGCAGATAATTTCTCTTGAGTAGGATATGTCCCACAAAGTAATGCCAAAAAAACGGACTCTAAGGGACATCTGCCCCATCCGCCAGTATACTGGTGAAGAGATAATATTGCAAAATTGTAGAAAGAATGCCTTAAACATATACTCTTCAGTGGACGCTCTATTAAATGTTTGTAAGGAGAGTAAAAAACGTGATGAAATAAAGAGTGGCAAACGAAAATGCTGGAAAAAGCTTTGTGATAAAGTTGACTGTGATATATTTGGGAATAATTATAAAATTGTTATTTAAAGGGATGATCGGCTTTCCACCTCAACCAAATCTCCCCATGACAGCAATGGAGGAAGTGGTAAAATATCTGTTCCCTAACCACAAATCTGTGATATTTAAGTGCTGCGATATATCATCAACTTATCTATAGATAAGTATGAATGTTTTACAAAGGATGAATTACTAATGGCTTGTGATAGGTTAAAGAATAATAAAGCACCAGAGTCTGCTAGTATTCCTCCAGAAGTTATTAAACAGATAGCTAAGGTGAAGCCAGTATGTACTGTCAGTGTATAACCAACTTTCCCGGTCAAACTGCTTTCCGACTCAGTGGAAAGTTGCAAAGTTATTATTAATCCTAAAACAAAATAAAAATATAGGCGAACAAACTGCATACAGGCCCCTCAGTCTCCTGGAGGTTGAAGGGAAGATACTTGTACACCTAATATTGGGAAGATTAAACAGCGAAGTGGGGAGCGGATTTAGAACAGCGGATTTAGAAAAGGACGCCAAACGGTAGATCTGCACTGATAACACTGGATGTTTGGTTTTAATAGCGCGTCACGGCAGTTATTTCTGGAAGAACTGAGAGAGAGGTCTATTAAAAATAGCCTAATCTTGTTGCTAAATAGCCTAATCATAGAAAAATCTTATTGGAAAGAAGAAGGGAGAACGAAATTGACAAGAATAAATTCCGGAGTTCCGCAGGGATCTATTCTTGGTCCCACATTATGGAATATTTTGTCCAATCCCCTGTTGAAGTTCGATATGCCAGAGGGTATTACTCTCATTGGCTTCGCGGATGATGTAGCTCTGGTACCGATTGCTAATAACGAAGAAATACTTATGAATAAAGCTAACACCGGCCTCTTGAGAAATTCTAAATGGATGGCAGAAAAGGATTTACAGCTAGCACCATCATTTCTCTACCTACACTAGAATTTGTAAGATCAACTGACTAGGCTAATTACTAGGTACTTCTTTAATAAGTAATATGTACTAAAGAAAATAATAAAGTAAAAATGTAGGTAATATAGGTACATATAAAAACGTCAGTCTCGATGAAAAAAATATAGCTATATAGTGTATAAATAGAATACAAACCAAACAAACAAAATAGAAAATATTAGCATTTACAAATAGAAGTAGTAAAAACATAAAAAAAAACAAGAATACGTAAGCAAATAAACATATTTTTTATAGACAAGATCATGAAAGATATTCACATTTTACATTTGACAGCATTTTCAAAGTGACAATAAGACCGAGGCAAATATAGTGGACACTAACGTAATCCGTAACAATACAGGCAGTATTCAGGATAATATAATTTTAAGCATATTCTTTTATTAATTACTAGCGTGTACCAGCGACTTCGTTCGCGTCGAATTAATCATTTGTAATGGTGATGATAAAGAAAAGCAAGAATTTCCATTAACATACAAACTGGATAAAATTTTCTCACATTTATGTCAGCATGAGAAAAAACAATATGGCGATATTATTATATAACTTGGTAATATTTCAGGGGTAGTTTCATCTCGTTGGAATTTGACTTTCGAAAAATCCGTTTGCCAAAAATAAGCTTTTTACGTCAAGCAGTTTAAACAGAATCGTGGTTAGAATGTAGAATGTTTAGGAGGGGAGTTAGTCACCGCGACCTTACAGATCTATTGTGTTTAGAATCGTGGTTAAGAAATTATTTTTGGAACACCCTGTATATTTTGTAAAAAATTTCAAAATATGTAAAAAAAACAGGGTTGGAAAAATCATGATTTTCTTTATTTAAATCGGATTTTTTTGATTTAAATCAGATTTTTTTTTATTTAAATCAGATTTTTTTTATTTTAATTCAAAACAATATTTAAATCGGATTTCCAAATGACTAGGACTTATTTCCAATTAAAGTCCTATCCTAAATGGCTAAATCTTTAACTAACTTTGAGCGATACCGATAACATTAACAATTCTACGGGCCCGTGTCATTTTTCCACATCGGTCACCAATATATTCCGCAAAAAAGTCACTCGCTTCAGATCAAAAGGATTTTTTTCAAATGTCTCAAAAGTATTAATTTTTGTCATTTTAACGGCTATAGGCATAAAAGTAAAGCACTGTTACGCCTAAGCACAAAAGTACAAAAATATATTATTAAGCTGATATTAGGTGTCAAATTCAACGAGTGTACAAATCGTTTCTCGATTACTGGTTGTATTATGCAATGTTTGAAATTGATTAAAAAATTATTTGTAATGTTTTAAAAAAATAGTGTTTTATTCGGAGTAAAAATGTACTTTTTGTGCCTCCTTGTAACGTCGGAATAGCTTTACGATGGTCCTTCAAATCTACAGCATCGTCAAAAAGTATAATTTCTACTCTTAATAAAACAATACACTATTGTTCGGAAATAGTCTTAAGTCGAGAATGAAATTAGTTTTATCTAATGTCAAAGTGTAAAGTACTTACTGCAAATCAAAATGTCGGTAAGAATTTGGAAACATACCAACGTTTCAAAAAAAAATATATATAAAACAACATATTTTCTGACAACGATTATAGATTTTCGGGAATGAAGATATAGTCTATATCAGAAGAACCTAGTTCTGGCACAAGTCGGCGAATATGTATTCGAAAAGCGAATTTTTGTCACATAAATAAATTTTAAAGTAAATTCCTGCGTTTAGCGGTCTTATGGATTCACACGAAATTATTTCAAAAATCGGTTCAACATTTAAATTGATGAATAGATATTTTTATATAGTTTTATAATATTTACAATTATTTTTCGATTTATTATCTGTTAAAGTAAATTCCTGCGTTTAGCGGTCTTCTGGATTCACACGAAATTACTTCAAAAATCTGTTCAACATTTAAATTGATGAATAGATATTTTTATATAGTTTTATAATATTTACAATTATTTTTCGATTTATTATCTGTTATAGAAATATTTTTATAGTTTTCTAGGATAGATTTTTTATAACTTTTACAGTTACTTTTTGATTTATTATAAAGTTTCAATAAAATTATTTTTTTGATTTAAATCACATGATTGAAATTAAAAAAATCACTTGATTTAAATCACGATTTAAATCGTGATTTAAATCATTTGATTTAAATCATGCCAACCCTGAAAAAAACCAAATAAATTATGCTTGTCCAAGCGTTTTCCCGACTAACCGTTTATTAAATAACAAACATTGTAATATTTCAGTGGCGTTTTCTTGGAACTTGAGATTCGAGAAACCCCTCCTTATCGAACCTCTACACCCCACAGTCAATCCGTTTGCCAAAAATCAGCTTTAAACGTCAAGCAGTTTAAGCAGAATCCTGATTACTCAATGGTCATATTTTATGAAACACCCTGTATAAATTTTTAAAAAATCTTAAAATATGTAACACAACATAATAAAATATACGTGTTTAAGAGTTTTTCCGAAAAACTCACCGGTTTTTAAATAAAAAATATTTTAATATTTAAGGGATAGTTTCACCCCCTTAGAATTCGAGTTTCAAAAAATCCCTTCTTATCGAACCTCTAAACCCTAAAGTCAATCTGTTTTCCAAAAATCGGCTTTTTACGTCAAGCGGTTTAAGCAGGATCGTGATTATTCAATGACCAGATTTTTCGAAACACCCTGTATACATTTTTAAAAAATCTTAAAATATGTAAAAAAACAAAATAAAATATACGTGTTTAAGCGTTTTTTCGGAAACTTAACCTTTTGTAAATAAAAAATATTGTAATATTTGAGGAGCGGTTTCACCCTCTTGGAACTGGAATTTCGAAAAATCCCTTCTTATCGAACCGCTACACCCTAGAATCAACCTGTATGCCAAAATTGAGTTTCTTACGTTGAGTCGTTGAGTAGTTTGAACAGGATCGTGATTAATCAGTATGTCAGTCACTTAATGATTTTATATATTAGTATAGATTTAATTCATTTAAACCTTATAGTGAAATAGAATTAAACAAGAGAGGCGATAATTCCTAAATTAATTAAATCAGTTAGAATTTGTTTCGTGCATTTACAGAAAAAAAATTATTCAGAAAATAATGCAAATAAAAATAACAATGAAAGCTAACTTATTCGTTATCAAACAAAAACTGCAATGGCTTATTAATGGGTCTTCAATTAATATTAACAGTTTGCCTATTGTTACAAAGAATGCATTAATGTTACATGAACTTGAACTCAAAATATACGATAGCACCACTGCCCTTGTAACAGTTTTTTGGATTCAGCCAAGATCTGCTTCTTTACTCTCCAACTTACATTTATTATTACGATTTATTATAAGCGAGTACTGAATTTTTAGTCTCAGGTTATCTCAATAAAGAACATTTTGGGCCAGAAAAATACAGACTGGTGTCACAGAGTGGAAATTTGTGTAATCAAATCGATAATAAAGTTTGGATATTATTTTTAACTCTTGATTAAACATCTAAAGTAGAAAATGACTAATACGGGACATGCAAACGTGTCTTTCTTTCAAACTATGATAATATTTTATTATTAGAAAATGTCAGAATTGCATACACTATAATTTCAGCTAAAATTAAGAACTTAAAAATTAATTCAATAAAATTATTTCGTGTATTCCTGTATAGTATTTCCAAAGTCCATTGGACTAGTTTAGAACTATCTAGTTAAGCTTGATTTAGCTAATAGTTTTGCTTAATTTGTTTGTCCATACTGTCTACGAGCAAAGCACACTAATACAGATTTTTACAAGTTTTTACAAATATTTATAGTAAATAATATGTCCCCAGATTGTTTTTGCAAGAGGAAAAACTTTTTTATTATTGAAATTTTCAAAAATTGCATTCTTCATAGAAATTTTGCTTGTTCTAAAATGGTTAATCATGTTCTTTCAATTTTTTTCTTCCTTTACTGTTGCAATGCACGCGCGTTTCGTTCGCTAACTATGTTAGCATCATCAGCAAATGACTAAAAGTGTTTTGGTGTATTGTGGTTAATTAGTATTTTATTTTGCCGTTTAACACCAAAGGTTCCAACCCTCAACTGTAATGGTAGATAATATCATTTCGATTTCATTCTTTGATAGATGGTTATTACTAATTTTGTTCCGATAACTATTATTAATTATTACCCTTTCTGCAACATTAAACTAAATATATTTGTGCTTCTTTAAAGTTTTAAAACAGCATAAAATATGATGTTAATTAAAATTCTGTCAATAACAATCTGTCAAATAATGAAAACGAAATTATAATATCATAGAAACGCGTTTTGATTTTTAGTACTTAATGTTTTTAATTTTGTGAAAAAATCGGATTGTTTTGCTTGTAGCCCGATGATGATGCCGACAATGGCGTCGACAAAGACCACAGAATTTAATTCTATGACAAAGTAACAGTAACAGGTAAGAGTGCCGAATTTAAGAGCCTCAAACCAATCCAATTGACTTTGGAAAAACTATAACTTAGTCTGGCACAACATAGCCTATGACAGCAACTTTACAATTTTATTACGAAATTATTTTTGTAACTTGTTTAATAATTCCACTCATCAATTTTATTGTATAAACCCGGAATACGTCCATCTTAATACCGACAGATACAATTTAGATAAGACTTATCTTTTATTGGAGCTCTTAACGTAATTTTGGTATATGCATCGTGTCATAAACGCTCTCGTTATTGCAAAAAATGCGAATTTTTAAAATTATAACGTAGAAAATGATCGTCTTAAGAGAGATCCGAACACTCCTTATAGACATTGTTGAAATAACTAAGAAACATCACGATTACAAGATCACTTTTTATTGCATACGACACGTCAGTTATTTACTGATTAAGGTGTCGGCTTAGATCATTGCTAAACATAAATGCTATTTTACTTGCGATTTTAACGAGATATTTAGATAATTCACACACACATTTTTAATTCTTATTTTTCGAGAACCAATTAACTGAAAGTTATACTTATTAAAAATTTCTTCAAAACTTCAAAATGATCACAATCTGCCGAAAGAGTCTCTATATTCAAATATGACATTTTTTCTTGATTTAAGTAAGAACAATCTTCGGATTGTCACGGGGTTTTTTCTGTCTTCTCAATAAACACCTCACTAGATTGAAGCTAGGAAACAATTTGACAACTGGGGGCCTCGGTGCAATATTTTTCGAGTTCATCTGAGTAAAAAGGTAGACGAATTTGACGCGAACTCTGCGGTTGACAGAGAATGAGAACATAAAGATGGCTATCTCTAAGCTTGGTTTGAATTGGGGACGGACTAAAAGCCAAGTCTGAGAACCAGAAGTCAAGTCTAAATTGTTGTTTTAAATGTTGCTAAAATAAATTTACGAAAAATTAGTGAAACAGCAGAGAAGAGTTAAATAATGTTTAAACTAGATTAGATAAGAAAATATTAATGTCTCGAAAATCCAAATATTCTTATTACGGACCGTAACATAACATCTACCTCAGAACACATTTAGATCCACTGCCTAGGTATTGCCTAGGGTTTCTTCGTTTGAGTCATGGTATTATCATACAAGATGCCAAATGTAGGAAACAAGAAAAAGTTACGTGTTGAGAATTATATCAAACATTAAAACATGTATACACGTCGAGGCTTCTGCTGTACCAGAAAAGAGAGAATTTCTTTCTACATTTTGTCAGAAAGTATATACCTGAAAAGCTAAAAATAATGTATTTCACAGAGGATTGGGCCAGCTGGACTGAATGACAGGAAGTCTTAAAGTTTCTCAAAATCGTAGTCTATTCAAGATCAAATTAACATAAAACAGTAGAATTATTATGCTCATCATGAACAGTTATGCTCATTTTGTTTTTGAGGATTTGGGCCGGTTGTCTGTTATTCCCGGGCCGGTTTCCACTTCCCCATCCACTCCTGGGAGGTACATATTGATTAACTCACAATACAACCAAACAGAATATCAAATATCCAAACAATGATAATTCCTTTACTTTCTCTAAATAAAATAATAATACATTGAGTAATTTTCGGTTTTAATCCATAGTCCCTCTAATTTTATCCGATATTGTATATTTATTCTGTCATATCACTACATTTATTTACCCTGTATATGTAAAGATCATGCCAAATAAATTTTTAGTCACGTGATTAAGACCGGCACAATGTTGCCGACTTTTACATATTTTCATTTTAGTCAAAATATTTTAGGAAACAAAAATGAATTAATTATAAATTGTATAAACAGTTATTATTTACATCAACAAAACACGCCTCCTTAACAGCATTTAAGAGGCATAAAAGGTCATTACAACCGCTTTCCCGTTCAAAATATTCTAATAAAAGTGCTAAAGTTTTTTTGCAACGGCTATTAAGCTGCTTCGGCATCTTGTATATGCATTCCGTAATAAACGCAATTTTCAACTGCAAGGTCTGCTAGTAAAAAAATTAAGCTTAAAATATCACAGCATACAAATGACAATAAAAATTGTCATTTTTTGGCATTTCGTTATGCCCCACTATCACCAAACACAATGTCAAGAAATGTCTAAACGTAAACCTTTAATTTCTTCTAAACAAATTACAATATTGCCGCTGTAATTTTATCCTATGTTATTATTTATTCTGTTATGTGTCTCTCTCATTACTTTCATGTACTAATTTTACATGACTTAATGTCCCTTTTAAATTACATTATTCGAATCAGTTTGTGCAATAATAAATAATCACGTATTATTGATATGTATATAAATTTTTCCTAATAAATTTTATTTTGAGTTACTCTGTATGCTATCTAGCAATCTGAAAAGCAACATTTTATTTGCTTGTTTCCTAATTTAGATTAAAATTACGTAAATACAAAACGGCGACTGACTCATCTTCCAAGTCAAGGCGTACCACAGAATTCCGAGCAAGAAATTAAATTGTTCGCAATGATGTCATCATGTCATACCGCGCGTCGTCCATACTTGTATTATTTATATGCAAAAAAAAACAGAGAAATAATTGTTCATTTACTTTTGTTAGCACCGAGCAATACTAATTAAATTAATTGTAAGATACAAATATGCCAACTTATCAAGATGATTGGTTGCTGTATTTTCTAAAGATTTATTAGGTATTCCTTTTTTGCAGATATGCAGCATGCAGTTATCCGCATCAGCCCAGTTATTCAATAAGACGGATTTTAATTGCTGATTTTAACTGAGATATTAGATAATTCACACACATTTTTAATTCTTATTTTTCAAGAACCAATTAACTGAAAGTTATACTTATTAAAAATTTCTTCAAAACTTCAAAATGATCACAATCTGCCGAAAGAGTCTCTATATTCAAATATGACATTTTTCCTTGATTTAAGTAAGAACAATCTTCGGATTGTCACGGGGTTGTTTTTAACAGGACACTGTCTTCTCAATAAACACCTCACTAGATTGAAGCTAGGAAACAACGTGCAGATACAGCAGATTCTGTGGAGAAGATGGGGAAGCACCAGAACGCCTTATCACTGAGTGCGCCGAGACAACAACCATAAACCAAAGATGCCATAAACTTTCGTATGACTGTTATCGGAGATGGAGAACTATCTACTGTAAAACCGTCTCAGATACTGGCTATTGTCAAAGCCCTAAGACTGTATGATGAGTTATAACTCGAGAAAGGGGGACACAATAGATCTCTAAAGGCCGCTACAAACATTTATGTTTACTTGGTAACTGTACCTGCGCAAGCGTACTTGTACAAGAATCTTGAGCGTGTATAGGAACAAACTTATACAAGTACTAGCGCTTACCAGCGACTTCGTTCGCATCGAATTAATAATTTGTAATGGTGATGATAAAGCAAAGCAAGAATTTCCATGAACATACAAACTGGATAAAATTTTCTCACATTTATGTCAGCATGAGAAAAAACAATATGGCGATATTATTATATAACTTGGTAATATTTGAGGGGTAGTTTCATCTCGTTGGAATTTGACTTCCGAGAAATCCGTTTGCCAAAAATAAGCTTTTTAGGTCAAGCAGTTGAAGCAGAATTGTGGTTAAGAAATTACCCAACTTTTTGAAACACCCTGTATGATTTTTTAAAAAATTTCAAAATAACCAAATAAATTATGCTTGTCCAAGCGTTTTCCCGAAAGACTAACCGTTTTTTTAAATAACAAATATTGTAATCTTTGAGGGACGTTTTCACCCTCTTGGAATTTGAGATTCGAGAAACCCCTCCTTATAGAACCTCTACACCCCACAGTCAATCCGTTTCCCAAAAATCAGCTTTAAAAGTCATGATGTGATTACTCAATGGTCATATTTTATGAAACACCCTGTATAAATTTATAATAAAAAATCTTAAAATATGTAAAACAACAAAATAAAATATATGTGTTTAAGAGTTTTTCCGAAAAACTCACCGGTTTTTAAATAAAAAATATTTTAATATTTGAGGGATAGTTTCACCCCCTTAGAATTCGAGTTTCGAAAAATCCCTTCTTATCGAACCTCTACACCCTAAAGTCAATCTGCTTTCCAAAAATCAGCTTTTTATGTCAAGCGCTTTAAGCAGGATCGTGATTAATCAATGACCAGATTTTTCGAAACAACCTGTATACATTTTTAAAAAATCTTAAAATATGTAAAAAAAACAAAATAAAATATACGTGTTTAAGCGTTTTTTCGGAAACTTGGCCGTTTTTTAATAACCACCCTCTTGGAACTGGAATTTCGAAAATCCCTTCTTATCGAACCTCTACACCCCAGAATCAATCTGTATGCCAAAATTGAGCTTCTTACGTTGAGTGGTTTGAGCAGGATCGTGATTAATCAGTATGTCAGTCACTTAAGGATTTTATATATTAGTATAGATTTCGACTTGTGCAAGTGACATAGACTTGTACGAATTTTCTTCATGCCCCCAATGAGTTGCGCAAGTATGCATGAACGTGTGTATGAAACTTGCGCAAGCCTGAAGTTGATTCTAGTATGTGTATTACTTCTTTCTTATTTGTTTGGTACCAGAAGATAGATAAAAATGGCCAGTGAACATGAAAAAAGTATGCGAGAGGTATTGGAGCAGTTCATTAATATTATTAGGACTTATGGCTTCTCTCACGATGATATCTTTCTTTTCAACAAAAAAAGAATGGAGTGATAAGAGTTTAAAATATGTTTCTTCGTTCATTCGTAAATAATTATGCCAATCAGCATGATAAAACTTCAATTCGTTTAAAATATTAGTTTGCGAATAGATATTCCTCATTAGAAGTCAGTTTTTACACCAAGATTGACGGGTTTTCTTTTTTCTTTTTGTTTAAGCACAATAACAATAATCGGAAGAGCTAGCGCGTCTTCTTCGTCCATTGTTACTATTCCATACTTTAACTGTTCAAGTACGCTTGTATCGTGCGGAGTCGATGCAAACTTGTACAAATACGCTTGCACAAGTACCTACACTTGTCAAGTATGCATGAACGTGTATAGCTGCCTTAAGGTGGGGTTGATTAACTTTCCCCTACCATACAATCTATATTCAAATATAGATTTAATAAAACATTTTTCAAACATGTGTCTTTTTCAAATTTACTTGGTTGTGTATGCACATCTGTTACGATTTTAAAGTAAAGACTTAAATATAAAAGTAAATCGTTTCCCAGCAATATAAACCGTAATTTAATAGGTAGGTAATAAATGCCACTATATATTTTGAATCAATTATTGAGACCTCACTTGAGACACCCTATAGGCCAAAATTAAAAATCTGTATATTATTATAGAGTTGTGATATAAATAAATAAATTTGATTGAAATTTATGGCCCATTTTGGCAACACAGCTATACCCACAGAAGATTATTTCATAACTCATAAAACTAAATTTCTTCCATATATTTTTTTCAAAATATGACAAGACACCCACCTATCAGCCGTCAGTATAAAGACATTAAAATTGTATAATAATATGTAAAAATTAAATCTAAAGCATTTTATCCACACCTAATCGTTGACTAGTATTTAGTATTTAACAAACACATAATCTCCGACAAAATATAATAGCAACTCATTAAGTAGGTACCGGATGATCGAAAAAAAATGGCGTCAGCGATGGCTATGAAATGAAGATCGCTGTCATTTTATATGTAAATTTATATGGGAAATGTCATCGATCGTCATTTTCTAGTCAACTGGACGCCGTTTTTTTTCGGTCATACGGTATTTTTTACGTTGTTGTATAAATATAATAATATAGACAATTATTAACAACATAGGAACACCTATTTCAGTTTATTGGTTTTTATTTTTAGCTTGCTTTATCAGCATTTTAAAAGTATTAAGGAATAATACAAAATGTACGACAAATATAACAAATATTTAATGATTACATTATCTGATAAATAAGTGGTGTTCTAGTTTCTTCCTCTTGATTCTTGGGACAATATACCCCCATATATATATATATATATATATATATATATATATATATATATATATATATATATATATATATATATATATATATATATATATATATATATATATATATATATATATATATATATATATATATATATATATATATATATATATATATATATATATATATATATATATATATATATATATATATATATATATATATATATATATATATATATATATATATATATATATATATATATATATTTAAATTATTTTTGACGACAAAAATGTATTTATAAAAATATACTAAAATAGGGTAGTATTAAAATATTGTAAATACGGCCCTTATGCAGTTTTTACACTACAGGAGGTACTCCAGGGGTGGACGGGCCATATGGGAAAACGGGAAAATTCCCGGTGGGCCGGTGGGAAGATTGGCTTGGCAAAAATTAAATGGCTAATCTTCAAACTAAAGTTACGTTATGGTGCGTTTAGACTTGAGCACGCACGCACTGATCCTCCGCGAATGCTCAAGTGTAAACGGCTGTGCGCGCACGCTCACTCTGAATCTGCCTGTGCGCGAGAAGCCGCGAACGTGAGCCGTCTGGAGTCGGTTTTTGGTCCGTGCTCAAAGAGATTTTATGTGTGCGCAAACGCTCAGTTTGCACCGGCAATTTGTTTTGTCTGCGTTCGTGCGTGCGTGTTTGCTTTTTTTTCGTTTTCTTTATTAAAATTATGGAGTGGATCAATGAATCTTCGTTAGTATTAATTGAAGAATATGAAAAGTTGCCTATATTATGGGATGTTGTAAATAAAATTAATATTGAATATGTCGATATTAATGAAATTGCTATTCTAAAATGTGTATCTTTTGTTCGTAATTTTTGGTGTTATTAAATTTTGTAAATATTCAAAGTCGAGCCTGGTCATTCTTGTAAAGTTTTTGAACTGATCATAGCCCTCCTCAGACACTAAGTTGTTGCAGTAAATTATATCGAGTTCTAAAAAATTGGGTTAGCCACCAGCGACGATGTTTTTGATTTTTCTCCTTTTTAATAATTAAGCTGTGCATAACAATGACTGCAGCCTCGGCTATTTCTTGGTCGTCCATTATTTTCGCCAACACAACTCTGCTGTGCGCGCACAAATGGATCACTTCATTCGTCGAAAAATAAGTTTTTAATTTGAACGGATCCGAGAGCGCGAACGAATGCCGTGCGCGCACGCTCAGCTCGTGCGTGCTCAAGTCTAAACGCACCATTAGATTCTTAGTGACTGCCTAACTAAGTAATCAATTTGCATCAATATAATCGTCAGTTGCTTTTATATAAATATTGCATAAACACCAATTTGTAAAATAACTATTGTTAGATGTCTTTCTATGAGACACTTATAATTTTAATAAACATCTGTTGTTTGTTGTTCGTTTGAATTGTTTTATTATACAAGGTGAGTCTATAAGTGCACCTTATTTTTGCGCTACTTTGTGCAAATATTTTGCGGGCTGGTAGATCTCAATAAAAGAAACATAATATATTCTCTTTACCGTGTTTCAAATAAGTCCAAAATAACCGAGCTATTAAAGTTTGGAAATTAAAAAAAAATGATTTATTTTAAAAAAAAAATTGAGATTCCTTTCGAAATTTTTCTGTATTTGCATCTCTTTTAGTAATATCGTAATATCAAAGATTAAGACCGAAGATTAAGTAACTATACCGTGGGAAAATTTGCGGTGGACAGCAAAATTTAAAAGAAAATGCACGATTTTCAACATCTTTTTTTTGCCAAAAAACTTAATAGACGTGTTCCTCGGGTCGAAATGTACCACCTCTGAAAATATTTGCACTTTTTTAAGACTGACACTGTATAGTTTTACCACTATTCTTTTATTAATAACTAATAACGACTCGGGCGTCCAACAGAAAAAAGAGTAAATATCATTAGCTAAGAATACGTTAACGTATTAGCTTGACAACTGGGGGCCTCGGTGCAATATTTTTCGAGTTGATCTGAGTAAAAAGGTAGACGAATTTGACGCGAACTCTGCGGTTGACAGAGAATGAGAACATAAAGATGGCTATCTCTAAGCTTGGTTTGAATTGGGGACGGACTAAAAGCCAAGTCTGAGAACCAGAAGTCAAGTCTAAATTGTTGTTTTAAATGTTGCTAAAATAAATTTACGAAAAAATTAGTGAAACAGCAGAGAAGAGTTAAATAATGTTTAAATTAGATTAGATAATAAAATATTAATGTCTCGAAAATCCAAATATTCTTATTACGGACCGTAACATAACATCTACCTCAGAACACATTTAGATCCACTGCCTAGGTATTACCTAGGTTTTCTTCGTTTGAGTCATGGTATTATCATACAAGATGCCAAATGTAGGAAACAAGAAAAAAGTTACGTGTTGAGAATTATATCAAACATTAAAACATGTATACACGTCGAGGCTTCTGCTGTACCAGAAAAGAGAGAATTTCTTTCTACATTTTGTCAGAAAGTATATACCTGAAAAGCTAAAAATAATGTATTTCACAGAGGATTGGGCCAGCTGGACTGAATGACAGGAAGTCTTAAAGTTTCTCAAAGTCGTAGCCTATTCAAGATCAAATTAATAACGGAAATAAAACAGTAGAATTATTATGCTCATCATGAACAGTTATGCTCATTTTGTTTTTGAGGATTTGGGCCGGTTGTCTGTTATTCCCGGGCCGGTTTCCACTTCCCCATCCACTCCTGGGAGGTACATATTGATTAACTCACAATACAACCAAACAGAATATCAAATATCCAAACAATGATAATTCCTTTACTTTCTCTAAATAAAATAATAATACATTGAGTAATTTTCGGTTTTAATCCATAGTCCCTCTAATTTTATCCGATATTGTATATTTATTCTGTCATATCACTACATTTATTTACCCTGTATATGTAAAGATCATGCCAAATAAAATTTTAGTCACGTGATTAAGACCGGCACAATGTTGCCGACTTTTACATATTTTCATTTTAGTCAAAATATTTTAGGAAACAAAAATTAATTAATTATAAATTGTATAAACATTTATTATTTACATTAACAAAACACGCCTCCTTAACAGCATTTAAGAGGCATAAAGGTCATTACAACCGCTTTCCCGTTCAAAATATTCTAATAAAAGTGCTAAAGTTTTTTGCAATGGCTATTAAGCTGCTTCGGCATCTTGTATATGCATTCCGTAATAAACGCAATTTTCAACTGCAAGGTCTGCTAGTAAAAAATTAAGCTTAAAATATCACAGCATACAAATGACAATAAAAATTGTCATTTTTGGCATTTCGTTATGCCCCACTATCACCAAACACAATGTCAAGAAATGTCTAAACGTAAACCTTTAATTTCTTCTAAACAAATTACAATATTGCCGCTGTAATTTTATCCTATGTTATTATTTATTCTGTTATGTGTCTCTCTCATTACTTTCATTTACTAATCTTACTTGACTTAATGTCCCTTTTAAATTACATTATTCGAATCAGTTTGTGCAATAATAAATAATCACGTATTATTGATATGTATATAAAATTTTCCTAATAAATTTTATTTTGAGTTACTCTGTATGCTATCTAGCAATCTTAAAAGCAACATTTTATTTGCTTGTTTCCTAATTTAGATTAAAATTACGTAAATATAAAACGGCACAGCGACTGACTCATCTTCCAAGTCAAGGCGCACCACAGAATTCCGAGCAAGAAATTAAATTGTTCGCAATGATGTCATCATGTCATACCGCGCGTCGTCCATACTTGTATTATTTATATGCAAAAAAAAAACAGAGAAATAATTGTTCATTTACTTTTGTTAGCACCGAGCAATACTAATTAAATTAATTGTAAGATACAAATATGCCAACTTATCAAGATGATTGGTTGCTGTATTTTCTAAAGATTTATTAGGTATTCCTTTTTTGCAGATATGCAGCATGCAGTTATCCGCATCAGCCCAGTTGTTCAATAAGACGGATTTTAATTGCTTTGACGGATAATATTTCGCTATAATAGAAAAACTTAACACACTTACACCTTAATTTCAAGGTATGTTATATAACCATCTTAGCATATTTTCTATACAGGATGCAGGATGGCAGGGTATGGTTTTAGGTGCCGATTTTCATGCGGTGCATGAAATATAGCGTCTGATTAAGTTATGTATGGTAAGGTTATGTATGGTGGTAAAGTGTTATGTTTATGTTAAACATGTATGTATATACTGACTCAAGACTGTCTTGCCAATATGGTATATAATGAAATCCTAAATATTCTAAAATAGGGCTTACATAGCCTTTGCAAACAAATGTGGAGCAGTAATAATAGATAGCTCGGAATAATAGATAGGCTTTAATCATGTGATTTAAATAAAAAAAAAATAATTTTACTGAAACTTTATAATAAATCAAAAAATAACTGTAAAAGTTATAAAAATGTCTCCTAGAAAACTATAAACATTTTCTATATCAGATGTAGCAGATAATAAATCGAAAAATAATTGTAAATGTTATAAAACTATATAAAAATATCTATTCATCAATTTAATTGTTGGACCGATTTTTGAACTAATTTCCTGTGAATCCATTAGTCCGCTAAACACAAGGATTTATTTTAAAATTTCTGTATAAGTGACAAAAATTCGCTGTTCAAATACATATCATTCCCAAAGTCTAGTGTAGAACTAGGTTCTTGTAATATAGAGATTATATCTTTATTCCCGAGAATCTATAATTGTTGTCAGAAAATATGTTGTTTTATTTTTTTTTTGAAACGGTTGTATCTTTCCAAATTCCTACCGACATTTTGATCTGGAGTAAGTACTCACTTTGATATTAGATAATACATACTAATTTCATTCTCGACTTAAGACTATTTCCGAACAATAGTGTATTGTTTTATTAGGAGTAAAAATTATGCTTTTTTTGACGATGCTATACCTTTGAAGGACCATCGTAAAGCTATTCCAATGTTACAGGGAGGCACAAAAAATACATAGAACATACTATTTTTTTTAAACATTACAAATTATTTTTTAATCAATTTCAAACATTGCAAATAATATAAACAGTAATCGAACAACAATTTGTACAGTCGTTGAATTCGACACTTAATATCAGTTTAATAATATATTTTTGCACTTCTGTGCTTAGGCGTAACAGTGCTTTACTTTTATGCCTAGGGGTTAAAATGACAAAAAATTAATACTTTTGAGACGTTTGAAAAAAATCCTTTTGATCTGAAGCGAACGACTTTTCTTTGCGGAATATATTGTTGGAAGAATAGACTACTATCCCAAATAGACAAATTAAGAGCAAGGGCGGACGTGATACATGAATACATCAACGGAAATACAAGCAGAAAAGTAAGGCATAAGATAGAGGATATTCTTAAAACGATCAAGCTCGAGAAATCTGACCCAGAATTCAACCGAAAACTTACATGCTTTAGAGATGAGCTTAGACAAAAATTTAAAGTGAAAGGGGCTAGACTAAAACGATACAATAAAACAACTAAACGAAAGGAACAGAATCGAGAATTTCAAAAAAACCAGAAGAAATTCTATCAAACACTGGAAAACCATAACAAAGAAGAAGTAACTGTGGAAAATGCTAATAAAGAGGAGTTTCTTAAATACTGGAGCAGTATGTGGTCAAAGCCTGCAGAATATAATAAAAAAGCTGCCTGGGTGCAATGGGAACAAGATAAAGCCAAAAACATCATAGAAATGACTAGTGTACCTATCACAGAAGAGGACATCAAATATGCCATAAAAAAGCTCAAGAATTGGAAGCGGCAGGCCCGGACAATATACATAACTTTTTGGATGAAACACTTTAAATGTCTACCTCTCGTGATTGTCCGATGTTTTGAACAAGCTCTTCAGAACCCCCAGGAATTCCGAAATATCTTGCTACAGGAAACACCTATTTACTATATAAGGGAGGAAACCAAAATGACCCTCAAAACTTCAGGCCAATTACGTGTTTGTCAGTTGTATACAAATTGTTTACATCGGTGATATACTCAAAAATTTATGAACACTGTGCAGCCCAAAACATAATAGCTCCCTGAACAGAAGGTTGCATACGCCGATCACTTGGCTGTAAAGAGCAGCTCACCGTGGATACTGCTGTTACGAGACAGGCTGTAGTAAAGAAAAGGAACCTTAGTACATGCTTTATCGACTATAGGAAGGCCTACGATTCGGTTCCCCACGATTGGCTCTTCGAAATTCTTGAAATTTATTTAATCACTAGTGTGTACCCGCGACTTCGTTCGCGTCGGATTAATCATTTGTAATGGTGATGATCAAGCAAAGCAAGAATTTCCATTAACATACAAACTAAGATAAAATTTTCTTACATTTATGTCAGCATGAGAAAAAACAATATGGCGATATTATTATATAACTTGGTATAATATTTGAGGGGTAGTTTCATCTCGTTGGAATTTGACTTTCGAAAATCCGTTTGCCAAAAATAAGCTTTTTACGTCAAGCAGTTTAAGCAGAATCGTGATTAATCAATTACCCAACTTTTGGAACACCCTGTATGATTTTTTAAAAATTTCAAAATATGTAAAAAACAAAATCAATTATGCGTGTCCAAGTGTTTTCCCGAAAGGCTCGCCGTATTTAAATAACATATATTGTAATATTTGTGGGTCGTTTTCATCCGCTTGGAATTTGAAATTCGAAAAACCCCTCCTTATCGAACCTCTACACCCCACAGTAAATCCGTTTGCCAAAAATCAGCTTTAAAAGTCAAACAGTTTAAGTAGAATCGTGATTACTCAATGGTTATATTTTATGAAACACCCTGTATAAATTTTTAAAAAATCTTAAAATATGTAAAACAACGAAATAAAATATACATGTTTAAGAATTTTTCCGAAAAACTCACCGGTTTTTAAATAAAAAATATTCTAATATTTGAGGGGTGGTTTCACACCCTCAGAATTCGAGTTTCGAAAAATCCCTTCTTATCGAACCTCTACACCCTAAAGTCAATCCGTTTTCCAAAAATCAGCTTTTTACGTCAAGCGCTTTAAGCAGAATCGTGATTAATCAATGACCAATTAATCAATTTTTCGAAACACCCTGTATACATTTTTAAAAAATCTTAAAATATGCAAAAAAAGAAAATAAATTATACGTGCTTAAGCGTTTTTTCGGAAACTTGACGTTTTTTTAAAAAAATATTCTAATATTTGAGGGGCGGTTTCACCCCTTAGAATTCGAGTTTCGAAAATCCCTTCTTATCGAACCTCTACACCCTAAAGTCAATCCGTTTTCCAAAAATCAGCTTTTACGTCAAGCGATTTAAGCAGGATCGTGATTAATCAGTGACCAGATTTTTCGAAACACCCTGTATACATTTTTAAAAATCTTAAAATATGTAAAAAAGAAAATAAAATATACGTGTTTAAGCGTTTTTTCGGAAACTTGACCGTTTTTAAATAAAAATATTCTAATATTTGAGGGCGGTTTCACCCCTTAGAATTCGAGTTTCGAAAATCCCTTCTTATCGAACCTCTACATCCTAAAGTCAATCCGTTTTCCCAAAAAATCAGCTTTTTACGTCAAGCGCTTTAAGCAGGATCGTGATTAATCAGTGACCAGATTTTTTCGAAACACCCTGTATACATTTTTAAAAATCTTAAAATATGTAAAAAAGAAAATAAAATATACGTGTTTAAGCGTTTTTCGGAAACTTGACCGTTTTTAAATAAAAAATATTCTAATATTTGAGGGGCGGTTTCACCCCCTTAGAATTCGAGTTTCGAAAATCCCTTCTTATCGAACCTCTACACCCTAAAGTCAATCCGTTTTCCAAAAATCAGCTTTTTACGTCAAGCGCTTTAAGCAGGATCGTGATTAATCAGTGACCAGATTTTTCGAAACACCCTGTATACATTTTTAAAAATCTTTAAAATATGTAAAACAACAAAATAAAATATACGCGTTCAAGTTTTTTTTCGGAAACTTGACCGTTTTTAAATAAAAATATTCTAATATTTGAGGGGCGGTTTCACCCCTTTAGAATTCGAGTTTCGAAAAATCCCTTCTTATCGAACCTCTACACCCTAAAGTCAATCCGTTTTCAAAAATCAGCTTTTTTACGTCAAGCGCTTTAAGCAGGATCGTGATTAATCAGTGACCAGATTTTTCGAAACACCCTGTATACATTTTTAAAAATCTTAAAATATGTAAAAAAAGAAAATAAAATATACGTGTTTAAGCGTTTTTCGGAAACTTGACCGTTTTTTAAATAAAAATATTCTAATATTTGGGGCGGTTTCACCCCCTTAGAATTCGAGTTTCGAAAATCCCTTCTTATCGAACCTCTACACCCTAAAGTCAATCCGTTTTCCAAAAATCAGCTTTTTACGTCAAGCGCTTTAAGCAGGATCGTGATTAATCAGTGACCAGATTTTCGAAACACCCTGTATACATTTAAAAAATCTTAAAATATGTAAAACAACAAAATAAAATATACGCGTTCAAACGTTTTTCGGAAACTTGACCGTTTTTTAAATAAAATATTCTAATATTTGAGGGGCGGTTTCACCCCCTTAGAATTCGAGTTTCGAAAAATCCTTCTTATCGAACCTCTACACCTAAAAGTCAATCCGTTTTCCAAAAATCAGCTTTTTACGTCAAGCGCTTTAAGCAGGATCGTGATTAATCAATGACCAGATTTTCTGAAACACCCTGTATACATTTTTAAAAAATCTGAAAATATGTAAAAAAGAAAATAAAATATACGTGTTTCAGCGTTTTTCGGAAACTTGACCGTTTTTAAATAAAAATATTCTAATATTTGAGGGCGGTTTCACCCCTTAGAATTCGAGTTTCGAAAAATCCCTTCTTATCGAACCTCTACATCCTAAAGTCAATCCGTTTTCCAAAAATCAGCTTTTACGTCAAGCGCTTTAAGCAGGATCGTGATTAATCAGTGACCAGATTTTTCGAAACACCCTGTATACATTTTAAAAATCTTAAAATATGTAAAAAAAGAAAATAAAATATACGTGTTTAAGCGTTTTTTCGGAAACTTGACCGTTTTTAAATAAAAAATATTGTAATATTCCACCCCTTTTTACCCCTTAGGGGATGAATTTTTAAAATCCTTTCTTATCTTACGTAAACATCATAAAAGGAACCCCTGTGCAAAATTTCAGCTTTCTAGGGTCAAGGGTTTGGTCTGGGCGTTGATG
The DNA here is from genome assembly GCF_002938485.1 of Sitophilus oryzae. Classification (NCBI taxonomy): domain Eukaryota; kingdom Metazoa; phylum Arthropoda; class Insecta; order Coleoptera; family Curculionidae; genus Sitophilus; species Sitophilus oryzae. The sequence goes on along the minus strand of NW_022146254.1, from coordinate 7,980,798 downwards.
AGTCAGTATCAGTCAGGACAGTCAGATTTATATATATAGATTTAAGCAACAAAGATTTAGGAGAAATTGAAATAAAAAAAGGTATATTCCAGGGCGACGCTCTCAGTCCTTTGTGGTTTATCTTGGCACTCAACCCACTACCTTCCCTATTAAACAATACCTCTTGTGGATATCGCTTAAAAGTAAAGGACGAAACACGAATAAACCATCTACTATTTATGGATGATATAAAAATATACGCGGAAAGTAAAACGCAACTACAAACGCTACTCAAAACAACAAAAACATTCAGCGACGATATAAGTATGTCTTTTGGTTTAAATAAATGTGCCACCGTAACTATTAGCAAAGGATGTATTAAATTAGAAAACGTCAATGAACATATAGATCCACTACCGCTAAATCAGACGTACAAGTATTTAGGTATGGCACAACACCGGTCCATCGACCACACAAAGCTAAAAAGTGAGTTTAAAGAAAAGTACAAAAAAAGACTTACAAAACTCTTAAATACAAATTTATCATCTGGAAACTTAATAAAAGCAATAAATGCATGGGCTGTACCTGTACTGATATATTCGTTTGGCGTACTTAAGTATTCTGATACAGATTTGCGTGATCTAGATCGACTCACTGGGGTACTAATGACTAAATTTAGAATGCACCACCCTAAGTCTGCTGTGGAAAGAATGTATCTTAAGAGAATAGAAGGTGGAAGGGGGCTTCTGAATTTGTATGAGTTGTGTAAAATCAAGAGCACAAAATGAGAACATATTTCCAACAAAACAACAGCCCGCTTACCCAGATGATAGTGGATGCAGATAACAATTACTCTGCGTTAAACCTTAAGGACTGCCGAGACCAGTTTGAAAACCAACAACTAATAGAACTAAGGAACAGACAGTGGCGGGAAAAAAGTTCTCCATGGAAGATATCCTGCATCCCTAGAGCAGCAGAATGTGGACAAGAGCGGTCTCTGGAATGGCTAAGAAGAGGGTTTCTTTATCCAGAGACTGAAGGTTTTATTGTAGCAATACAAGACGAGGTCATAAGAACTAGAAACTACGAGAGAAATATTCTGAAGAATGGAGTTGAGGATGTGTGTAGAAAATGCCATAAACCAGGAGAAACAATTGCTCATATAACAACAGGTTGCTCGGCGCTCTCTGCTAATGCATATTTAGGCAGACACAACCAAGTAGCAAAATTATTCACTCAAAGATGGCCAACAACCTTAAACTTAAGAAGAATCTTCCACCATATTTCAAATATGACCCTGAACCAGTCCTTGAATCTTCAGAATATGTTCTATACTGGGACAGACCAATTCTCACCGACAGAACAGTAGACTATAATAGGCCCGACATTGTGCTGATAAATAAAGATACCAAAACAGCAAAGATAATTGATGTTGCTTGCCCGAATAGCTACAACCTGCAGAAGACCGAGTCTGAAAAAGTTAGAAAATATGAGAATCTAGCAATTGAGATAAAACATGTATGGAAATTAAAAGAAGTTAGCAGTATTCCTATAATCATCTCGGCAACAGGCATGATTCCAAAGAGCCTTCAAAACAACCTAAGTAAACTGCAGATACCACTAGCAGTCATAACAACTATGCAGAAAGCAGTACTATTGCAAACATACCATATAGTGAGAAAGTTTTTGGGCGGAGAGAGATGAGATGAAGTTCTCCTTCGATACGTCCGAGCCTAACCCCATACACTAGAGACAGATAAGGGGTAGGTAAAAGTTTTCCAGCTACGGCTGAGAAAGTGCAAAAAATCGGTAAATAATAATAATAAATAATCTTTATTTCAAAAGTATGTTAAATAACATAAAACGAAACAGAGTCAAAAACAAAAATAACTTAACCTAGTTTTATGATTAATTTATATTAATTTACAGATAGGCAATCCTTTAAATTATATGGTTCAAAATCTATTAAAAATTTATACAAATGATTTTTGAAAGGTACGATATTATCTATTTGTTTCATATAATCAGGTAGGTTATTAAATAATTTCAAACAATAATAATATGGTCCTAATTCTGTTAATTTAAGCCTGTGGACTGGATAATTATAATCAGAATGCCTGGTGTTATACCTATACTATCTGTGGCTTATCAATGTTAAATAGGTTTTTATTTTTAAAGAAAAATAAAGTGCCCTCCTGAATTAAAATAGCTGTCACTGTTAGTATGTTATTCTCTTTAAACTTATTTCTACATGATTCGCCAATTTTCATGCCTAACATAACGCGTAGGACTTTTTTCTGAACTAAAAATATTTTATGTAGTTCATTTGTACTTCCGTATATTACCATTCCATACTTAAATGATAAGGATAAATTCCTTGAACCAGTTTGCTGTTTTTTTCTTATTATTTCTAGATGTTTACGCATTTTTTCACTTGCCACAAGGATGAACGATCGGGATAGGTAGAGTGTACTTTCTTTTTGAAAGGTGTAGTTAATCGGCACAACTGTCGGTACTGGGCTGAGGACAACCCCAGGGTTTTTCACGAGGTGCACAAACAAAACCCTAAGAAATTGAACGTGTGGGCTGGTATTTTTAGAAATTCTATTGTGAGTCCTTTTTTTCTTCCTGGAAATCTAACAGGTGATATGTACTTGGATTTACTGGAAAATACCATCGACCCAGCCCTAACTGACATCATAGAGAACAATCCTGGATACGTTAAAGCGGAACTAATATTTTAACAAGACGGTGCACCTCCACATTACTCTCAAAATGTGCGTAATTATTTAAACAATAACTTTCCCGTTCGGTGGATAGGACGAACGGGTGCAATTGAGTGGCCTCCCCGGTCACCCGACTTGACTCCTTTAAACTTTTTTCTATGGGGACACATAAAAAGTAAAGTGTATAGCACTCCACCCGCCTCATTAGAAGACCTGCGAAGACGAATTATTGATGTTTGTTGCGAAGTGACCCCGCAAGTTCTTCAGAATGTTCTAGAACGGGTTGAAAATAATTTGTATTACTGTATGGAGGTTGACGGGCAACATTTTCAGCATTTTCTTCATTAATAAGATAAGTTTTTTTTAATTAATTCAATTTATGCGTTTTTTGCATAAAAGTACTTTTCAAGTTTCAGTCTTTCATATTTTCAAAATGACTCGACCGATTTTTAAAAACGAAACGGGGAAATATAGAAAATAGAAAGCCCTTTTCATTGCGACGCCACTTGTTTTGAAAAAAGTTGGGGGATGACATCCCCGCTTAGTGGGTTGAAGATTTTGCAATCATTTTTGGGGCAAAAGTTGTCCCCCTTACAAACAAAATTGACATGTTTTTGGATTTTTCGAAAAAAAAAATACCCTGGCTGTTATGCCTTGCGGAACGTTTTCGATGGGCCACCCTGTATTATAAGCCGTATCACAAACCATCAAAAAATTGTTCCCAAACCGTTGATTTGTACAATTTTTGTGACATTTATACTATTTTTAACTGGTAAAAATAGGTCGCCAAGTGGAAATAGGAAATAGTAATAAAATAATTGAAACGTTTAACAAAATTATGTTTGGAACTAACTAAAGACTAACGAAATACAGGGTGAGTCTTAAAGTGCAAATATTTTCAGGGCAGAAAGGCAGAAAGAATAGACTGAAAGCCGAATCAGCGTATCAAACCGCAGCGGTTCTATTGGCTGAAATTTTTCGAAAATTCATCTGTCAAAAGTTTCAGCCAATAGAATTGGTGGAGATCGATACGCCGATCCGCCATTCTGCTTTACCTAATACCCTCTAATACGATGGTGTGGATTGACTCTGATACTATTACGATTCTATTATTATATCTTTATAAGGGTTCATTAATTTTTACATAATATAGTTTCTTTGTTGTGGAAATTATGGAATACCTATTAAGGAATTTGTTTAACAATTACAAAATGTAGTTTATATTTAAAAAACGGAGATTTCTTACAATGAATTCTACTATCACGACTCAAAGGATCTCTAAACATGAAAGTTTACAAAGTAGTGATAGCAGATAGAAATCGAACTATGGCTTTCTAATAGCATTTCCGAAAAACCGGATTATAAAATAATTTCAATTCAATTTTTTTGAAACATAGTTTTACAAATTAATAAAACATCATTATGTAAATATCATTATTACCTACCTACTAGGTATTTTATCAAGGTATCTACCTATAAATTTTTCCACTTGTTCCAACAATCAATAATCATAGGGATAGTAGAATTTCGGATTAATGGTTTTCCCTATTTACAACTGAAGTATACTTTTTAGGTCACAAAGGTGTGGACTGTGGATCTCGTGACTGTGAAGCCAAATTGAAATTTGAAATATTCTCACGACAAAAAAATCTATTTTCGCTTTTCTGGATTACTGTTACACTAATTTAAATTGTTGATAAAAAAACTGAAAACGAACTCCCAAAACGTAAAAATGACAATGGTATTACTAAATATGTCTTAGGTACTTCTGCAAAATACCTAAAAATCTTAGATTATATTACAGCTAACTAAATACGAACATCTCTACTTAGATTACATTTATTTGTACGTTGTACAACAAAAACATTATAGAAAATTAAAAAAAAGTATGAACGAAAAAAAGGCGCCAAAGACGGCTGGGGAATGACAAACGATGAAATTTGATGAGGCCAATATCTAGACGTCATTTACTAAAAAGTGACATAAAACCTCGCATAAAACTAATTATAGAAAGATTAAAAATGGATAGAGCGGTTTCAGACACAAATCTATTTCCAAAAAAATATTTTTTCTCGAATTTTAAACTACACCATTTAAAAATAATTTTACATCAATATAAAAATAAAATACAACCTCCTTTAAACCAACTGGTAGTAAGCCCATTAAAGGCCCTGAAGATTGTGGAATCGTGGGTGACACGGGAGGAACTAAATATTAGTCCTATAAAGACCGTAATAATCCCCTTCACCAAGCGAAGAATTTTGGAAGGACTAGGACCTCTACAACTCTGCGGTGAAGAGATTCCTCTCTCGGAGGAGGTCAAGTATCTAGAAATCACGCTGGATACCAAACTGACCTGGAACCGACACACATAGGGGTATTTTGATTATTTAGGCGGCCAAAAGTATATTTAGTTTAAACACAAACAAAACAGTGGTTTTATCCGATTTTTTGTGTTGTTTTGCTTTTTGTAATACACTATAGCAAGGATACAATTTTTTATTTGTGTTTCTAATAATTTCGTATTGCCGCCTAATCAGATCAGCCTCAACAAACATTGAAAGTGCGCATAGGTGCCAGTTTATTGTCTTCTTTATTCTGTAGAGTTTTAGTGTATGCAGTTTTATATTTTGTTGCACAATTAGGTGAAATGACCATCTCTTTAAGCATCTGCGAGGCACTTCTTTTTCCCGAGGTTTGAAGTGCTATTTGTGCTACCTGAAGCGACATTTCCATACTTGTACTTCGTAGTTCTTCAGTTCGTCTTCGTTGACTTCTTTCGCTTAATTCAGCAAATTCCTTTGGTGGACGCCCTGAACGGTGTGCTACCAAAGGTTGTTCAAACGTTCCTTCTAACCAGGCATAGTTTTTTTTAAGGAAGTTATCAAGATTTCGATGGGCATTAGACATTAGACCATTTTTTCTTAAATTGTGACTTGATGTACATCAAGTCATAATTTAATTAAGCATTAATTAAGTCATAATTTAATTAAAATTACAATTTAAGCATTAATTAAGTCATAATTTAATTAAAAAATAAAAGATTTAAACATATTCTCGTACGAGAATGTGTGCTTTAAATCTTTTATTTGGTCTTCGGAATAATTTTGGTATGCCAAAATATTATTTTCAAGATACTCTAATTTATCGTCAAAAGTAGGCAAATCTTGCTCTTGCATTTTATCACACAAGTACTTCCGACTTACTACTCGAGTATTTGACGACCCTGAAACAAAGTTAGACACTCTTCGAATCGAAATTGTTCTAGAATTATTAATGTTGCATTTTATACAAAGAAATTTAAAACCTGCATAACACAATATTTCGCAGCTGTTAGCAGCTAAACTAGTGATAATCATTTTCTATATACACTCAAGTTGACACTGAACTTTATTAAATATGTGGGACGAACCCTGAAGTATAACAAAAAAAATTTAGCTATGTGAAAGAATTATTTAAAATGACAGCAAAACTAATGCAATGATTTTGCACACTGCTAAAGGTGTTTAAGAATACTTAAAATCTTTTAAATATTAAATATGTAACCACTTACCAGCAATATCAGGATCCATTATTTAGTTTTTTATATATATCTTGGATAATTAATGTACACACTGTTGAAACTAAACGTTTGTAAAAGAGGATCAAAGGTGACTTGATATTACTGATCCAATTTCGTGTTGGCCGTTGAATACAGGGTTGCCTATTATTCTGCCGCTATTCAACTCCCGCCAGGTCTACCCTATTTCCATCTGCAATGAGTTCTACGAAATTGACTTTTAGCCGCTTAAATAATCAAAATACCCGTATGTGCGACATTTGAAAAATGTCACAAGGAGGGCGGTGACTACACTAGCGGTACACAGACGACTTCATGGAAAAATTTGGGGCCTCAGACTACAAATGGTGAACTGGCTGTACGCACTGGGGTAGTGAGGCTTTCAGTAACATATGAATCCTTGGTATAGTGGCCTAAGATGCAAAGACTTGCTTGTCTGAGCATAACAAGGGCGATGAAATTAAAGCCCACTTCATCAATGGTGGCGCTTCTGGACCTTCCGCCTCTTCACATAGTGATCCAGGCGGAGGCAAGAATGGGACTCTATCGACAACAAAATGTGTTGTCTCTGGGAAATAGGACAGAAACAGGACACTTAAAGATGGGGAATTCTATCGGGAGACCTCTAATCCAAATGGATCGAGGAATGTGAACAGATATAAGATTCAACAAGAGCTGGAGTATTTGGGGAAAGACCAAGGGTAAGCTTATCATTTTCCTTGGGTTGCTTGCCTTGGGTTGCTCAACCGTATTCCAGGCAGAAAACTTCTCCATTCTACAATGTGAGAGAGAAAACAACAGAAAAACTTATTCAGGTAAGCTCATCAATATACGCTCGGACAGTCAGGCGGGCACTTGGGGCGCTTATGAGGCCAAAGGTACCGTCGAGACTCGTCTGGGAATGCCTAGGTGAACTGGGAGTTCTGGCACGAAGGAACATAATTAAATTAATCTGGGTGTCGGGCCTCAGCGGCACATCCAAGGCAACGAAAAAGCCGATGAACTAGATGGGCAAGGATTATCGGCAGCCTATCTTTGTCCAGAGCCAGTACTGGGAATACCCAAATGTATGGCCCGTGGTGCACTAAATTCTGTCACAATCGAGTTTCAAAATCACAATATTTTGAAAGTTCAAAATTTGCATGGGACTTCCTGTTTTCAACGCCGCACTATGGGGTATTTTACCTCAAAACCTGGCCAATAGTATTTTTATTTTTTTTTGCATTCTTTCGCCTTTTAAAACGTGAGAAAATAAAGAAATTGCTTCAAATTTGAATACATACTTAGCGTTTTTTTATTGACAAGATTAAGTCGAGACTCCCTCGAGTATTGTCATGTTATTGAGTGATTCCTCAGGTCATTTTATGGAGAAAAGTTCCCATAAACATAGGTCCAGAAATGCATTGTTTCTAAGATACAGGGTGTTGAAAGTGAAAAACACTACATTTACAAGGTTCGATTACATACTGAAAGTTTACATAAACATTCTGTTATAAATGAAATAATATGTCTATTATTGAACTAGCAGATTAATATTGTTCTAACTACAAAATAACAGTTATACTAAAGAGTAAGTGTGCGAACACAGTGCAAGCAGGTTTGCCGCTTACTGGTAGTCAGCGCCAATCTGGGTACCTATTCTTGACATCGTTCGCAACTTTGCGTATACGCATCACGTGTATTGTTATAAACAGGGTATCCCAGAAATAAGTGCAAGTATTTTAAAGGGTGGTAGATCTCGATAAAAGAAACATATTTTCTCTTGTTATTTTACTTTGAAAATTTCCAAAAAATGATTTTTTGCTAAAATTTTGAGAACCTTTTTTCATGTGCCTTCTCCTCATCGGAGGTTGGCGACCATCAATTGGAATTCCTCCCTGTCTTGGGCTAAACGGATAATTGCACTTGCCTCTCCTATATTAAACCACTGGCGCAAATTCCGCAACCAGGAAAACCGTTTACGCCCGATGCCTCGTCGTCCTTCAATCTTTCCCTCAACGATCAGCTGTAGGAAACTATATTTGTTATTTCGAAAAATATGACCAAAATATGCTGCTTTCCGTCGTTTTATTGTAGTCAATAGAGAACAACGGCATACCGTCGAGTCGGCCTAAAAACACGTAAACGTTTACGTACGCATGCGCATTTCTGATATTTCTTATTTTTTATACACGTAAAAGATTCTTTACGTCTACGTATACGTGTCAGCAGCAGCCAATTCGACCGTGTGCCGGCGTTCTCTAATAGTTCTTGGTCCTTACATATTCTTTCCAATACTTCGAGATTTGTTTGAGAACCACTGGATCTTTTCTGGATTTTCTTTCTTATAAATTTAATCTACTACCTATGTTGCCATATTATCAAGAAATTATTTTTTTAAATAAAAACTAAAAAAAATTGCAAAAAAATTGCAAAAATATTATCAAAAAATTCGAATTTTCAAAAAAAATATTTAGAAAAAACCTCATAGGCGTGTTTCTGGGGTTGAACTATACTACCAGTTAAGTTAAAATACTTGCACGTATTTCTGGGACACCCTGTATATGGTTACATAGTAGCGCCGCGCCGCGCCGCCTCGCGCTTATAACCTTGAAAAATTAAAGCGTGTTATCAAATCGGCTAGTTCACAGTGAAAGCAGGTAGGCGCCGTCAACTAGCGTTCATCGGCGTTCTCGCTTTTACCGGAACGAAAATTTATTTATTTCTGCTTTTGCAGGCGCCGACGGCGCACAGAGGGTATTAAGAACTAAAAGTTGGCCAAAATTATGTTTTATGATTTTTTGCTTTTTGCTAGTAATATTAATTATTAGAGGAGAGGGTGCTAATATGGAACCTCATTTTGTTTTTCCTACACAATATTTTTTCCTCTACTCTGAAACCCTTTCCATCCCGATCAAATAGGGCCATTCTGTGCAAAACCAAGCAACAAGAAAGTAATTTGTATATTATCGACGATATTTGAGTGAGGATGGGTGTTATAGAGTAAAGACTATTTTCTTTAAGAATCTATTTAAATCAATGTTTTTTTGGCCGTGGCAAATATTGGCAAGATTTTTGTACATATTCCAAAGCTGGAGACTTTAAGCATTGAACGGATGCTAATTTCCATGCGGAATATTGCCGAATAGTCTTACACCTTATAAAAATGCCTCTGATTTTTTAAATATAAAACATTATAAAGAAATAGAATAGAAGGAAACGTTTCAAAATAAAAATATGGCATAAAACAGGACTTGCCAGCTGGCTCTGTATCCATCATGACAGTTATTATAAACAATTTGCAAAAAAAGCACTACAAACAATTCCACTATTTTATAATCTTAGAAATATTCAGAATACACTCAAGATAATTCATACTTATAATTGAAATATATTATTTATTTGATAGTCAACTTACGACTTAAAAAAGCTAATAAACGTGCTTACATTTAGTATTTATAGATTTGTATTCAGTTAAGATAAAAAATGAAAATAAAAATAAAAAAATATCACTTTTGGCTAGGTTTATAGACCAAATACCCCTATGTGCGGCCCCGGCGCGGCGGGCGCGGCGTTTCAATATGGTTAGGTTAGGTTAGGTTAGTTGATCAGGTAAATTTCCTCTTAATCAGCTACTTCCGAACCCTGCTCGCATCTCCGAAAAAGCCATATAACAATACACGTGATGCATATACGCAAAGTTACGCATCACGTGTATTGTTATCTGGCTTTTTCGGAGATGCGAGATGTGAGCGATATTTGAAGATGCGAGTGATCAACAATAGGTGCTCAGAGACGGCGCTGGCTGCCGGAAAGCAGAAACCTGACTCCACTATGTTCGTACCCTAATACTCCATATTATACTCCAAACTAATATAAGATCAATAAAAGATCGCGATTAGTAAGAAAAACTAAGATAATTATTAAGTAAATTTTGTAAAAGCACAGCAATACACAGCCCGTCTATTCGAAGAACAATTTGTGATTGGCGCGGATTGTAACACGGGGGGACATTGACCCCTACCACCCACCCTCGAATACATACGTTTATACAAATAATTCCTGGTATCGGTTGGTTGATATCTTGAATTTAGATTTTTGAATATTGGCCAACTTTTTGGGTTAAATACCCCTTAGTGCGCCGGGTATATTCTAACCCAAATTCTGTTTATAATTTTTAAAACACCTGTTGGAAATTATTATAATTCATAATATCAGATGAGAAGTAAAGACCGAGAAGCAGACCTACTAAATGCATTTTGTCCATTTTTTAAGATTTTCAACCACAGGTGGTATTGCAAACTACATACACAGAGTTAAAATATGATGCCAGAAACGACACGACGCGACGCGTTAAATACATTTTATCCCATTCGAATTAAATGGCGAAAATACCTTAAACCAATATTGCCTTAGACTTTATATGTGCTTTATGTCCATTGGCAGTAGACAAACAAACAAAAATATGTCCTTTGCTGTGGATATACTGCTGTTTGTTTGTCATTGCCAGATAAAGATTTTTTTGTATTGCAACTTCTATTTTTTAAATAATACTAGGTACTTAACATAATGAATGGAACTACGACTGGGAATCATGTAGTTGAGGATACGGACCGTGGTAGCAGGAAAATAAAGCGAAATTTCACGTCTAAAGGACAGTCAACAGCTTTTTTCAATTTTTTCAGATATCATCAAAACTAGATTTTTTACATGTAGGTGTACTATTTTTATGATTTTTTATCCATTTTTCAAGCACACTTCGGCAAGTTTCTTGCAAAAAGCATGGCAGTTTTTCTTTGTTTACCAAAATTCGAAAACTTGGACAAAATGCATCTATAGAAAGTCCGCTCCTCCATATACTTTTTGTCGAGCATTTTATTTAGAAATCGTATTATTCTCCACTCTTTGGTTATAGACCTGTTATTAAACTGAATTGCATAGAAAATATAAATTTGACACACTAACTAAAAAAGCCCTATAAATTGGATTAGCCCTCGTATCGCTTTGTGTAACTGACATTAGACACCTGTATTATACAGATAAATTTCACATACCTAAATATTTATTACCAAATGGGTAAAATTACTACTTATTTGCTACCTTTCACAAAAAATTAACTTGGCAATTATTAAGGAATTTATGCGCTAGCTGCAAAAATACCACCAAATAGATTTTAATCAAAATTTGACTACCTAAAACTAGGTTTTGTTCAAGTTGAGTTTAATAGTAAATTTTTAAAACATGCACTAATTTGTTGAAAATGTCAATTAATAAAATGTTATATTGTTTTCCTGTCAATATTAGTCATTAAATAAAAAAGATACTAAATTTAAATAACAAAATACCTTCTAACATTTATGTAAATATGAGTAGAATGATTTCATAAATGAGTAATTTAGAATCTGATAAAGATTACTCAACTGTAATAACCCAATGAATAAGTACCTGCTATAGTATAAAAACCTAATAGAAAAAATATGTTATAACATACAAAAAACAGATAACACTGATATCACTTCATTTTACCTACATAAGCCTCAAATAACAAGTAATATTTATAGAAAATTCGGTCAACGAAACTCAATTACACAAGTACTTAGGAATATTTATATGTATAAGATACCGTTTCAAGAATCATTAGCATTCAAAAGAAGTACCTATTCAAAATCAACAATACACAATGTCCATGGCACGATTTGTTTTGATCATTTTGGTGTAGGTTTAAAAGTGCATTTTTGTAAATAACAAACTTATTAATAGGACAGACAAAATAAATACTTTGAATTGACCAAAAACAAATCGTGGTACTGTACTTCAAAATAACACTAAGTTAATATTTTTTTATATAACATATTCTTTGAACAACTATTGCATAGGATTAGATATTGGCATGGATCTTAATGTGATACAACTTAATATGTTAGCTAACTATTGTGGTTTGTTTTGAAAAAATATTGTACACCTGCCTACCTCAGCTGTAAGTTTTCCATAAAATTGTCCAAGTCGATTTTGTCCATGAGGACAAAATCTCCCACACCAACTTCTCTAGTTGTTGCCATTGTTTAGTTAAAAATCACTACCGGTCTAATAAATAGTTTTTTGCATATTTTCAAGTTCTCCTTCGAAAAGCCGCGCGTATGAACTAACCGCACTTTACGGCGAGTAGTACCGTTTCCCACGAAAGTGAACCACCAACGAATATTTTTCGTGAGTAGAATCGGGTTTTTCTTTGACAGGTTAAGTACAGTGTTGCCATATAAACATAAGCCTTTTAATTCTGTAACATCAAAAACGGATTATCAATGATTAAACTGTTTTAATGTAACTAGTTGCAAACCAGGAACTAAATTAAATTGAAAATAACGAAAAGAAGCAACTGTATATTATAAAATTATTAGAAAATCACAGAAAGATATATTTAAAAGTACCAAAATAAAACTTGGCAATATTGCCCGTGATTCAAAGAGAATATGATACTAGAACAGACGGCCGCCGCAGATAAGTATAATTTGTTCCCTATAAAAAATCAAAAAGCCTATAACCGTTTCTACCGGGGGCGTCTCAAAAGTATAACATTTTAAATTATAACATTTTTAATTTTTAACTATAACATTTTTAATTTTTCAGGTTAAAAAAACGATATTTGGTATGTTAGGATATGACATAAATTAGGATTGATCGACCGTATTCAATTCTTTTCAGTCACTTCATGTTTCACCGGAAATTACTACAACATTTGATTTTTAAATGACACCGTTGATATTTTTTACTTCGTTTGATAGAAAAAGTCATTCTGAATAGAATGACATAGCATACGTTAACTTTTAACATTTTCAATTAAAAGCAAAGATACCAAGTGTGTGGTACCAAATTATTATAGTAAATAATGCTTTTTCCGATTATGCTAATGAGCCACCCTTCCATTTGGAAAAATATAAGATATGATTAAAAATAAGATTTGGACATCTCTTACCCGGCCAGGACAAGATACGAAGAAAATTAGACGATCAAATCTATTTTTTCAAAGCTCCATGATTAAATATTAGTGTTTTTAACATAGCCATGGCTCTTGTTTATATATTCTTTAAGTTGCTCAACCGGCTAGACAAATTGTGCTGCTTGTGAAGGGTACACAAACGCATTTCAAATACATCTGAAAGTCAACCTTAAAGGTCGTTTAAGGTCTCACAACAAGGTTCTTTCTGGAATCACTCAAGGAGGTTTGAAAGCCACATATGTCAAGGTCAAGCGAACTGCGCATGTGGAGGAGCCCAATCGGCTAATATCTCCTACTCATCTTTAACAGTGATCGGCTGATTAAGAAATTCAAACGAAACTTTTATTTTATTGTAGATTGTGCATTATTTTTGCCTGTTATTTTAAAAATTCTAAACCGTATTAACAAAGAAATTATTATTTTGATATGTTGGTACATTTTTTATAATTTATGATAATGCTAATTACTGTTAATTAATATTTAAAAAAAGTTACATACCTACTTTAATTTGATTTAATGCAGTGCATAAAAGAATCATTTCATTCTTAGATTATTTTATTCTAAATTGAGTGTTTTACGAATTTTACTATATTTTTTTTGAAAACATAAAACTTTTTACATTCTTCATTAAATGTTCAAAAAATTGCAACTTGCTTCAATATTATTTGACATTAAAATAAATATATTGTACTTAATACACCATTTAAATCTTTATTACACCAATTAAATCTTTATTAATGTAAAATATAGCCGAGTTTTAAAATCAAGTTTGCTTTAACTTTGTATGTGTGAAGAAATAAAAAATAAAAATTTCATTATTTAACTCACACACAAATCCCGTTAAACCATAAAACTTTCTAAAAGCAGGATACATGTCTAACTGAAATAATTCAAGTACATTTTCATTAAAAAAAATGTATCAGGAAAATAATTTAATTAGATAATGCAAGATTTATTTTTTATTCTGTTTCATATGGTCTTCAGTATTTTCAATACACAGGGTCTCTTATCTCTAGTATATAGTGCGACGTTCTCTATGGGTTTTTCGAAAACTACTGGAGATAAAGAGTCGGTTAAATGGGGAAAGAATTGCAGTTTTGTGAGGTCACAAATATGCGCCTTTCAGATTTTTGAAACAGTTCATGGATTACTAGATATTTCGAAAAAAAAACTTTGGCTATTTTAAAAATTGTCCTTAATTCCATTATAGTCTGTTTTAATCAAAAAGTTTTCAGATAACAGTTGTAGATAATCACATCCTTAATGAGATTGCGTCCTCTGTTTTTTCTAAAGCCTGTCATTTTTGACATATGAGACAAACATGTTTTTTTTTTAAATGGAAACCATAGTTGGCCATGAGGGTTCGGAAGTAGTTAATTAAGACGTAATTTACCTGATTAACTACGTGTAGTTTTTCTTCAAAAACTACGTCTTTTCCCGTTCATTAACTACAAGAAAACTACGTTAATAAACTATGTATTGATATTATGAATAATTTTCCTTTGTATGAGGTGTTATAGAGATAATATGATGTAAATATTATATTTAAAGCCATATTTCTTCTGTTTTCTTAAATTCATTATGTGTTTTTAAAGCTTCAACTTATTATAACCTGACCTCAAACCTTTGATATTTGACATAGGTTACATAAACTACACCCTCTACATAAACTACATTAACTACATGTAATGTAGTTTATGTAGTTTTTAAAAGTAACATGTAGTTTTCAGAACCCTGTATGGCCATGACATCATAAAAAGCACCATTTTTTAAGCTTTATAGCGATATAAGCTATAATATGTTTTTTTTCGAAAAAATTATTGAGTTATAGTATAGTCAATTCTTATAATTTTAAAACAATTTTACTTAGTTAGCCATGGAAACAAGTTCAATCGTCGTTGCCTTCAGAAATGCAAAACTCTCCAATTCAAAATTGTAAATTAAAATAAACAAAAATTGTAAATATGAATTTTTTAAATGAAGAAAAGCGTGTAGGATTATTGGTTCAACTTTTCATGACCATACATTTTCCAGGATACGTTGACCGTTGAACGCTATTTACGTTTTTTAGAGAACGGTTTTCAAGACATGTTAGAAAAGTTAAATTTAGATAGTCGCGCATCAATAGGGTGGTTCCAACATGACTTTCATTATGACATCTCCCCCCCCCCCATAATGAAAGAAATGTTAAAAATTATTTATATCACAATTATGCAAAGGAAAATAGAGGCGGTACGGGAGAACATTTCTAAAATAACTTAAGCGTATGGGGTAGTGATATTATGAAGTTTTAGTTTGCGTAATATAAATCGTAAAGAACCGTTTAATAACATATTCTATGTTTTTATGTTATAAATCATAACAGTGTAAAAATACCATGCTAACTAAGTGAAATTAGCCAAGAAAGAAAAAAATTGGCTATAACTATAACTCTGTATCTAACTGTAATTTTTCGAAAAAAACATATATACCTATATCGCTGAAAAGCTTAAAAATGGCAATTTTTATGAAGTCATGGCCAACTATGGTCAAAAATTACAGGCTTTAGAAAAAATCAGAAAACACAAACTCATTAGGTATGTGATTATCTACAACTTTTATCTGAAAACTTTTTGCCTAAAATAGATTATAATGGAATTAGGGACAAGTTTTAAAATAACCAAAATTTGTTTTTTTTTCGAAATATCTAGTAGGCGATAAACTTTTTCAAAAATCCGAAAGGCGCATATTTATGACCCCACAAAACTGCAATTCTTTCCCCATTAACCGACTCTCTATCTCCAGTAGTTTTCGAGATACCCATAGAGAACATCGTAGGAAACTCACACTGTATAGTATTTTGAAACTAACTATTATTATTATTTGACTAGTTTAATTTGATTAATAAGACTAGATTAATTTAATTTCAAATAAATTTGATCATATTTTTTTTCGTATATTCTGCTACCAGAAAACCAAGATTATATGATAACGCACTTTTCAACGAAGTTGAAGGCAGATATAGTGTATCTATCACAATACTTAATAGAAGTGCTACAATTATTTCAAGAAAAACAAAAAGAAGAAATACCCAATTACCCCTTCACCTACTACTCAACTACAAAATAAACGAATATAATATCTTAAAAACACTACACAGCTACTTATTCTTGTATTCTACACTGAACAAATTATCAAACTTACTAATTTATCAAACAAAAAGAAAAAATAACAAAATTATCCCTTCACCTACTACTTAACTACAAAATAAACTATAAAAACACTACTTAACTATTTTTGGTAGACTACACTAACATGCTACACTAAACACTATAAAATTAAACTTAATAAATTAATCTAATTTTACACTACAACTACAAAGAAAAAAGAAATAAGAACATTTTCTAAAACTAGAAGAAACAGAACTTCCATACGTGCAACCAGGATAATAGGTAAAGGGGGCAAAGAATATAAAATACTTTAAAATGTGCATTCAGAAAGAAAAAATATCTCGAAAATTATCTAAACAAACATTTTTATTTCTTATCAGTGAGAAACATCGGCCTTGTCGGTATTGAAGAATTTGTCGGGTATTTACAATGGTCGAATTGTATAATTGCCGGCTTTTTTAGCATATCTAATAGACAAAAAGTATCTGGTCGATTAGTAACCAATTGGCACACTCCGAAAATTATCGATTTTTATTTTCTCTGTTTCTATTGGTAGCTTCAAAATTCAGAGTAACAAAAAATATTTTTCTGTTGGGAAACCGTTCCTGCCATCTAGTAGTCTTAGTACATAAACGTCTTAGGTTGATCTACTTTAAACATATATATATATATACAAGGCCATGGCACTCTAGATTGAAGTTTAAAATACGATTTTTTTAAGCGAGAATATCAAAAGTTGACATATGATATCTCATTCTGAATAGAAATTCAGAATGTCATTTTCTATCGAATAAAGTGAAAAAAAATATAGAGGGTGCAATTTAAAAATCAAAAGTTTTAGTCATTTCCCGTGACACAGGAAGCGACCAAAAACAATTATTGAATACGTCAATCTATGCTAATTTATGGCATAATATACTAAACATACCAAGTCTCTTCTTTTGTCTGAAAAAATAAAAAGGCTATAGTGGTAGGCCATTTTGGAGACGCACCTGGTATATCTTATTTATGTTTTAAAAAACAAAAACTATTAAAATTAAATAGCAAAATAAAATATTGTGTCTAATATTTGTTTGATATAGATATATTTGTTATTTAAAAATGGTAAATAACATAGAGTTAAAAGTTAGAACTAAAAGATAGCATATTATTTGGAATGCAGTCTACCCAGTATTTACGTTTGCCGTGGATTAGTTCATATTTCTTTATTTACATTTGAATCTGACGGGTGACGTCAATGACGTCATCAGTAAAATCAGAAGGTAAGTCAATATTTTTATATTCTGTTAGAACTCAATTTTTCTCTGGTTTTTAAATTAAATTTACCGTGCGAAAAAGCCAAGAAAGAAAAAATCGCGATGTTTCAAAATCGGTTGAGTGAAAAGTTTGTCAAAAATGGTGTAAATGCAACTCCTAAAAGTAGAAAATATATACCAGAAGAATCGTGGACTAATGAAAGAAGATGGGCTGTTATTGGGCTATTTTTTTCGTTGCTGGTGGTTTTTGGGAAACTCTATTATGGAAACTGTAAGTTTATTTCCGATTTAATGTATTTATTAGAACAGGTACATCAGAAAAGCTTTTAGAGGTTAGAGATTACGCCATCCGTCAAAGATATGGCGAAAAAAGGTAAAGCAAATAGTAATTTAAGTTTTTTGCTTGATATTTTCAGATGAAGCCATCCAGAATATTATCCTAGAGCGAAAACTAGTGTCCTATACTGTTATAACCGAGAATGGACAAGTTATGTTTACAAATTCCTGGAAAACAGCAGTAAGATTTAGCAAATTTTGGCTACCCATTTTATGTGGCTTTTTAACTACGTACTTTACATGGATGTGTGTTTATTTGGATTCAAGTGTACCAGGCGTAAATCCGCCCAGTCCATTATCGCCTCAGAAAATAAGGTTTGTTTTATAAAGACTATTTTCTAAATTACAAATACAAAATTTATGTTGTTTTAGAATTCAGTCGGGTCACACTTTTCATCTTAATTATGTCTTTGCTGTGTTACTCGGCTTACTAGTTACATCTTTTATGTATCTAAAAGGTGTCTCAATACAGTATTAAGTGCAATGGAAATAGTATAGACTTTTAACTCATTTACATAAGCAGCTTTATAATTTATTAAATTGCATCTCATTTTATATTTTTATTATATTATATATTTAAACGAATAGTCAATTTTTGCAATATTTTGGTGGTATATTTTACTTCCAATTCTTTTTGTAACAAAGTTACAATTATGTAGATAATTATTTTGGTAGCTTATAATTTAATCAGACTATTAAAATTGTATACATAATTGCTAGAATTATACTTAAGCATCACTTATTCAATTGATACAAGCATAATTGTAATTTATAGTAGATTATTATAGTTATATATTTTTCAAATAAATATTTATAAACGAACATCCCAGTGAACAACCTTTTTTTAAATGTCCCATTACAGATCATATTCTTGGAACACCTATTTACAAGACAATAATTATAAACATTATTTTAGATTGTGCAATATTGAAGTATTTAATTTATCTTAGCTTAGTCCACAGTTAGTAAGTGTGTGTTTTCCAAGAGAAACACTTGTGATATTCTTATATTCAAAGATAAACTAGGAATTTATACATTCTATTTTGTTGTAGTAAATTAAAGCACCATGTCGAAACGGGAAATCATTAATGAAGTTGTATTTAATGAAACATTTTACCAAGCATTTGATGAAAATGTAAAGCCAGTCCTTTTAGATGGTATATTAGAGAAAGTCACTGATACTAAAGGTATGTACAAAAAATTCAATTGTAATTTACAAAAATACAGGGTGGCGCACCTCGTTCGCCTCGGTTGATTATACGAAAACGGAAAGATGTAGAAACAAAATATTTGATGGGTATATGTGGGGAGGCAATGTGCACAATTTAAAATTATTTTGAAATATACATGGTGTTTCAAAACTAAGATCCATACCAAAGTTATATTTTTTCTTATGGAACACCCGGTATTTTATTTCATTTTTGGATTCTTGGGCCCAAAAAAAAGGCATTAGGGTTAAATATATTTAAAATTTTTGGTTTTTGAGATATTAAAAGACATTTAAATTTGCATGCTGCAATAGAATAGATTATTAACACCCTGTACATTACTTTTCAGAATTAACTCTTGTGCAGAGTTTAAAGGTAGAGAAATAAACTTTACAGAAAAATGTTATTGCTTCCTTAAATTTATACAGGAGTACCAAAATTTGCTGATCTATTTTACTAATTTATTTTACATAAAAACTTCGTTATTTCAAATACAACACCCTGTATTTTTTAAATAAATCGAAGCAGATTCAAATGCTCTTTCAAACTATATTAGGGTTTCCTAATATACTACCTATACTTATCTAGCTCAGATTTTGAATAAAGAGCAATTTTTTCAATAAAATGGCAACCAAGAGGGCTAGTGCCGTCATAGCAAGTTTCTAGTGACAGTAGCTATTTTCAAAATCGAAATTAGTTTATGGACTTATTTAAATTTATACCAGTTTACTTTTATTTAATTTACCTACAATAGTTTAATAAATAATATCGTATGATGGAATAAAAACGGCGTCAGCGATGGCTATGAAATGAAGATCGCTGTCATTTTATATGTAAATTTAAATGGGAAATGTTATCGATTGTCATTTCATAGCCATCGCTGACGCCGTTTTTATTCGATTACGGTATTTATTATTCTATCAAGAAAAACGAAGAAGTAGTTCTTTGATTTATTTTACGATGACTTGTAGATATATGGATTTTCTATAAAAGAGCCAATTACGGCAAATTCATATTCTTCACTTCCAACGACAGGTTTCTGCCTAATAGGTTTTTTATAAACCACACTACCAGCTCGGCGAAATAGGACAAGTAGTTTTTCAAAGGAACGCTTATCAGGAAGATTCCTATTTGGATTTATCTTTGAGCATAAGCCCTTGTGGGCAAGAAGCAATTTTCCTCACAAAATAAAATTACTAGTAACATATATATTTGTTCCGCCAGCAGATTATAAACAAGAATGTCCATAAACTAACGTCGACTTTGAAAATAGTTACTGTCACTAAAAAATTGCCATGGCGACACGAATCATTTTGATTGCAATTTTATTCAAAGAATATACCTAGCTAGAAAAAGAATAGACTCTGCCATACTGAAAAAGGGTCCTACAGAAGTGGCGCCATCTATTGAGTAGGGATTGTTTTAAATGGATCGAAGCGCGGGCTTTTTAAATGAGCGTATTTATTGAATTTTACTCTAAAATATATAATTACATTTGATTATTAAATCTTATTTTTTACACAAATTCAACAAACTAATAACAAGTATCGTTGTGATGTGTAAAAAATAAGATTTAACAGTATAATTTATACAATTATTAAATAGAATTAAAGCCAAACATGTGAAATATTATTTATTATTTAAAGTTTTTATTTATAAGTCAAATATTTTTCGTCATACTATATTGTTATATTATTATAACATAAGCAAAATCAGAATGGAAAAGATACATATAACGTCCGCCGGACGTTATCATAACGGCCGGCGGCCGTTAAGTTTCTAAGGTAATCGTAACGTCTGTCACCTGCAACAATGACTATTTATTGTCAGTTGGACTTTTCAAAAATTGGGAAAATAGACCATAGCGAGATGTCGCGAGAAATTCCGTTGGAAATACAGGAGGAAGCGGCTGCGGCTACTCAAAATTTACTTCCGACTATAACCAGAGAGAGATATCAGCAGGAATATGACAATTTTTGAAGTGGCGGCAGGATAGAAGTATAAACAGCGTAAATGAAGCGGTATTGCTGGCTTATGCTAAAAGAATGTCTGAAATGTATTCTCCTACATCACTGTGGACAAAGATATCCATGCTGAAGCTTGCGTTGAGAGTATATGAAAACATCGACATATCAAGGTAAAAGCCATTATATTCTTCGATATTTAATCATACTCATCTAAATTATATTTGTTCATAGATTTGGTAAACTGTTCATGTTTCTGAGGCGCAAAAACGAAGGTTATTCACCAAAAAAGCCAAAGTTCTGTCGGAGAATGACATAAATAATTTTCTACTGGATGCCGATGATTACACCTGGTTACTCGAAAAAATTGTATTGGTGCTTGGTATTCTTGGAGCTTGTAGGCGCAGCGAGCTTTGGTCACTCACAGTTGATGATTTCGAAGATTCGGAGAAAAATATTCTTGTCTCATTAAGAAATACTAAAATAAGAAAGATAGGAAATTTCTTATTCCAAAACGGGCCTTCCGTTTGATGCCTATGGTTTATACAAAAAATACATCAACCTGCGTCCTCGTAACTTTGACAATCCAAAATTTTTCATTGGTTACAAGAAAGGCAAGTGTGTTAAACAAATCGTCGGTATACATACCATCGGGAGCGTACCGCAGAAAATTGCAAAATTTTTGAACTTGGAGAATCCAGAACGTTATACAGGGCATTCATTTCGTAGATCATCAGCAACCATGCTCGCCGAAAATGGTGGTGATTTACTATCGCTAAAGGAGCTAGGAGGATGGGAGTCTTCAACAGTGGCAGAAACTTACATAGAAAAATCAGTTTTCAAAAGAATGAAAATAACAAATCAACTTTTTCATGATAGCTCCAAAAAATAATGTGTCTTTAGTGGATACAAATATTTGCCATTCTTCAGTAGCATCATCTTCTTCTATAAAATCTGTAAATCCCTGGGAAGGATTACAGATTTCTAAGAACAACAAGTGCACTTTTAATTTCCATGTTCATTATCATGAAAAATGAATTTTAGTATAAGACATTATGTATTTTTTATCCTTACTTGTAAATATTATACTCCTTATTGTTCAATAAAATTTGTTATTAAATAGTAGTGTTTATTGCTCTAAAAAATCTGCAGTATGACGAAAAATCTAGAACGCAACACGGCCGATAACAAATAACGGCCTTGGCTGCTTATGATCCTCGGCTATCGCCTCGGATCACAAACTTCAGCCCGGCCGTTATTTGTTGTTTATCGGCCTTATTACGTTAATAACTATAACGTCGTTTATTATAATAAAACAAGACCAACGTAATACGCCCAAAGTTTTGTAAATGAAGTAAATATAAATAGGTACTTAAATTATGCAAAAATAAAAGACTTACATTATATTTTTAGGGCCACAAACAAAAGGAATTGTCTAATTAAAACACATATAACAAATTATAGTTTGAAAAACATTTTGATAATCATTTATTTGATAATATTATGATTGGCGCTATGACAACGACAATATTTTTTGAGAATTTGACAATAATATGACAATGGCCGTTGGAAACTATGGAAACTACAAAAAAATTCTGATTTAACGCCATCTGGCAATAACTAGTAGCAACTTCTTAACCTAAAAATTAATTGCACTACCACCTAGTGGCTAGGGCTTGAACTACTTTATTTGAGATTTCCGTGGAAACGGTGGAACCGCTGTTGCTATTTCACTTTCCCGCCCCTGATTTTATTTAAAAATCGTTTTTTATGCAAAATCTGAGCTAGATAGGTATAGGAAACTCTAATATACACTTGCGTGCATAGAAATCGGCCCAAGACAAACTTTTGAAGTTAACTATATATTTTTTAGAATATATTTGTCAGATTAAGAAAAAGTATATACTGTTTGAAAGACAGTTTTATATTCTTTGAAAAGAGTTTAGAGATATTAATTTGTATTTCGGTTTCTTTGGATTAAAATTATTAAATTAATGCATGAAACAAATTATCGTTTTTTATTACTAAGATGTATGCCATTATATATTTATTTATTTATTGACAATTAACTAAAATAAATTTTCAATAATGCGTATAACCCCCTTTTGCTCTTACAACATCTCTCATACAGTTTGGCATAGATTAAATCAAGTTTGATATTGTTGCTTGCGGTATGTTAAGCCACTCTTCTTATACAGCAACAAGGAGTTCTGGGATAGAGGTTGGGGCTCTTTGTCTAGCACAAATCCTTCATTTTAGCTCATCCCATAAATGTTCTATCGTGTTTGAGTCTGGACTGCATGCTGACCATTCCATAACCCGAAAACCGACTTCTGAAATGTAATCGTGTACGATTCTTGATGTGTCTGCTCGCGCATTGTCATGCATAAAAGTGAATTCGCTCCCAATCTAGTCGACGTAAGGTACCACATGAACTGCTAAAATCTCCTCAATATACGTAGCACCAGTTAAACCTCCTCTCCCGTACCCACGGTCGTCCCAACGGATAAAAACTGGGTCGGCTCGCGCAGTCATAGAAATTGTACCCCAGATCATGCAGAAACCACCTCCATAAGCAAATCCGCTCCTCAATGCAGCATTCTGCGAATCGTTCACCTGGCCTCTGGAACACTTTTCTTCTTCGGTCGCTACCATAGAGGCATATCCTGGTCTCACCTGAGAATAAAACACATTCCCATTGTTCTAGTGTTCAATTCAGATGTTCCGTGCAAAAGGCAGTCGTGTTTGACGATCAGCTGGGGTAAGTTTTGGACCAATTGCGGGTATTTTGGGGGTCATGTTACTTTCCTTCAATCTTCGTCTTACTGTCCTCTGACTAACAGTCACTCCTCGTGTTTCACGGAGCTGTTGTTGCACCTGAATATCATTTAGATGCCGATTTCTTAATATTTTTGACACAATAAAGCGGTCATCACGATCCGTTGTATATCTCTTTCTACCAGTTCCAGGTCGCCTACGAAAGGATCGAGTCTCCTCTTATCGTTCACACACTCTTCGAACCGCTCCGCGTGTCATATGCAATTGCCGAGCTGCGGCTCTCTGTTTAAGAAGTCCATTTTCGATTAAAGCGATTACTTTGAAACACTAATCAAACAATGAAACACAACAAATCAAACAATAAAAGAACAATGTGCAAATTTTGATTACAAAGTAACAGTAAATTGCAGTATTTGATAAGTTTTTTATTCTTATTGTCACCATATTGTCACCACAACACAAATGCTTTTCATTTGTTTACCCGTTGCTACGCATAAAAACGATAAGTACTTTGGATAAATTTATACTCATATTAAAGCATGTTAAATTGTCTTTGAAACAGCTCATATTTTTTTCTTGGTCTGATAAATAGATTCTAAAAGACACAGTTAAAGTCAAAAGTTTACAGTGGGCCGATTTCTATGCACGCAAGTTTAGTTTGAAAGAGCATTTGAATCTGCTTCGATTTATTGTAAAAAATACAGGATGTTGTGACAACTCAACGTCGTGACACCACATGCGACATGACAGGCGAGGGGAAAAGTGGTAAGGTCAGCTTACGGCTTAGAAAAAATTGTCTAATTTAAGTGAAATTTGGTATGTCGATAGATTGGACCAAAGCCAATTTGACCGTGTACGACACGTGTCACTGTTACAGTTAGTTATGACGTAAGAAACGGCAAAAGTTGATGTCCGATCGCGAACTGTGAGCGACGGTGCACACGGTTCCCACTCTGCAAAGTTGGATACAACGTTTCTTTTACATCTTCTTCAGGGTGGGACTAAGGATTTGATATTGAAGGAAAATGTGGGTCGATTTCTGCATAATTGGGGACGGGCTAGAGGATGACGCTGTCGACGTTTCGAACCGATGCCTCTAAATGGACGAAATCATCATCATTTTTCTTAATTGTGTGTCGATTGGAACCAAACTGGGCACGGGGATAGAGGTACCCGAATGGAGTCCCCAGACAGACAGACGGTCATTTTAATACAAATTTTGTGAAAGTGAATCAAATTATTTATTAATTTTTAGTTTATTACTTTTTCAACATTTCAAACTACACTTTCTCAAACATGTCCTTCAAGTCCTTCAATTTAATAATTAATATTAGTGATGGGTTGTTATTTAACTATATGGTATTTTATAACAATTATTTAGAAATAATATAACGCAACCGTTACTACTTCTAAAAAATAACAGATATAAAATAACGACACGTACAGATCGACAGCTCGTGAAACAAAGTCTGCGCTCTGCACCGCCACGAAATTCTATGCGGCTCGAAGCAATTCCAAAAAACAACTAGTATGGATGGAAAACATGTTATTTCGACAACCATCTATACAGGCGGCGAGATACAGACAACAGATATATAAAAGAAGCAGCTTTTTTGAAACACTTGCGGGCATAACGCCTGGCGGTCAAGATAACAGGAGTGGGAAAGTAACGCTGCTGCATCGGTCGATTGTCGATGGAGGCAACGGGTTGGAGAATAACGTATAGAAAATAAGCAGTCAATTTTGATACGTTGGTTTTTAACCTGTTACGAGCATAACAGGCGGCGGTCGAGATAATCGGAGTAGGAAAGTAACGCTACTGCATCGGTCGATTGTCGATGGAGGTTCGAAACAGGTTGGAGAATAACGCATCAGTTGTTTTAGATACATCGCTTTTCAACCTGTTACAAGCATCACAGGCGGAGGTCGAGATATTATGGCGCTGTATGTTTCAGTACTTAGTTATTAAGTTTCAGTTAGTTAGTTATTTTTATTAATATCTTTAAATATATACTTTAATTATTTTTGCTAAATATTAAAACTCTTCAAAGACAATTTTAGTATATTTACTTGAAGAAATTGTGAACGGTGCTTAGAAATTTAGCGATTAATTTATTTATTATAATAATGAGAAGTACTTAATAAAAAATGGAAATAACAATTTAATTAATTATTTAGTAGTATATATATTTTTCCAAAGAAATGCTTTAGAAAAAAAGTTTTGAGTTTTTCTAAATTTTCCTAGTCTTAAATTATTACAATACAGTAGTTGCAAAGCAATAGTTTTGTATTTTCACCACTGTCTAAGACTATTACTGTTATAGATGGTGATAAGAATAAAAACTATGTTAAGAAAAGACTGTTTAAAACGTAGCAAACACATTGAGTATAATATTAATTTTAAATAATGTATATTCGTTGGTTTTGCTGCGATTTAAAGCTCTTCAAAAAACAAATTTACTATTCAGAGATACTGATACAACAAACGGTAGATACTAAAAATACACTAAATAAAGATATTACTTTTCAACTACTAAAACAAGTAAAGGCTAAATTATACATACTTCAAATTATTTGGAATCGCACCAAGAAAAATTAATCTCTTGAAATACTATAATTAGATATTACCCTTGTTTATACAGTATGTCCCCGGATTGTCTTTATAAGAGGAAATAAAGAAACCTGTTATTTTTAAGCTGTTATTTTAAGCTACTTTTTATAAATAACTATAACAGTTTCAACTGTTATCTAAATATAACAGTTTTGCCCACCACTAATTAATATGTTAGTAAGAAGTTTCACCTCAAATATGCATACATAGTGCACTCACAATATTTTTTTAATTTTAAATTTTAGATGATTTGGAAAAGAAACAAACAAACTGGAGCAGTAAGAATAATTTGTCTTGTTCTTATTGTCAAACAGATTTTTCAAATGTGCAACAACAAAGAGAACACTATCGATTAGATTGGCATAGGTATAATCTAAAGCAATCAATTCAGTCAAGAGCTCCAGTTTCTGAAGAAGAATTTTTGAATAAAACAGAAAACGGTGAGTAGACTTTACTATAATTTTAAACAGAACTTTAAAGGAATTTTTTAGATGATGTGTCAAGTATATCTGGATCAGACACTGAAGAAGAGGACAGTTTAGATACGTATGCTACTGCTCAAGGAAAAATATTCTTGCAAAATAAAAAGGGACAGGTTTTTTCACTTTATCGAGGACTGTTTCTTGATAAAAAGGTGTTTACTTTTTTTTATCTAATCAGGTTTAGTCAAATTATATTTTTTGTGGAAAGTTTTGGGGTAGTTCTGATTTATTCTGTTCTTTATGTTTTTTGGGGCGCTGAATCCTTAAGGTACATTTAGGCTGAGAGCGTCGAGCGTCGCGTCGCGTTTGCGACGCGTCCGCCCCATTGAACTCGAACCCCGACGCTCATCGGACGCTAGCGCAACGCCAAACGCGACGCTGTCTACCTGAACGGTCTAATTTAAGTTAAGTCAATTGATTCCATTTCGACACGCGGACGCGACGCAAACGCGACGCGACGCTCGACGCTCTCAACCTGAATGTACCTTTATAGAAAATTATATTTACTTTAATTTTGAATAGAGTTAATGTTAATTTAATTATTAATATAATAATTATTTTTAATATTTACGAATTGGGCACCCCCAAAAACATAATAAACAGAGAAATCAGAACTACCCCAAAATTTTCCTACAAAAGGCTTTTTTGAGTACAATATGACTCAGGGTGCACAAAGTCATGATTTAAAAAAAAATCATTTTGTTATATTTTAATCAGATTTTTTTTTATTTTAACCGGATTTTTTTAATTTTAATCAATTTTCTATTTAAAGTCCTATCCTAAATGTAATCTTTGTAACTCTGCCCGATATTGACAATATTAACATTACTACGACGCGTGTCGTTTTTCCACATGGGTCACCGATATATTTTATTCTGTAAACTTTGCCGATACCCCTATTTTCACAAAAAGATGGTGTAAAATCGTAATTTTTGGGGCTTACTCAACCGGGTCTCACAATGCAAATTCACCTCAAATATCCATTTAGTTGGTCATTGGCAAGCACTCTCTCATTGTTCATGAAAATAACAAAACAAACATTTACTGATCTGGATAAAATTGATAGTTAAATAGTAAGACTCACCCGGGGGTACTCCGCCCCCTAGCCATTGACATCACTGACATTCTATTCAATATATCCCATTCCATATCTTCCATCTAATTCAAATAATAGAGAACAACGGCATAAGCGCTTTTAGACGCTCAGCGTATATGACGTTCAATTTTCGCTGAGCGCGCATACGGTCGATTTCAGTATTCTCGTCTGACGCGCTTAGCGTCTTTACTGATAAAAATAAAGCGCTTTGAAAACGGTTGCCTTAAAGGATCGTTTACGCTTGTCGAACCGTCAGTGAAAATCGAAAAAATTGTGATTTTTGCGTTATCTTGCTCTTTAGTGAAAATTACTACTTCTTCTATAAATTCCTCAATAATTGATAATTTACGACTTGCCGCAGCTATAAATATTGTTCAAAACATCGAAAATGCTGAGAAGCAAACTTCAACACTTCCCTCGTATAATAAGAATAATGACATATCCATAGAAAATAGAGCTTGACATAACTCAACAATAGGTTATGAAATTCACGTAACAATGACATTTTTCATTGTTACATCCATCAGTTATCAACTTTTGACTATTACCTACATTAGACATTGTGATGTTGCCAATATGTGCTCAACGCGTATCCAGAACACGATTCGCATGGCAACGAGAATACCAAAATCGACTGCCTTGCGTTTCGCTGATCGAATACTTGCGCTCACCGCTTTGAAAGCGTAACGTTTTTATGTCAAAGTTACAGAAAATGACGGCCCAGGCGTTTCAAAAAGGTGTAAAACAGCCTTGACTCTAGTATGACTCTAGTTTATCTTTTGACATTGATTAGTCCTCGGGAATATAAATATAGCCTGATATCAGAAGAAACTATATAGTTCTGCACTAGAACTTTGCGAATGAAATGTATTCAAATACCGGATTTCTGGCACTTGACAGTTCCAAAATAAATCTCTTTTATTTGGAAGTGTAATGGATTTACACGAAGTAACTTCAAAAATCGGTCCAACATTTTAATAAATGAATAGATATTGGGGATATGTGTTATGTGCTATAATCTTTTACAATTATTTTTCGATCTATTAAAGTATTTAAACGTTACAACAGCAAGTATAACTTTGTGCTTATTTGATGAATAGATATAGGGTATATTTAATATAGGAATACTTTTTTATAGCTTTATAGGAAAAGTTTTTATAATTTTTACAGTTATCTTTCAATTCATGATAAATTTTTAAACAAGTTGAATATTTTGATTTAAATCCATGATTAAAATAAAAAAATCCATTGATTTAAATCATTGCACCCTGATATGACTAGATTATTTCTTAAGAAGGCATTATAGAATAATCTTTTAGGGGGAACTTAGCAATGTAGATTTTTATAAACAGTATATCCAGAACTGCGCTGATAATAAGAAGTGGGCAGTGTTAATGTTAGGAGGAGGTCATTTCGCTGGGGCTATATTCGATTATTTGACTCCGGTGGTTCATAAGACTTTTCATTGTTACACTGTCCGGGCTGGACAGGGAGGATCGCAGTCGTCCAGAGATAGTAAATCGGGTGGTTCCCATCCAAAGAGCGCGGGAGCTTCTTTGAGAAGATATAATGAGCAAGCATTAGTAGATGTAAGTCTCTCTAGTTTAGATTGTCCAAAATACAGGGTCCGGCAATAGTACGTCGGACATCTGTAGCTCCTAGAATAAAAAACTTGGGAGTTTTGTTTAAGTGTAAACCTAAAGTATGTACGAGGATGTATTTCAGGAAAATATTTTAACTTCTATAGGGTGGCTCAAAAAAGTGGACTTCTCCTAGGAGATGCAAGACATTGTCGTTGGTGGGGAAGCTCTTGGTCAGGTGCTGGGGGGAATCCCCCCTAGCACTTGGCTTGGTCTAAGAAGCATCTCACTCATCGTCTTGTCCCTGACTGTAGTGTCGTGGCCAGGGAATTGCACCAAGACATATAACGATACCGGGCGGGGCTACGGACAGCCTCAACCTTGGGGCACCGGGGGCCATTGTATTTACCCCTTACTTCTACATGCGGGGCTCTGTAGAAGTGGACCGACTGTCCCTAGCGACTCATGGGAACACTATGAGATCTGGTAATAATAGTAATAAAAACATCACCGGTGAAGCTGTGGGGAAACCCCCTAGCAACACTGGGAACAGTAACAATGAGAGGTGGCTGACACTTGCGTGAGACCATCCTCCGCAAGTGGCATACAAGTTACCACCTCCTGGGTCGGGAGCCTACCTCCTACCTCTAAACCCAACAGGCGACACAAGCTACCGTTTCGTCTACCCGGCCTGGGTCGTAGCTCCTCGACTGTGAATGACACGGGTCTCCGTAGGAAGTCCTGGGACTGTATGATGAGTTATAACTCAAGAAAGGGGGACACAATAGATCTCTAAGGTCGCAGAGATTAACCCCCTCCCACTTATTCTAAATTCTAAAAGTGTGAGTGGATCGGGATGAGTTTTTTTTAAATGGAACACCCTGTATATTATTGCATTTTTGGCTTCCTTTCAGATCACTTTACATAATCCTAAGATAAGAGTCTCTTTTATAAAAAATAAAAATATTTTGATAGTTGCAGAGATAAAAGCTTTTTTCGTTTTCCTGTTATTACCGATTTTGAACCGTCCTAGAATTGTGATGCGTATGCGCAGAAGGAAATATGAAGACATTATTTCATTTGCGCATGCGCTGGAGAGTTCTAGGACCATTCCGAATCGATAATAACAGGAAAACGAACCGAGCTATTAATAAATAAATAAAAATTATAAGTTTTTCAGCCTCTCTTAAAAAAATTATTAATAATTCAAGAACTGTCTTCAAAAAAAAATCAAAAGTATATTAGATATTTACTTTAGATGGTCTGTACTTACTTTGCTATAATTATGGAAATCGTAAATCGTACAGAATGTTCAAAATTCTACGCTAAACTTTCTAAAATATAAAATAATTTTTCTTCGTTTTTTTAAATGGAATACCCTGTAGATTATTTTTTCAATAGATGGAGAATTAAAAATTAAGATTTTTTTTATTTAGAGTATTTCAAAATTTTTAACGGTTTCGCAAATATTCGCGGTTTTATATTTCATATGGCATTTTCCACAGTAAATTTTTATCAAAGCCACCCAATAATTTTTCTCTCGTATTTTACCATTGAATGCGCCATATGAAATAATACTGCGTGTATCTGCAAAACTATTAAGAATTTTGAAATACTTTAAATACAAAAAATGTTCATTTTTTAACTCTCCATATAATAAAAAAATAATATAAAGGGTGTTCTATTTAAAAAAAAACAAAGAAAAAATATTTTATATTTTAGAAAGTTTGGCGTAGAATATTGAACATCCTGTATGATTTACGATTACCATATTTATAGCAAAGTAAGAACAGACTATCTAAAATGAATACCTAATATAGTTTTGATTTCAGAACAGTTCTTGTATTTTTAATAATTTTTTTAAGAAGGGTTGAAAAATATAATATTTTTGATTTATTTTTTAATATCTCTGAAACTATCGAAATATATTTACTCATATCTTAGGATTATGTAAAGTGATCAGAAAGGAAGCCAAAAATGCAATAATATCCAGGGTGTTCCATTTAAAAAAAATCATCCATATAATAGAGCCACCCTATAGAAGTTAAAATATTTTCCTGAAATACATCCTGATGCATACTTTAGGTTTGCACTTAAACAAAACGTCCAAATTTTTTATTCTGGGAGCTACAGATGCCCGACGCACTATTGCCGGACCCTGTATTAAAGGTTATCCATGTCATTCAACACTAATAATATAAATAAATTGATTTAAAAAAAGAAGAGTTTTTTTGTTTAATTGTTATAGTATCTATTAAAGCTACAATTTAAAATTATTTTTAACAGCTAGAGAGAGTCCAAATAAATAAAAAAGAGTGCCAAATAAATAAGAAATATTGAAAAACCCTTAATTTTATTTATTTAAATGGAACATTCTGTATATTAGTACATGTTTAGTTAAACGAAATAGTGATAAATTTAGTTATGGCTTTCCTCACAAAAATGTAATTCTTTTGAACAGTTTCAATGTTTTTCTCTATGTGTATTTATGTATTTATAGGTAAATATACAATGCATTTTTCTTATTGATTAAATGTTGTATTTTAAAATAATGACATTAACTTCAGTAGGGTATCTAAAATCCCGTTCTCAAAACTTCGTATTGTCGCCAATGACACGTCAAATGAACCAACAAGATTTGTACAAAATTCAAACAGCTGTCAATTTTAAATTTAGTACAAGTCTTATTGGTTCTTTGAAGTGTCAATCAGTGTCGCTGGCGACACTACGTAGAACTTCGAGAATGCGATTCTCATTAGTCGCTTCTGAAGTCATGTAAGCAGAGATAAGCCTGCGTGTTTTTAATATTTTTCGACAATCGAAATATCGAGATATTCGACATCACTGATACCGGGTGCGTCTCAAAATTGGCTCACCTCTATAACTTTTTTATTTTTTCAAATAAATAAACCAGATTAGGCTTGTTAGCATAATGATATAAATTAGGATTGATTGAGTATTGTTTTTGGTCACTTCCTGTTTTACCGGAAGTGATTACAACTTTTGATTTTTAAATGGCACCATTCGATAGAAAATGACTCTGAATAGAATGACATATCATATGTCAACTTTTGATATTTTCGCATATGGTTTATTTGAAATACCAAGAGTGTGGCACCAAATTATTACAGTGGGGGGTTGGAATCTTTTGTGTTACAACAGCAAAACACTAAATTACCATATTATTCGTAAAAAAATATTTTTTTTTCAAATATGCTAACGAGCCACCCTTGTTCCATTAGAAAAAATGAGATATGATTAAAAATACGATTTGGGCATCGTTTAGCCATAGATAAAAGATACAAGTTTAGATTGGAAAGTGCCCATAAAGACAATGTAAATACTATTTGGCGCTATTCTGACAACGGTCGCGACCCAAAGCTTTTGATAATTTCGGATCAGTTCGGCTTTTTCCGGAATTTTCTCGCCAAATATTGTTTATTCAAATTTATTACTAATTTCTTTCAATTTTATAAATAAAATACAGTGTGTTGCATACAAGAAACTTTATTTTATATAAGGACATGTATGAAATACCTATGAAACATTGGAAACCGACGTTATGCCACTGCCCATGATAGTTTTTGCAGTTCACAACACAGCCTTTTAAGTTTTTAATGCCACTTTTTCACAATTATCACGGGTTTGAGTAAATAGAATTGAAATTAAACGCACAAGATAGCAATAATTTCCTTGAAAATGGACGCTTTAAACACTTTTCGGTATTTTTTCAATGAGGGTGGTTTAAATTTTGAAAGATTTTATAATTTTTGAAGATTCTGACTTTGACAAGAGAAAATTCTGTTATTGTTTGCGGTTGTTCTTAGCAACGGCTATAGCAGCGCCAGATCGCGTACAATGGTCGCGACCCAAATCAAATATACATATATTTTGACGGGCTTTTCTATCTAAATTTATTTCCTTTATCTATGCTTTTAGCCGGCCAGGACAAGACACGAAAAACATTAGACGATCAAATCTATTTTTCCAAAGCTAAATGAAGCTAAATAAATGTCAGAATTTGATATATGATACATATGTCCATATATATATATATATATATATATATATATATATATATATATATATATATATATATATATATAAAACAATTAATAAGTCAATCAATCCTAATTTATGTCATACATATACTAACATACCAAATCTCGTTTTTTTATCTGAAAAAATAAAAAAGTTATAGGGGGTGAGACACTTTCGAGATATATATTGTAGGTACAGAGAACAGTAATTTACACACAAAAAATACTTTATGATTACCTCTAACTGTTACATTTTAAGAGAATCAATCAATTATATATTTTGTGTGGAATGACTTGAATACTCTGTATATATTTTATTTATATTTATTTCGATTAACATCAATCTTTTGGCTTTGTCTTGTCTCAGCAAAGAGATTGAGTTTTACCTATATCTTAGCATGTTCGAAGTATAATGGAACTATGGACTGAAGAAATAAAGAACTGCAGTCTTATATTCTATAGAGCTTCGGGCCCTTACAATCGGTCAGTTCTCTTTGGAGGAAAAGATCCAATACTGGATCGAAATGATCCTAGGCTTAGAACTATACCATTTTCAACAGGAAGGGCCACATTTAAGGAAGTTAAAAGGGTGCATCTGGAACTGGTCTCAGGCGTTATATATGGTAATGAGTAATGAAGCATTTTTTCTCATTGACATGCATTAAATTTTTTATTCTTGTAGAAACACTGGATGAAGCAGCTTCTTTATTTGCTAAACAAAGATCGCCAGAGAAGGAAACCAAACGAAATAAGGTTCGCTCAAGTTGTATAAATCGCGCAAAATCGCGAGAAATAATCCAGAGGCCCTTACCAGGAGATACAGGGTAAAATATTTGAAACTTCTATATTTTTTTGTTTACACAGTGTGCGTAAAAATGCCAGCTTCATATGAGTTTTTTTTTATTAAAGCAAACAGATAAACATAAGTGACATAGTTAATTTTTGCTCGCATAAAAAGAAGTTTGTTAGGTGTTCACATTTTCATTAAAATTTTGTGTTTATTTCATTTCCTGTTACTCAGTGATTTTATTACTAATCATTGTTAATCAGTAAACTTACAAAACATAATTATTGCAGGTAT
This sequence comes from Sitophilus oryzae, assembly GCF_002938485.1. Classification (NCBI taxonomy): domain Eukaryota; kingdom Metazoa; phylum Arthropoda; class Insecta; order Coleoptera; family Curculionidae; genus Sitophilus; species Sitophilus oryzae. The sequence goes on along the minus strand of NW_022146254.1, from coordinate 7,945,977 downwards.
AATAGTTGCCACATTATTAGGTTCTGAAGAGTTTTCTGACTCTCCTGTAAAATTAGTAAAATGGCGCTTATCATGTTTTTCCCCTGAATATTTTTTGTAATTTCATTTATAGTTTTTAGTGTAGAAAAAACGATAGTTTTGCTGTGAAACTGTGATCCCGTCAGTTCTCTAAACGGTTTTAATTCAGTTCAAGTAATTTTTTTATTTTCAAGTAGATTTTTCATCTACATACTGTGTTTAAACTTAACACGTTTTGTCTGAACAGTTAAGGCGTAGGGTAAAACGTTATGTGTAGACGGTACTTAAGAATTAAATAGAATAAAGGACTGCAGTTAAAATATTTCTGAAAATAGTTGTTGTTACATTAAGTAATATTTCGATTTTGCATATACGAGCCCTAACAACTAAATGTTCGGACAAACAAAAATTTATTAAAAATTTTTATTTTCATTAACTGAATTATTTACATTTAAGAAGTACATTAAAAATATATTAAAATCTAACATTTCTAATGAGTATTTAACTAGTTTAGTTTCTATAAACATTAAATTAAACTGTAGGCCAATAAATAAACAAAAAGATTGCACAATATCGTGACAACTAAATGTTCGGACACTTTAAAAAATAACTGTTCTAATATGGCGTTACATCGGCACGAACTTTTGCAACCACTGCAAGCCTGTTTGGCATTATTTTTATTAATGATTGACATGCGGCAGAGTAAAAATTTTGCCATAGTTTACTTAATATCATCGTCAAATGGGCAACGGTTTCTTGGGGATTGTAGCACAATTTTTGTTTTGTTTTATGCCACATGTCGATAACATTAAGGTCTCGACTGTGCGAAGGCTATGAGGGGACCTTGATGATCATGTCCCTAAACCATTTTTTAGTAGTTTCAGCTGTAGGGCATGCCCCGCCATCCTGTTGAAATATAAAATTATTGTCCTGGTCTTTGCCAGAACAATTGGTTACAAGGACCTTTGTCCTTCCCACTTGACACAAGAATATGTTTCAAAATTTTTTGATTTTTTGACGCATCAATTATGCCTTCTACCACCTCATACTTTTCTGAGCCTATTTTGGACATACTCCTTCAAATCATAATGCTTTTAGGAAATTTCACTGTCTTTTGGAGGCAATCTTCTCCACTCTAGCGGTGTTAATTATATCGATATTAAGGTGGCTCATGTGCACATGTAATTCGTGCACTTGCCATTTGCGATTGGAAAGTCCGGTTCTACAGCGTGATCCGCCTTCCGGTTCCTTGCCGCCATTGCCTTCTGTCCATCCAGTCATCGGCGTTTTCTTTTTCCAGTTGGGATCCATTTCATTATGGAAGGTATGAGGTGGTAGAAAGGCACAACTAATGTGTCAAAATATCAAGAACTTTTGAAAAACAGTTTTGTACCAAGTGTGAGAGACCTTTACCAGGATATGAATTTTATATTTCAACAGGATGGCGGAGCATGCGATATGGCTAAAACCAAGGATACTAAAGAGATAAGGCTTTGAATAAGAAGACTAAGGAAGGAGCATAATGCTATCCATGTATTCATGCATGGTGGGCGGAAAAAGCACTCTAGGGTGGGGATCCTTGACAGTTCTGTTTGACGATTCATTTGACACATTTGAATTTGATTTGAAATTTTGTGGATTTGTCACTCTTTACGGGGCTTATTTTATGTTATTTATTATTTATTCTACTACTGATAGTTGTATAAAGGTAGTAAATCTAGATGGAAATTGTGGCAGAACTTAAATTAACAGTGACACTATCGCGATTTATCGAAAAAGACTCTAAAATAGTTGGTTGTGTAGCGTGCGGTAGATCTCGGCAAAAATTGAGGGAAATAATGGAACAACTTTTCCTAGTAAGTGACTATATAATATACATACGTGTAGTAAACCGATCATTTATGAAATTCACTTAAATTAACTAAATTATATATTTTTCTTACATTTTAGCTTTTATTTATTACTTGTCAAAGAATTTAGATACGTTAATTTGACTTACCTGCTTCAGTAGCGTATCGGATGTTTGTGTTAATAAATACTTATTATAACTTATCTATTTTATTAGAATTATATATTTTTATAACAATTTTAATAACTACCAACATTTATTCACAACGTAAAATAAAACAACAAATTATTGAGTCTACCCCACGTCTACCCTACATCATAGTTTTACATTTTTTAAATAAAATTAGAACGACATTGATAAACCGGAATTTAAGTCGGCCATATTTGAGGCCCATCGCGGTGTACCTAAGATTTTTGATATGCTCCTTCCTTAGTCTTCTTATTGAAAGAGATAAGGATAGTTCGATTCCTATCTTCCTGCACTGTCAGTTTTTTTACGTCATCTACTGACCGAGTTGAAGTTGGCGCTAAAGATTTTAGACAGTGACAGTTATTTTTGCATTTGACGGACGAGCGCACAGTGCGTTGGAAGATAAATTTAGCGGGACAAAAGCGTTTGGTTAGAAATAAGCCAAAAAATGTGTACTGATAAGAATAAATAGTAGACATTCCAATTGATACAAAAATGTATGAATATTCGTTGTATTTCGATACATTTTTATCAACCAAACTTGGTCGTTTTCTGCTCAGCAAGGCAGAGATTATACGAAAACAAAATATTTACAAGTGCTTATACATTTTATTAGAAAGCCAAATTATGTTGAAGATTGCCAAAGATATGTACTTTTCTACTGTACGTATATTATTTGTTATAATCCTTCGTGCCTTTGTTCTGCAGATATCAAACTTTCACTTTTTTTTCAAATATCGATATATTGAATGATATAGATCTTTTGAGTTACCAGTAGTTACCAACACAGGTAGTTACAGTCACAGGGAGTTCAAGCTTAACAGGTGAATGCACAAAAAGATTAATTTCAATCGGATAGTATAAAAACAAAACAACTCCATCAAAAGGCATTGAGTTTAAAAAATTTTCTTAGATACTTACTATATATGAATTTACAATTACCGAGTGTTAAAATTAAAATTAAAATATCTATCTTATTTATTATTTTCAAAATAAAATATATATTTTTTTTAAATAAATTATAGAGGGTGTCACAAGATTACAAATTAATTAAAAAAAAACTGCTAAAGAGTTTTTTGATATCATAATTTTATGTATTTGGCAATAGTTTACAATACGATTTTTGTGTGTCATGTACGAATAATATCATACTTTTATTATCTTGTATTTATTTGTTAATAAATTAAGTTGTTAATAAATAAATAAATTTAACCATATAGTTGCTATATATTAGACCATTTGCTACGTTCTTAGATTTTAAGTCCCAAACATTGCTCTTGAGATTTTGTCCCGCTAGAATAACCATCCGCCGCACTGTGGAGCGCTGGTCAGCGCGTGACGTAGCATTCCACGGCGACTACGACAGCGGCGATTTGACGCGATCGAACAGTCCTTTAGAATATATACAGTCCTTGGGCTAAAACTACTAAAAATGGTTTAGGGACATGAACATCAAGGTCCCCTCATGGCCTTCGCATAGTCCGGACCTTAATGTTATCGAGATATATGGCATAAAACAAAACAAAAACTGTGCCACGATCCTCAAGAAACCGTTGCCCACTTGACGATGATATTAAGTGAATTATGACAAAATTTTTACTCTGGCGTATGTCAATCATTAATAAAAACAATGCCAAACAGACATGCAGTGGTTGCAATAGTTCATGCCGATGTAACGCCATATTAGAACAGTTCTTTTTAAAGTGTCCGAACATTTAGTTGTCACGATATTGTGCAATATTTTTGTTTATTTATTGGCCTACAGTATATTTTACTGTTTATAGAAACTAAACTATTTAAATACTCATTAGAAATGTTAGATTTTAATATATTGTTAGAGGAGAGTGCCTTGTTTACAATTTGCCACTATATGTGGCAACCTATAAAGAACACTCCCTAGTGGTTTTCAACATTTGGTCCACACATTCTGTTGGTGTTTGTATCTTGTATTTGGTCGACATTTCTTCTATGAACGTTTTTATTTCGTTGCTGTATTTATTGAAGTTTCTCTTGTTGCTGTATTTATTGAAATTTAATATATTGTTGTAGTGCTTTTAGGGTAGGTGAGGTTAGGTTGCTGGGGTTTGGGATCTTATTTGATCCCTCACTCGGAGGCCTTGGGTCCATTGTATTAATTTACGTAACTTGGATGCGAATACGTACTGGATGCCAATCTCTCATTCTTTCTTTGCGTTAAAGAACCTCCAGCTCTTCGCAAAGTTCCCGATGTTGCTGATGTTGGCTTCTGCTGCGTTCTTTAGTCCGTCCAAAAAACCGTGCACTAAAGTTTTAAAGCATCGGTTTTCCAGTGCCGGACAGTGGTACAGCAGGTGCTCTATAGTTTATTCTTCCTCTCCGAATTTTCTGCAGGTTTACCCCCGTGGGACAGTTTCCCGTGACGATACCTACAATTATGCGTACTAGGCTTCTTTTTGTACTTTAGTAGTTGATTTGTCTTTTTGCTATCTACCACTGGCCATAGTCTTCTAGCGCAGTAATCACGGTGTTACCACGGCTCTTGCTGCTTGGCCTTGATGGTAGTTTCTATAGCTTCCTTCAGTGAGTTGATAGTCACAAGTGGTGGGTCGTCCGTCACGGCCTCTCCCCTGACCCCCTCTTTGGCGAGTCTGTCCGCTTCTTGGTTGCTCACCACATTGTTGTGGCCTGGCACCCAGCAGAAAGTAGCCCCGCATATTGACGCAGCCAGAATAGTGCTTCTTGGCAGTCCATCACAGTTTTTGATCTCACTGATTACATGGAGATGCTTCTTAAACTATCCAAGCTGTCAGAGTATATGACCAATAGCCTTAAAGATCGTCGGATGTCTAGGTCCTGTGAGAAGATGCCTATATCTGTGCCTCCTGAAGTAACGGAAGCATCTGTGTAGACTGCTATCTCTTGAGTGTTCATTACTAGATTGCTTTCCCATTCTTCTCTAGTCGGGATGCGAATCCTTATCTTTTCTCCAAGTCATGTTTGGTGAGCATATAGTCCGTTTTCTGGTCTAGCAGATGTGGACTCGTGTTCGCCATGATTTTCCCTATCATTGGCAATATCCTCGAGTGACCGTAGTTGGTCTGGTTCCACAGATTGGATTCCCTTAGGGACTAGTCAAATTAGTTGAAAAAATGTCAAAATATTGATATTATCGTAGGGCTTTTAGGGTAACAAAATTTGGAAAATAGCAAAAAATTTAAAACTAGACAATACTTTTAAACATTTTAATAAATAAAGGCATGTCAATTTTTTTAGATAAGCAGATATTTTTACCTGCTTCTGACAACAGAAAAAAAATTGATGAAGCCTTGTTAGTGGACACTATATATTCAGTAATTCCTGAATCACTTTCAGGAATAGCAGCTCGGAGGAAAATATTTCTAATGTAAACTATGCCAGACTAGAATCAGAAAATTTGGAGGATGCTGGTGAAAACGATAATCTTGTATCTGATGTTTTAGAAGTGTCTTTTGATGATTTGAAGGAATATGCAGATAGTCTAACCCCGGAGGAAAGAAGAAATCATCAAAACAAAAGAAAACCTAAGTATATTAGTAAATAATATGTTTATTTATTAAGACTGCCATTAAATAATTTGTAGGAAAAGTAAAAACCAAAAACTTCGGGAGAAAGAAGAGGCGAGGAAAAAGAACTTGGTAGATATTTTGACTAAAGGGAATGTGATATTAATGAAGGAGCTTTTTGAAGAACGTTTAAAAACATTCCAAGATATTCCAAATATGCCAGAGTCAGATCTAGCAAAGGAGTTTTTCAATAGTGAAGTTCTAGATGATAAAGGAAATGGATTCTTACATATTGCAGCTTTGAACGAGCACGACGAAATGATACAATATCTCTTAGAAAATAACGCTGATCCTTGTGCAAAGAATAAAAATCAACAAACCCCTTATAGTTGTACAAAAAGTAAAACTGTTAGAGAAGTATTTCGGAAATTTGCAAAAGAGAACCCAGATAAATATGATTACAATAAGGTAAGTACGCTCTGTGTTAATTGTTAATCATCTAACAAATTCCCTTTAGTTTCCCCAGTTTTTTTTTCTATTATAATTAGTGTTTTAAAATGCTAGAACATTTATTTTCGGAGAACAATCACCGAAAACGAACGAGAATAAATGAGCAAATAGGGTAGAAATACAGGGTGTCCCATTATTCCGTGGACATAGAACTACTACGTATTTTTAAAATCAATATTAGTTCATTGGGCACAATTTACCTCTATACAAAAGTGCTTCGTTTGTTCGCTAAGTGGCATCAAACTTTAAAAAAATAAACATTTTTTTAAGTTATTTTAAGAACCGATACTCTGATTTGAATGAGATTTGGGGTCCCTATGTTTTGCTAAGAGCTTAAACATTTGACTTTCACAGAATAAAAGAAAAAGAACGGGAAGGGTGAAAACTACCCCCCACCTCTACATAAATTTTGGTAGAAATATTTTCCAACTCCACCAATGAAATTTTTTTTCGTAAAATGGTACTTCTTGTATTTACTACATGTTTTATCTTCGTAAAAACGCCACATCGCATAGTATTTAAGAAAAAAAAATATATTTTTTTATACCAGACCTACAAAATATACAGGGTTTTTCAATATTCCGTGGACAGAACAACTACGTATTTTTTAATAAAAATAAGTTATTTGCGCACAATTTATCTCTATACAAAAGTGCTTCGTTTGTCCATTATCGGGAGGGCATCAATCAAATTAAGAGCATCAAATAACCTAGAACATTGAAGCTTATTGTCAAATACCATTTGTGATACTAACATAACAACATTTATTTTCCGTATGTACTAGCACATTCTGCGCCTACATAGGTTGATGTGTCAAGAAATATTTTTTTGTAAGTCAGATCGGAAAACTAGTTTTTTTCTCAACAAATATGCGCGATGGCGTTTTTTTTACGAGAGACAAAAATGTAGTAAACACTAGAAGGATTGTTTTATATATTTCTACTAAAATTTATGTAGGAGTATGATGGGTAGTTTTCACTCTTCTCGTATATTTTCTGTGTATAGCTTACCACGCATTTATGCGAAGCGCTGCGCGGCGAGAAACTGCATTGGATTAATTGTATGTAATATAATGTGCGCTGCGCCGCGCTTCGCACAAGTGCACGGTATGTTTAAGTCAAATGTTAAAACGCATAGCAAAACATAGGTACTCCAAATTTCATTCAAGTCGAAATACCGGTTCTTAAAAAATGTGTTTAATTTTTTAAAGTATGGTGCCCCCTGGCGGACATATGAAGCATTTTTGTATAGAGATAAGTTGTGTCCAATGAACTTATGTGGAACTTATTTCGATTTCAAAAATACGTTAGTTCTGTGTCCACAGAATATTGAGACACCCTGTATATATGAAAATAGGTTGGAAAAGCTATCAGATAAGTTTTATAAAACTTATTCTGAATTTTCTTATTTTTTTTTCTTATTATTCTCGAGAAGACTGAGAACATCTAGAAAATGAGAACATCTAGAAAAAAAGAAGATTTGAGAAGAAGCCAATTAAAACGGCAAATGAATAGCTAAATCTATATAATAGAGGTAGAATCCTCGTTTGTGTTCATACGTGCTCTAAGGGAACGTTCCCACACAATGAAGCGTTCTCTCTTCATGAGTGGGAAGATTCTCTCTATTACAACACTAATTATAATAAATTACTCTAAATACGAACAAAAGAAATAAAGTATAACGTCTAGCCTTTCGAGTCAGGGGATATTTTGACAGACAACATCTAAAAAATGACTTTGATGACATCATGTTATTTATATACTTGTAAAGTAAAATAACACTCATATAACAACTGTCACTGACATGTAATTTCTTGTTAGACAGACTGTATACATAGATATTATAGTGTCATAGATAAATTTCGTCATCATATTAGATATGTCTTTTCTTTTATTACTTGTTTTAAGTGAAATTTGACAACACCACTAAATTTTATTTCAGGCTCAGATACCGTTAAATGTCTTAACCGATCAAGAAATCGCGGAAAAGAAGAAAGCTCAAAGAAAAGTAAAAAAAGACAAAGAAAAGGAAAAGAAAAAAGAAAACTACATTAAACAAAAAGAGTACGAAGAAACAAATAGATTTTTAAATCTGAGTGATAGAGAAAAGGTTAGTGCAATAATTTCAATCATAATACTGGTAAAACTTACTAAAAATTATGAATAATAGAGATGCAGTTACAAAGGGTAGTATTCCTATACAGTATGTTGATACTAAAAAAATTAATCGTCGTATAAGGGAATTTTCAGGATTAATTTCAAGTTTTTTATAGCAGAAATCTAATTTTCCTCATTTCATGATTTTATATTGTGTATGAGACACTGAATTTTATTATGGTTGGGGGATTGGAACCTTTGGTGTTACAACAGCAAAATAACTGAATTTTATATAGAATACACGTAGGCAATCTCTAATCTATTTTAAATTTTGTGCTATGCAACTACCTTTTTCAGTTCATAATTTGATTTTACTAGGTCATTTTTTGTTCCAAACAACTTAAGATGTATCTCATATATTACAAAAAACTGTAAATCAAAAAGTCTACGATATTATTTTGCACGAATCAATGCTATTACACCATATTTGGTTTAAAAGAGTATAATCTTAATAAACATCTCCCACTTACAAACGTGACATTCGATTGCCGGAATTTTTCAGCGTTGCCAGATTTAATAAGAAAATAAAAGTTAATTCTATTGATAGTTCACACACAATTTAGACGCCGTTCTATCATATCTGTCGTGTGATATATTTGTTTGTCTCTCAAAGATTCGTTTATATTTTATTTGTTTTAAGATCCCACCAATAAAACTTTTTAAACTAAGTAAGATGCCGAAACCAGCTGCGAAATAAGTGATCTCACCTTAAGATTTTTTACAAGCAAAAAAAGTTTTTTTGCCAACCTGTTGGCCGCGAATTGATATTTCAGCAATATTATATAAGACTGAGGAAGTATGACAACAGAGGCACCATAAAAATGTGATGTAAAACCAAGAATAGTTAGTCTAATAGGACTGCTCATTCAGCCGAAAGTGTCTGTCAGGTGCATGCGAAAACTCTTCGCTTTGTGACGTCATTGTAAAAAAAATTGTCATGATAGCACAGATTATACAGATTATAATCTTTGTTTTTTCTTTATTGTTTTTCGTGGTTCCAATTTTCGAAATCGGGCACTACTTAGGTATCTAGTTTGCGCACAAAGCACGCCCACTTATGGCCTCTAAAATTGTGCACAGCGTCTGACCGGCACAATTATTAGAGAGATATCGGAAAACCGAATAGCGTCATCCAGTATTTACGCGTACCTTATCATGGTTACGATATGCGCGAGTCAATTTTTAACGCAACACCCGCTAATAACGTTACCGCCTGACGTAATTTGCGGATCAATTAACTATTAACTTGCATTCATTTCTTTGTGTTTTTAGTCTTTTATAGCGTTATAGACATATTTTTTTAATTCTTAATTTTCTTTAATCCTCAATTTTAATTATCCTAGAATCAGTAGGTCAACCAATTAAGGGGTATTTTTATGAGGCCGAATTACAGAAGACAAAGACAAAGTCTCCTGGTATTGATCTAGTTGAAATAATGCTAGGTCACCACCAGAAAAATAATAATAAACAATTTTATGTGAAGTGGTTAGGCTTTTCTGCCAGGTTTAACTCATGGATTGATGTTCGGATATTATTTAAAATTTATAATATTTAAACTTTATAAACCAAGGTTTATACTATTAAAAATAAACACATATTTTTTTTAAATCGTATTATATTTAAATAAATTACATTTATTAGTAGTTAATAATAATAATAATCTTTACTTCAAGGAATGTAACATACAAATGTAAAAATACAAAATAGTATATACAGAAAATGAAATGACGTCACACAATATTTATTGACTTGTCTACAGGAAATCTGAGAAATATGGCTCTATATCAAATTAACAAATTTTTCAATTATGCAACTACTCTTTACTTGTCTCAAACTACTCTTTACTTCTATTAACTTGACTTCAAGTGGCAACCTATTAAACAACTTTACACTCATGTACCAAGGATCCTTCTCAAAGAGGCTCAGCTATCTTAGGATTTCAAAATCCACAGTTCTTGTATTATAGGCATACTCAGCCGAGACTTCACGAAAAATATTCTTGGTATATATTTGATCTGACCAAAGTCCTGTTATCGTTCTTATTCAGCTGATCTTCCAGAAGTGCAATCCTTGTCGTGTATTTGGGTTTATCGTCTTCTATCTCAGACGATTTAAATTGAATAAAGTTGATTAACGATTGGAGGATTATGAAAATTCACTGGTCGATTTTCATCTTTTATAGCAACATCTTTAACTAAAAATAAAAATACTTTATACGCTTGTATATATCTTAGTATAAATAACAAACCTCTGATTCATTTTTAAATCTTTTTCTTAATCTGTCAAATCTAGAAGATGACTTGTAGGGTTGAAGACAGGAAGTAGTTGGAGAAAGGAAGAATATCCCAAATTTTGGCTGAATTAGACTTATCTCCTAACATAATTTGTCTTAAAAACAAAAACGTATTTTTCGCTAATTTAAACTCAATAAATGATAATTTTGCAAAACGGACTTACCAGTTATAAAGTCTTTGGAACAAATTCGTTTCTTTTAAATCTCACTTTCATACAGGGGCCTTTCATTTCAAAGCTTTTAACCACACTTCTCTTCGAACATTAGATAATGCATTTAAATTATTTCCTCTGTTGGTCAAAGCAGCATGATTTGGGAAAAATTAGACATTATCACGCATTAAACACTTAACAAAACAACAAAAATGAGGCATTTTTTACTGTTTTAAGTTCGTTTAAACCTTGGATTATTGTGTTTACATATGGACAACGTGAAAATTAATTGGTTTGTGTGCATAGAGAAAGTTAATTGTGTGCCTCCCAGCAAATTTTGCCGACCCGTCAGTGACGTCATTCTGGAATGGTCTATGGGCATGTGCGGGTATTTGACAACCGGAGCCGGCCGGCGAGATCTTTTATTTTAGGTTATGTTTGAATTGTTTTGAATTATTGCTTTAGTTTTATTAGGTAATTTGATATTTAAGTAGCTGGGATTAGTTTTAATTAAATAAATATGGCCCAAAATATGGATTCCACCTCTTTCAATATTAAAGAATCTACAGAGAGGCTTAGGTTTACAGCAGATGACGACTTAGCCCTTCTAAGAGAATTTGTTGCTTGTTGCCCTAAACCCACTGGCAGACGTTGAACAATAAAGCACTGGAAATAAGCACTTTAGCCCTTTAGTTTTAAAATACCTAGTAAACAAACCAATTTCAAAGTTTTAAATTCAAAGTTAGGTTAAGTTTAAATAGCGGACGCGACGCGATCAGAATTCTTTCCGATCCGATAACTATAAATGAAGAGAGTTAATACCACCTCACGTAAAGGAAATAACACCTGGCCTTATTAACGTCCATGCACGCTATTCGGTTTAGCGATATCTCTCTATTACGCTGTTTATTGTTATTTTACGCGAGTTTATTTTCGCGCACAGGAAATTTGACTCGTTTGCACATCGTCATAAAAAACAATTTTCGTACCACGAATTAGGGACAAGATTTTTATCTGTATACTTATAGGATACCTAATCTGTGATGATAGTGTGTGTATTATTGGTTGCCGTATGCAAAACATTCATTATTTAGTTTATTTAATTAAACACCTTATACCTTATATGTGTGCAGTATAGAAAATTAACTGTATAAATCGTATTAAATAACCGCATAATGCATTTTTAAGAACAGCAGTTCCAAGCATCACCTTTTACAGGCATTCTTTTTAGAGTACTTCCATATAAACAATATCGTAAGCACTTAGTCACAATCCACAATACAAAATGAACGTATTTATAAACTCTATAACTCTAAAAACCTTAAAAACACCTTTTTCACATTTAAAATCGACAAAATAATTAACTCAAAATTTCTCAGCTGTTATTTTTTATTAGTTTACCATAGGCAAACAATAATACATACTATCATGACAAGGACTGCAATGACGTCACATCTGTCAGCTGAAGCGCGGGAAGAGGCGAACGTACGTCTTATGAGGATGAGCAATCCTATTAGTTCTTGATGTAAAACATTCAATTTTAAAATTATAAATTTAATTAAATATTCAAAGCAATCAAATTTGCATTAAAAAAAACAAAGAAAAACGAAAACACAGAAAAACACAAAAAGGTTGACATCAAAGCAATCAAAACACGCTTATCGAGACATTAACCTTACTTAAGATCCACCGACCGTCTAATCATTACCTACTTTTTTTTGAGTCCCTCTCTTATTTTGTATGATTAGGTAACTGCATTGATTCCTAAAAAATACTGTAGACTTCTATTAATCTCTGGTAACTTAAACTTTTATGCGATATTAGACGTGTTGATTTTTTAAATTATTCAAATATTTCTAGAGGGCGCTGGCCGCAGAAAGAAGAATTTTAAATGCTCACGGAAAAGTAATATCACGATGCTTTTTGTGTGGATCCGATATGGCTGGACGAACCCCATTTGAGTATTTAGAAAACAGGTTTTGTTCAATTGAATGTTTAAAAAGTCATAGATTGAAAATACATTAACGGAAATAAATTTATTTGTAATAATACTAAAAAGTCTTTAATATTTTCCATACATCTTTATTTAATACAATTTTCATCTTTAATCAAAAACTAGATATACCTACTTAAAAAAATATAAAATGTAAAACAACCTAAAAAACACAACATATCTTTGGTACTTGATGATGTCAATATCAATTACCTATTTATATTTAAATAAAATCTATTGAAAAGCCTTTTACACAAAGAACATTCTTTTTTCATATTTATTGTTTTTTTAATATTGATTTATTTTTGGTCCATAGTAGGATAATAAAATAGTGTTTAGGATTAAAATTAATATTTGAGAGATATATTCAACATAAAACTATAACAGAAAAACACAAATATAGTAAATTTTATACAAACTCAACAAAAAATTCTCGCCTGTCTATGATAAAATATCACATTTAGTTTTCAATAAGCAAAAATACACTTATACATCACAAGTAGGTAAAATAATTATTAATAAATGTATTTTATCATATATTCATTTTGCATTAATATCGCTTAAAAAAGGCTAAAGACGATCCTTAATCTTTGACGTAACTTAAACAGTCCCATTTGCTTGAGCAATCAAATTGTATCTGAAGAGAATTTAGGTGTTTGAAACTATCACCAGATTAAAAGGAAACTGAAAAAATATATTTAGAACATAGTCTGTCGAAAATTAGTTGCTATGATTTCTACAACGACATCAAAAAAAAATGACAGAAATGGATTGTACTTTTCAATCAAATAACAGGAAACTGTCACAAATATATTCTTGCATTCGATAGAATCATTTTATATCCATGAAATATTTGTCTCAATGTAATTCAGTGAAGATCATAATTTTTCGTTGGTTTGAGAAAGGTTAAGACCTGGTTAATTTTTTTCACCTAACCCTAACAGCGCTTTCAGATGGTCCGCGTGTTTTTTGAAGATAGCCGTCGGACGAAATCATCCGGACGGAGCATACGCGACCCATGTGAAATTGTTGCTCGAAGTCGCGGACGGTCTGCTCCATCTGAAAGCGCTGTAAGTATATGTTATATGTTTCAAGTAAATAAAAAGTCACAAAATACATGGTAAGAATTAATTATCACCAAAGAAAAATCCCTCTTAAAATAAAAATTGCTGATATACTTTTAATTTAAAAGATAGACTTTTATGGACACTACACAACGTGAAGTACGTCACAACGTTAGTACAACCGGAAAGACTTTGTTGACGTATAATAATCGCATACTCTGTATTTTTGCACATAAAACAGATTTAATTTTTAAGCATTTTGTTTTATTAATAACATAGTATTGTAGGGGTTATGATGTGATCAAGTATATGTCAAGGTTTAATTTTACGTATATCGATCGGGTCGTCGCTAAAGCGTGGTCTGGATTTTAAACGGTCTGCCGTTTAGGCTCTTAGATAATTTGCGCAAACCAAACTGTACCAATAAATCGTAAAGTGTAAACAGAAATCGTTAGTTTGTGCAGTTCAAAAATTTGGCTTGAGTAAAATCTGTCTCGTCTTGATTTTTAACCGGGCGTTACCACGGTTTTGGATAGTTGTGGCATTTGCTGGTGAACATTTAACCTCACAAGTTTTGTTTATCGAATGTGTATTTAAAGAAGCGTCTAGAGAATGCCGTGACGACATCTGATCCTGTTTGTTTTGACAGTATTTGTCTTCGGTTGTACGGCGGAACTAAGTAATGCCGAGCTATAGCTGATTTGCAAAAGCAGCTGTGGCTCCATTGGTAAGGCGGTCGCTTGGGGTTGGAGAGGTCCACGGTTCGAATTCTACAAATATAGAATTTGTTTTACTTTTTTAAAGCTGTCGGTAATAGCAATCAAAACACGCCGTAGGGCCGTCCTCTGGGGTTATTTTTTGTTTAGATTGCACGCGAAATACCCGACCGAGTATCGTTTATGGGTTATTGCGCATGCACACTCCTGTCAAATCTAGCTGTGATCAGATGACGCCAGGGTATTTTCTAGACGCTTGTTGTATTTCATTGTTAGGTGAGTTTTTTAAGATAGGTAGTTTAATATTATATTTGTTTATACAATACCTACTGGTTTCCCAGAAATATTTATATAGTTTAAGTACCAAGCCGTAAACAAATAAAAAATGAGGTTACGCTTATTTTCTTTTCGGGTTATTTATATAAAATCCGTCAGTTTGTGCTCTTTGTGCACAAATAACCTGAATGTGTAAACGAAAAAATAGGTTTGCGCAAATTTTGTAGTGTGGCTTGCGCAAATTATCTGAGAGTCTAAACGGCCCTTAAGACAGTGATGTAGACAGCTTAATGAAAAATCGAATGTATAATAGATAAGTTAGGTTGATACATTTCTTCTATGCGATATTGTCGGATTTTGCCTCAAAATTTCAAACCGCATAAGTAGGCGTTTACGATCTAGTACTGGAACTTTATTTTTCACAATTAGTTACTCATTTGACTACAGCTGATATAGATTATATTTAGCTTAGATGTATTATCTTCATTTCAGTAATATACATGAAAGTTTTTAAAATATGTAACTGCTTTTTTTTTCTAATTTATTTAAGGCTAAGATAATAATATATTTATACCGGATCGATAGAAGAAGGGTCTTGGTGGCGTTTACCTACGTCTAGAAGTGAATCGCTATACCGATCTTATAAGTCGGAGAGAGAAAAGTGCGAAGTATATTACCTATTCACACATATCCCCGCCGACACACGTAAAAACCGGCAACACTGTAATGCCGCTTTTTATTTGGTCTCTCTGTCGGTAAACTGGTTTTCTAAACTCTGTCGCATGCGTTAAAATACAGACCACGGAGATAAAGTGTCTTTATCTCAAGTTAAAAAGGAATGAAATAGATTCTAGACGTAATTTCGTAAATCACTGTATATTGTTATGATCCTGTTATCAGATATCGATCAGTGTCAAAATAAAAAATTGAATAATCTAACAAAATTTAAGTCCGGTGTTTTTTAAATAAATGCTTATACTAAAACTGGTACGCACATCTAAAAATGGAAACCGAAGCACAATCGGAAGTCCAAACATATCTAAAGTCTGTCCAACCAGGGGATACCTGGCAGTGACAGTTACTGTCTGTCATTTTAATTTACAAATAAGTCGTATTTTTATATCATGCTTAGATGTCGTCTGTCGAAATCTCTGGTGACTCATTGGACAAACTTTACTTAAAATTAGTAAAAACGGAACGCATTCAATTACTAATTTCGGAACGTACTTCAGATTTTCTAAATATGAACTGATCACATATACGTGCTAAAAATCTATATTAAAAAAATAAAGATGACGTAACCTTGAACGCTCGTAGTACAGACTATAATAATAGTCTTTAATGATACTCAAACTTGGTTGTGTTGAAGTTACGTAACTTACAGAAACTTAATGCAGTAGACTCTCAATTATCTGAGATAATGTGGGCTTTACCCTAGCGATTGAAAAATAGAGAGTCAGATAATCGAGAATCTACTGTACTTTAAAATTTAGGTTTGGCTTGTTGCTGCGTGTGATGGCTCGGAGAAAATAATTTATCAACTGACAATTTCCAGTACATTATTTGTTTCTTTTTATATTTTGTACAAAAATAATTGTTCTAATATATTTTAATCAAGACTTATAGTTAGTCTGCTTAACAGAAATAAATAAGAAGAAAAAATATATTTTTGGAATATAAAGTATTTTTTGAATAAATGTATTGTAAATTCGTCAGTATTTCTATAAACAATGAAGTACTATATGAAACAATTCAATCAGTAATTTAATCTGGCAATTTTGGATTCATCACAGGTACAAGAAAATCTTCCATATTTGGAATTACCATGACTTTCTGTAAAATAAAAATATATATATATTTCTTCTGACAGGTTTAAAGTAAAAAATAAATGTTTACTTGAAATTCTTGAAAAAGTTTCTTTTCTATCCAACTGGTTACCATAGCATAGGTGACATTTCTGTCGCCCACTATAGGCTTTGCCGTTAAAATAATCTCTGGAACAGGTCTAAAGCCTACCCATACTCTATCGCTGGGCGGTGTTGGGATATTCAATACTAAAGTCCCAGATACTGCTTTAATTTCCACCGTAAGGCGCAGTTCTGTGTTAGATACCCCTAAAATTTAGTTTGAATTTCAATAAAGTATATTCCAACAAAATATTCAGCCCTATACCTTCCATCGCTTTTTTTATATACCGGTTCTCAGTAGCGGCTTGAAAGAACTTGGACTCGGTAAGTTTGTCGACCATTTTGATAAACTTTTTACTTCCGTGAGCTGGAGGGGGATTTCCTGATTCTTTATCCAGTGGTATTTCCTGCGGTCCATCTTCATCTGAACTGCTTTCTGCCGAGTCGTCTACGTCCGAATGGTATATAGCAGACCTTATTATTTCTAAAGTTTTATCTAAAACAATGTAATAAGAAAGCAATAAAGTTAAAATCGCAGTTATTCTTGTGAAAATATCGCTAAAATAAACATATAAAAATATAAATATGCCGTATTTATTTCTCTTAAACCTACATTAACTCGCAAACTTGCCGCCTACTAAAAGAAATTCACATTTATAGTTAAAAAAATTCGGAAGTCCTAGTACGTGACTACCAGAGTTGAACAAATCGGTTATTTATAAATAATAGTTGGAACAGCAGCTTAATATAACAGGTTTCTGTTTTATTATCAAACAGTCAAAATGTCGAAAAGATGTGTTTATTTTAATAAACGTTTTTTTTAGTGTGACAGTACACTCTCACGATATAATGTAATGTTCTGTTTATTTATGAACAATACAGTCCTCTAACAATAACAATAACAGAAAAAAGTAAAAAGAGAAATCACTATGCTTTCGTAAGATTAATATATTAATTATATATGTTCACTCTCCCCCACCCTCTTTAACGTTTTTTCAGAAAACATATAAGTGGCCAAAAAGGAATTGTAATAGGAGGAGAAATAGTCAATAATATCAGGTATGCCGACGATACCGTAATTTTAGCAGAAAACCTCGTAAATCTACAAAAATTAGTAAGCAGTCAATGAAGTTTGTAAGAACTGGGGGCCGTCCATTACCATAAATAAAACTAAATATTAGTGATGGGCAAAACTGTTATTTTTAGATAACAGTTGAAACTGTTATAGTTATTTATAAAAAACAGCTTAAAATAACAGCTTAAAAATAACAGGTTTCTTTATTTTACTGCTAAATATCTGAAAGATTATGAGGCGGTCACCGCCAGGCGTATTAACGCAGTTGTAAGTTGCAACAATGACGTGCTCGGTGGTAGTATTTCAAGGGTGTCAAAACATTTCTAAATATCGATTGTTATCTAAAATACCTCTCTAAAAACGGTGGTTGTTTACAAATAAGCGCTGTTTACAAATTGCGATATAAAAAAGCCAAAATTCCGCCACTCGTCTATACCTATACATTCCGATCTACCTACGCCCTGCCCCTCGATCCGCGTAGATCTTGAATTGCGTAGCAGTGTACAGGGTGCATCTCACTCGACAGGCGAGAAGCTCTTAGTTATGATTTTACCATTTGCGGTCAAAAAATAGCAATATAAGAAAATGTGTAGTATATTCTTCATAAGTAAACCAACTACACACTAGAGTTCGAATTAATTTTACACTTAAACTAGCGTGTACCCGCGACTTCGTTCGCGTCGAATTAATAATTTTAATGGTGATGATAAAGCAAAACAAGAATTTCCATTAACATACAAACTGGATAAAATTTGCTCACATTTGCCAAAAATAAGCTTTAAACGTCAAGCAGTTTAAGCAGAATCGTGGTTAATCAATTACTCAACGTTTTGGAACACCCTGTATGATTTTTTAAAAAATTTCAAAATATGTAAAAAAACAAAATAAACTATGCGTGTCCAGGCGTTTTCCCGAAAGACTAATCGTTTTTAAATAACAAATATTGTAATATTTGAGGGGCGTTTTCACCCTGTTGGAATTTGAGATTCGAGAAACCCCTCCTTATCGAACCTCAAACCCACAGTCAATCCGTTTGCCAAAAATCAGCTTTAAACGTCAAGCAGTTTAAGCAGAATAGTGATTACTCAATGGTCATATTTTATGAAACACCCTATATATTTTTAAAAAATCTTAAAATATGTAAAACAACATAATAAAATTTACGTGTTTTAAGAGTTTTTCCGAAAAACTCACCGGTTTTTAAATAACAAAATATTCTAATATTTGAGGGTAGTTTCACCCCCTTAGAATTCTAGTTTCGAAAAATCCCTTCTTATCGAACCTCTACACGCTAAAGTCAATCCGTTTTCCAAAAATCAGCTTTTTACGTCAAGGGCTTTAAGCAGGATCGTGTTTAATCAATGACCAGCTTTTTCATAACACCCTGTATACATTTTTAAAAAATCTTAAAATATTATTCTGAAAATTTTTCAGAATAAATAAATACCTAAATGTTGAAACTTAATAAGTAAGTACTGAAACATACAGCGCCATAATATCTCGACCTCCGCCCGTTATGCTCGTAACAGGTTGAAAAACAATGTATCTAAAACAACTGATGCGTTATTCTCCAACCTGTTTCGAACCTCCATCGACAATCGACCGATGCAGCAGCGATACTTTCCCACTCCTGTTATCTCAACCGCCAGGCGTTATGCCCGCAACTGTTTCAAAGAACCTGCCACAAAACACATACACAAGGAGAAGTGCGAGCGCCTTGCTAAATATTGGAAAGCGAAATTGACGTTTAAATTTGACACTGTTGACAAGTCTACTGCTACTAGCGCCCCCAATATCGCTTGTAGGAACTACGGACTAGATTGTAACGCATGGCGGGAAGTTTAAAAAATAAAAAATTTTAATTCTTCATTTATTTTTAATTATGACATACATAAAAACACAAAAAATACACCATTTTTTAAAAATATGTTTAATATCATTATCAAATATACAACAGAAATTAATTTCAACAAAATAAATTAATAAAATTAAAAGAATAATGTTACAAGTAGATCAAGAGACAAAATTAATTATAACAAAACTGAAAAAAATGGCGTCATAGATGGCTTAGAAATGAAGCCATCTATGAATTATATAGGATTATTGTATATATATATATTGTTATATTATTAATGTCATCGATCATCATTTTTAAGCCAGCTGGACGATTATTTCAAACATACAAGCTGAGTTCGTTCATAGTGCTCTTAGAAATCTAGATAAACAAAGAATAATAAATTAAAAAAGTATTCCAGGGAAAAGAGAGGAAGAACCTGTATCGTCTCTGATATCTGTCAGGGTATTGTTGAAAGTGTCATCTTTTTGCTCGAAGTTTTCAGGTCGATTAAAAAGATGACATTTACAACAATAATACTTTGCCGTAACTTTCACAAATATCAGAGAGAGAGTACAGGTATTGCCTCTCCTTTCCTCTGGGATGCTTTATATCTGTTGTTCTTTGTTTATCTATATTTCTCAGAGCATAATGCCGAACACGACTACAGTATATAATAATTTCAATATCCTAAGTGGAAAGAAAAAAGATCACCCTTCTGTTTTGTACTATGGTCCCTTTCTTCCGATGGCTCATCTCGTTGATGTTTAGGAAGGTATCCATAAAATATATATTTTATTATCGGTCCTGGGATGAAAAAATATAAAATTCAATTTGATTTGATGATCCTTTTCTGTCACCTAAATCAGGAGAATGACAATGAGCCTGTTAAGATGAAAAAAAACTTATTTATCAACACTTACCTACACGTTAGTCCAAGGAGTTTTATCAAAAACCTATATTTGCCTAAATAATTTATGTATTCAATTTAAAAGCAAACTGCAGCTTGTAAACAAAAGAAATAAAATGGCGACAAGTCAACGTCAACGACCCGACAAGGAGAAAAGTGGTGTTCGAATAACAAATTATGGGTTACAAAAAATTGTTTTTGTCTCCTTTCAACGCACACTTTAGAAAGAAAAAGAGATGAACAGTTATACTGAAAGAATGTCAAGGTTTTATCTGTCACTCTTGTCAATAATTTATCGGTAAGGAAGATTCCTAGAAAATCGCTTGTAGTCAAGTTTTCAACCATTTCCAGTTCTCCCATAAGAAGTGTCATCCACCTGGAACCTGCTTCTTTTATATCCTATTATTTTTAAGCGGTATCGACCGAAGCAGCTACGTTCGCCGTAGCGCATTCCCCACTCCGTTGTCCGTTGTCTCGCCGCCTGTATCGATGGCTGATGAAATAACAGGTTTTAAAACCATACTAGTTGTTTTTTGGAATTGCTTCGAGCAGCATAGAATTTCGTGGCGGTGCAGAGCGCTGACTTCGTTTTTCGTTTCACGAGCGGCCGATCTCTACGTGTCGTTATTTTATATCTGTTATTTTTTAGAAGTAGTAACGGTTGCGTTATGTTATTTATAAATAATTGTTAAAAAATAACAGATAGTTAAATAACAACCCATCACTACTAAATATATGGTTGTGAGTAAAATAGATGCTGGCAAGACCTCATTATTGTTGAATGAAGAAACGTTGGAAAGAGTGGCGTGGAGTTTAAATACCTAGGCTGTTGGATTAACCAACATATCGACCTTCATACGAAATCAGATGTCGCATAGAACCGGTAGAACAAGCAAGAAATGCATTTCAGAAGTTTAAGTCGCTGCTCTCAAATAGTTCACCAGAAATGAAGAAGTTCTTCGAAGAATAGAGCATGACAGACTACTTCTGAATTTTATCAAGCGCCGAAAACTTGAATAGCTTGGCCATATAACCAGAGGACCTCCAGTTTCTCCGACTGATCCTTAATGGAAAAATCGAAGGGAAGAAGTGGATTCGACGCAAGAGGCTATCGTGGTTGAGGAACTTGCGGCAATGGACAGGCTTAAACTCGGATAAATTGCTCCAAAGACCGAGAGTGATACACAAATATTGTTAACATGGGAGTCGTCAACGTTCATTATTGACCCTTGAACAATTTATTAATGAATTCCAAAGGAACAAAAAATAGTAGGTCAAATGTCTCGTTTGTACAGATGTACACAAACCAAGAGAAACGTATATAATTATATTAATAAACTATCTTTATTTTATTATGGATTTAAATATTTGCATAATTTGTAAATGAACTCCAAAGGTGCAAAAGATAGTAGTTTCAATGTCCCATATTAATATGTGCACAAAATCCTAGAAAATCTTACTATTTCCAGGTGAATTCTTCAACTTCATTATATTCAATTTTGTTTGTATATAATGTAATTTCTCTTAATATATTATTTAATTATATACACCAGCTGGTCTAGGGAGAAAACACATAGCACAAGACTGGAATAGCGCCAACATAATTCTAATTTATAAGAAAGGCAGCAAAGAAGACATATCAGAAACTATAGACCAATAAGCCTACTACCAAGATACTAAAACCTACGACAAGAGATTTACGTTACCTTCTCAATACCTTTCACAATAACAGAGATAAGGGGTGTGTACCGAATTGCAAAATTTTCAAAAAGACCCTTTAGTTCAGAAACGAAGAGGGATATGAAAATTTTGTTTACAACATATTCCGTTTGACAAAAAGTGGGACAGATCTGTGCAAACCGCACCCTTCTATCTTCACTAACAATGGGACACCCTTGATGGACACCCATATGATTTCAACCAAAATGAGACACCCTGTACAAAAACCGAGAGAAACTTACTATTTCCAAGTGACATCGTTAGACTATTGTTTTGTAATGTATATTATTTCTACTACTATACCATTTTTATTCTTTAAGGACTTTCGTGTTTTAATTCTTTTTAAATATTTTCATAATTTGTAAATGGATAACTCCAAAGGTGCAAAAAATAGTAGTTCAAATGTCCTATATTCATATGTAGACAAAAACCGATAAAAACTTACCATTTCCAGGTGGATTCTTTAATTTCATTAGATTCAGTTTTGTTTGTAATGTCAGTACCACCAATCCCTCATAATTAACATCTAAATCTACCCACAATCCTCTCTCGTCCAAGACTGGTTTCTCGTTGTTTAATATAAAAACCGGCGTTTTACCCAAATTTAATTCAGTAATGGTAATCTCTTCAATAAAATATGGAAGTTTAATTGTTTGAAGCTTTTTCTGTATTCGGTTTTGAACTTTTTTCATAAAATCTGGATTTCTCATACAATCAAATAATATTCTTCCTGTAAAGATATAAAAAATATTGTACAACTCACGACAATTCCTTTATTTGAATATAGAGGGTGTCCCAGAAATAAGTGCAAGTATTTTAAGGAGTGGTAGATCTCAATAAAAAAAACATATTTTCTCTTTATCGTTTTCCAAATAAGTCCAAAATAACGGAGTTATTTTACTTTGGAAATTTCCAAAAAAAAAAATGATTTTTTGCTAAAATTTTGAGAACCACTGGATCTTTTCTGAATTTTCTTTCTTGTAAATTTAAACTAACACCTATGTTGCCATATTATCAAGAAATTATAGTCTAAGAGACCTTATTATCATCGTTACATGGCTAATTTTTTGTGTAAAGTATCCTTTTGTGTAGCCATTAAGAAATAGTCATGTCTGCCAGCGCGATCCCGGTGCTTAAAGCGGGGGCGGTCAATCGAAAGGGTGAAATTTTGACACTAAAAATATTATAAGATACATGAGTTATAATTGCGAAAATAGCTTTTATTTATTATTAAGAAACGTGGAAAATTGTTGGCAGACATTTTTCTAGTCGCCAAAATGCCGACAGACAACGCGAAAGAGGCATGTTTTATTCAGGGAACGCTGGCCGCCTCATCCATTTAAGTATAGATAAATCATATAATATACGATTATATTATAAATATATTTTTTTATTATTTCAATAACGATTTTTATTGTCTGCCCTTTTGCATACGGCTTTTTAAATTAATTAACAATAAACAACACATTCCACCAACCGACATGCATGTATGCGATGATTTTCTTTTGTCAAAATTATATGCCTCTTTCGCGTTGTCTGCCGGCATTTCAGCCACGAGAAAAATGTCTGTCAACAATTTTACACGTTTCCTAATAATAAATAAAAGCTATTTGGCAATTATAACTCGTGTACCTTATAATATTTTTAGTGTCAAAATTTCACCCTTTCGATTGGCCACCCCCGCTTTAAGCCCCGGGATCGCGCTGGCAGACATGACTATTTCACAATGGCCACACAAAAGGATACTTCACACAAAAAATTAGCCACGTAATGATGATAAGGTTTTTTATGTAGCCAGCTATCGGTCTATTATGTTTTTAACTAAGAACTAAAAAAAATTTCCAAAATTTTTTTAAAAAAATTTCGAATTTTCAAAAAAAATTTTTTCGCGTTAAAAACCTCATAGGATTGTTTCTGGGGTTGAATTATACTACCAGTTAAAATATTTGCACTTATTTCTGGGACACCCTGTATAATAGAAATAGGCATTAAATAATAATTTTTTGAAAAATATAAATATAAAAATGGAATACACTCTAATACCTATGAAAGTATTTAACCATAACTGAGATTCAGTTTTTGGATCTTCTTTATCTGCAGAATTTTGTTTCTCTATAGCAGACTTTTCATCCCTTGTTTTTTTCACATTAAGCTAAAAGAAAATCAAAAAGAATGTTATATACGCAAGGAATTTATAAAGAACTGGATATGTGTGAAATTACTTTGTTAAAAAATGTCATGTATTTGATGTATTCAAGTTGAGTCTTGGCATCTTCAAGTAAATTTATGTTGCCTTTAAGATTGTCTGTTTCATCTACACTTATTTCATCGTGATGATGCGTAGCTGCTGCCAAACGTCTAAACCAGTCTTCTTTTTCTCTGTCAGTTCTTCCAAAAATATAAAGCTTTATTTCTACAGGACTACCCTAAAATGTAAGTCCGCTTAGAAACAATTACATCAAATTTTAAATTCAGAATTTAATAAACCAACGCTTACATTTCGTGAACTCGCGGACCAATCGTCTTGTATGGAATGCATATCATCATCTTCATTTTTGTCATCTTGTTTTTGGAGCTGAAAAACTTCCTCTGGATTTGACTCCTAAAATGATTAGTTCAAAAATGTTATATCATTTGCGCATTTTTGTTTTGTTTACCGGTGGTTCTGAAGAAGGCGTGCTTGCTCTGGAATCGGAATCTAAATCTAAATCCATATCTTGATCTTCAGAAAGCTTGCTAAATCGCTGAGCCTTAAAAAACAGATGAAAGTTCCTATTGATAAATATAGTAATAAAGAGTATTTGTCTTTTTTGTTGTAATATAAACTCCAGTTGGCTTGGAAATGGCGATCGATGATATTCTTCCTGTAATTTTACATATAAATGACAGGGATCTTCATTTCATAGCCATTGCAGACGCCGGTTTTTGTTTCGATCATATTGGTGGCGCCTCTCATACGCTGCGGAGGCTCCTGGGAGAACGACAGTTTGTATTGAAGTGAACTTTTGTGAGTATATGTAGGTTAATTCAGAGCACTTTTTAAAAATATAGAGAGTTCTACAGGGTGTCCCCAAAAACAGTTACATATCAAAGTTGTGTTTTTTGTAATGGAACATCCTATATATTAATTGATTTCCGGATTCTGTTAGAAAAATAAAGGTGAGTTTTATAAGAAAAGTATATGACTAAAATGTAAGGTTTTTGACATATTTAACATTTTCTAGAAATAAAGAACAATTTTTAAATTACAATAAAAGCTATCTAAATTGGAATTTACCCGGTATGGCCTAATATGTAGTTAAATTAACTATTGTACTTTAAATCAAATTAAAACTTGATCCTAAAAGTTATACAGGGTGAGACAAAGTTAATATTGAACATTGGTCGCACTTAAGAGATATGATACTCTTTTATTTTAAATGGAACACCCAGTATATTATTCCGGCATTCAATGGAGAATTCATGTCTCTTCAAAATACTATTAAGGTTGCCTACACCTCAAACAAAGATTTTCCTAGATATTTTAATTTACATGATTTGATCTGAGTAGATCTTTATTATTTGATAAAATATAGGTGGCTATGATATGTCTGACGTTACTTCAACATAGCTGTCTAATTAGTCCAACTTTAACAACTAGTTATCATTTTGTGTCAGTTAAAACAAAAAAAATTCTCAGAAATTTGCCGAAAATGCAAACTTATCCTACATCAGAGAGAATTGATATGATTCTATATGCACGCTGCATTCACCAATTAATAGAAAAATGGTCCTGATTTTATCTAGTCTGTTTTTTTATGGGGATGTGTTAAAGACAATGTTTACAAAACTCGACCAACTATTGTCGACAACATGAGAGATATTATTGTAGCTGCTTTCCGAGGTAGAACTCCACATAATGCCTTTTAAAATAAAAAGATCCTTTTGAAAAGGCAATCATTTAATGCAGTTAACATCAGGAAAGAAAGCATTTTGATCATTTGATTTCATCTAGCTAATTTTTGTCACATAATTATAGGTTTATATCTAGTTTTAATTCTGTAATAATTAAAATATGTTTTAAACGTGTATCTTTATATTACCGTTGAGTATTTTACTCTACAATCTTTAATTTTTGTTAAATTAACAAAAGGTATATCACACAGCCACCCTAGATTTTCTCAAATAATAAAGATCTACTGATGCAAAATCATAAAAACTAAAATATCTAGGAATCTCTTTGTCTGAGGGGTAGGCAACCTTAATAATATTTTAAAGATATATAAATTCTGCATTGAATACCGGAAAAATATACAGGGTGTTCCATTTAAAATAAATGAGTAACTTGCTTTTAAATGTGACTGATCTCTTATAACTTTTCGAATCAAATTTCAATTTGGTTTAACATACAATGGTTACTGTAATTTAATATCAGGCTATACAAAGTCAACTAAAATTTAGATAGCTGTTATCGAAATTTAAAATTTACTCTTCATTTTCATAAAATGTGAAATATGTCAAAATCCTTAGATTTTAGGTATATACTTCTTTAATAAAACTCATCTTTATTTTTTTCCCAGAATGCAAAAATCAATTAATATATAGGGTGTTCCATTACAAAAAACACAACTTTGATGAGTATTTTTTTGGGGACACCCTGTATAATTCTATATATTTTTATAAAATGCTTTCAGTTAACGTACATATGCTGCCAAAATTTCATTTCAATATAAACTACCGTTCTCCTTGGAGCTTCCGCGGCGTATGAGAGGCGCTACCCTGTACAGAGCTGCAAGCCCAAATTTTAATGACTAAGTCATTTTTCGAAAGCTGACTTAAGACTTAAAATTTAAGTCTTTTTCAAAATGACTTCTGATTTAAATTTATTCCGAAATAGAAAAAGATTTAAGTCTTTTTAGAAAAAACTTAAGTCACTAAAAAAATTTAAGTCTTTTTATAAAAGACTTAAGTCAGATTTTTATATATTTGTATGATACATTTTTAACAGCAGTATACCTTTTTAAACAAAGCCAAGTAACAGAATAAAAAAACAATGCTCAATACCACTAGCAAATAAAACGTTAGTTTTTCGGAACCAGATTTAAATATTATTGTCATGTAACACGTGCGTAGTGAGTCTGTTGTCTTTCAAGTGAATCTCCGACTCCGTTATGTAGCCCGAAAGATGAACGAAAGAAATTTATCTCGAACTCTCGAAGAGTACTTTAAAATCCTCCAGCCCTTAGCTTATGCAATCGATATACCGGGCGCGTCTCAAAAGTGGCTCACCCCAATAACTTTTTTATTTTTTTTCCAATGCTATAAAAATCGGAGAAGAGCTACTGGAATATGTAGCGGAATTTAATTACCTCGGCAGTTTGATTTCCGAAAAGGCCAATATAGACTCTGAAATTCAGCACAGGATTAGCAGCGCCTCAAGAGCATTCTGGAAATTAAAAGACAGGATTTTCTACAATCATGACTTGAGTACAAAAACGAAACTAGCAGTGTACCGAGCAATTATAATCCCGACCATGTTATATGGGAGCGAAACATGGGTGCCGTACCGCCGACACATGAACGCTTTAAACAAGTTGCAACAGAGACACCTTAGACAACTCTTAAGAATCCGGTGGTTCCATCATGTCTCAAATGTATCGGTCCTTGAAAAAGCTAACTGCGAGAGTATTGAAGACATGGTTACAAAATCCCGCTTAAGATGGGCTGGTCACGTATGCAGAATGCAAGAAAACCGCATACCAAAATCTCTGCTTTACGGTGAGCTTGCAGACGGTAAGAGGAGGCCAGGTGGACAGCTCAAAAGGTACAAGGACATTTTCCACGAAAACTTAAAGGGGATTAACATGCAGAATCATTGGGAAGAAGCAGTTCACAATAGAACTCAATGAAGAAGAATTGTAAACTCAGTTAACAGCGACAACCAAAAAGTAAAGAGGCAACAAAGCAATGAGATTTTCGAATGTCCGGAGTGCGGTAGGCAAATAACATCACGTATCGGGCTTTTCAGTCACAGAAAAGCTCATGAAAGAAAACGCCTTGCGTGACCATCTTTTGATGCGTGTCGAATACTCGTCAGCGAGTAATGGCAGTACGTATGTATGTATCTTTTATTTTTTCAGATAAAAACACGAAATGTGGTATGTTAGTATGACATAAATTAGGATCGATGACGTATTCAATGGGCTCTTTCACAAAAAATTAAATACCCAATTCAAGGATAAAATCTGAAATAGAAGACTATTTTCAGTATATTTATCCAAAAAAAATAGTTCCATGACATTGAATAATTTTTTTATAGGCCCTCAAAATTGCTTTAATTTGAAATAATTTTAAAGCGCCAATTGATGACGTATGAAAAATACGCCCAATCACACTGCAGAACCGTGCTCGTGCGCCAGCCAACAACTGGCAACATTGCGATTTGATTTGACTAGCACCACCTCAACTCAAGGCCAATCAACATGATATGGGCAAGGCAAATATGGCGACGAAGGCAGCGCATTATTAAATTGTTTACCTTTAACCTGAAAAGCCGGTAGTGGTTTCTCGTTCCGATTGCATACCAGAAATAATTAATTATCTCTAGTTTGTTGTGCTTCTGCAACACGTTTGTTTAGTTCTTAGTGTTCAGTGCAAGGTGTGATCAGAAAATTGTGATAAAATAACAGTGTAATAAAAATCCAAACCAGATATTCCACATAGAGAACTTTTGTGCTTGTCGTACCCTATTATTAATTATTTTAAGGTAAGAACTAAAAAGCCTTCACCTCCAGTCTGCATAGTACTTTATAATGGTTACTTACAATAATCAAAAGATAGGTAGTAACATTTTATTGTAGCATACCTTTTACATGCTCTGTTCCAAATTGTCACGATAATTATAGAGGGGGTCCCAAGGTTTCTGCTTTTATATTCCCCAAAAATGACGAGCCTCGTAAAAAATGGTTGACGGCTATTAAAAGAGATAATTTCACTCCTACTAGTAGTTCTAGGGTAAGATCGGTGCATTAAATATGCCTCAAAAAGGCCAAAGGCCAAAGCCTCTGTTACCCTAGTGAGGATGTAGTTATGACCATAAAATAATTAACTAGAAAGAAGTGTCAACTCTGTGTTAAATCGTGGAAACACGATACGCCACCGAAAGCCTTCGTTGTCGTCTGGAGAACTAATTTTCCAATTGACAGGTTGACATGATGGCTTCGTATTTATTTCCGTTTCCGGTTATCCAATGGCGGGCCCTCTTTCAGTTTAAATGTATTTTGTACTCTTTCTTATCATAAGTAAAACAAAACAAAATTTTATTCAAACATATTTATTTGAAATATGAGACAACGTGACTAAATATATATATAAAAAATAAAGAATTGAATGATTTCAACAGCAATTACTTAATTATATGCAATTTTAACGTAAATTAGTAAGCATGACTTACAGTAATTTGTAAATAAATACACGTATTCACAGCCATCAGGGACAGAAAACGGGGGCAGGAACATGAAAAAAAGAGACCTGGTTTATAAATCAAAAAGAAGCAAAAAGAGACTTTTAGTCGGATAACAATCGGATTGTATCAGTCAGATTTATTGCATTATTGACAATAAATCGCACATACTGGAGATAACTAATGTTGGCTATAGTTAAAAATGATCTTACCTTGCTGTAAATTGTTTCCATTTTCAAAAAAATCGCCGATCATAAACATAACAAAATTTTCTTGCATCTAAAAAATACAGAAATAGTGTTTATTTACTACCTATTTTTAATATACATGGGACATACCTAGTACTGCAGAAACGTCTTTTTCTCCAGGATTTTTCATGTAATATATGTTTTATATGCTTTATTACCTTTATATTTATAAATTTCTGCCGAAATATCAAATTGAATTTACAAAACAAAACTAAACGGAGAGAATTAAAATGGCGTCGAAATTTGTTCTAGAACAAATCTGAAGTTGTCTCTGAAATCTGTCAATTCTAAACTGTGAAGTTAGACAATAGTTAGAGAGAAACATTGCTGTCCTTGTCTAGGCGGCCATACTTGTCGTCAGGAGATGACAGGAATGACACTAATGACTGTTTCCAATTTTCCTATATCACTGTCACCCCCCTGGTTATGACTACAGCCTACACTTACCTTGCTACAAGTAAAATATTGGGAGAATAGTCAAGCTTTTTACATCAAAAAGATCACAGAAAGATATTGACAACATTCACATTTGAAAATATAAATGGCCTGGATGTAAGTCTTTTTTTAGATCACAATTACCCCTCACATACGTCAGAATTTATTATTAAATCCATCTTGTTCAGAATATCCAATATTTTATTGAAGAACTATGCAAAAAAAAGAAATGACGTTATAAAAAGGTATTTAGTTTTTTTTCTATATAAAATCTTGAAACACATATTATATTTTTTAGTTATCCTCACCTATTATAGTTTAAATTTATTCCCATTTGTGTAATGCTGCAAAACATAAGAAAAGTATTCCATATTTTTTGACCCAAGCCAGTGTAGTTTATAATACCAAGAGCATTTACCAAGGCTTTTACTAAGACAAGTAACTTCCTATACTGTCCATAATAGTATATATTTATCAAACGTGGAGTAAATTCTAAACTATGGTAGGTAAGTGTTTGCAATTGAATATTTAGTTTATATTGCTATTTTCTGTCATATATTTCTGGTTATTTCTTTTTCCGATGATTTTGAACACCCCCTATATATGCTACCTCAAGTTTGAATATTTACAAACTAGTACACTACCTACCTATTTTCTGAGAAAGCAGACCTTTTTATAAAAAGTAACTAACTGATGTTTTCATAAAAGTAATAATACAAAAAATTCCATACTTATGTGGAGAGCTTTAGACTCCCTGTATATTAAAAAATTAGTGAAATATTACGTAATCTAACCCGACATTTGTGTGAAAAATGTCTATTTGGAAATAAAAGAGGTTTTAAAATACGCGCCAAATAAAGCACTTCTAACTCCGCCATATTGGAAAAGATTGAATGGCCTTGTGTGGAGGTGGTGGTGGGTCAGCATGGTGGCCCGGCCGTGTTGCCGCTTTTCAACATGCCAGGTGTGACGTATTAAAAATAAGGTGCGGATTTTTATTCTGGGCTTTTTGTTTTTATTTATTTTCTTAAGAACGACTTCAAATTTTTCGAAAGTGAGATAGCAGAAGATTCTAGAATTAATTGCATTATTCAATTATGCTAATTCCAAAATATAGTGAAAGAGCCCATTGTTTTTGGTCACTTCCTGTTTCACCGGAAATTACTTAAAACACAAGTCTTTGAAAAAGTGACTTGTGGCAGCTCTGATTGTATAACAGAACAAAGTTTTTTCGTGTAATATACAACAAAAGCTAACTTAAGTTCAATAGTTTGGTGTAAGTAGCTAGCGAGAGAAAAAAATCTGTTAAAAATAAAACTACCTACCATATATGGATATTCCTTTTTCTTAAAAATAAATTTCTTTTTCAATTTAGGCGACTTTCTTTTTTCAGTCTGCTTCTCTTTCTCTTCCTTCTCGTCATCCATTTCCATTTTAAGAATGGAAGGGTCAAAATTGGCTTGGTCGTTGCTCAGCGTTATGCATATTGGATATTTTTTGCTCCAAAGTCTGCAAATATTCATTTATATTTTCTCTAATATTACTTAGTTAAGAATTTATTAAACACTATTACCTTATTTTAGTCAAACCATCCGGAAGCAATGATAGCTTAGCATCAAGCAGGTTATATATCCTATGATTAGCGAATTGTGCTTTAATTTCATGTTCGTTCCACATAGCTCTTTTAGGCACCTTACTTTTAGAATGACTAATTCTTAGTAAATTCCCTTGTAAGCGTAAAAATACTGATTGTGTTTGTGAAATATGATAGGTTGAAGGGTCGTACGTTTCAGGGTATTCATTTACCCACCCCTGTAATACAAAGTATAACTTTGAATAAGAAAATGACAAGGAAAATTCTGATATAAAAGAGACTGTATAAAATCCAGTTATCAAATACTTTTAGACTTAAATTAGACTGCAATAAAATTTCCTTAACGCTTATAATAACATACAGGGTGGCCCATCGAAAACATTCCGCAAGGCATAACGGCCAGGGTAATTTTTTTTTCAAAAATTAAAAAACACGTCAATTTTGTTTGTGAGGGGGACAACTTTTGCCCCAAAAATGATTGCAAAATCTTCAACCCTCTAAGCGGGGGTGTCATCCCCCAACTTTTTTCAAATGGGAAGGGGGGTCAAGTGGTACCGCAATGAAAAGGGCTTTTTATTCTCTATACTTTCCCGCTTCGTTTTTGAAAATCGGTCGAGTCGTTGAGAAAATATGAAGGATTGAAATTTGAAAAGTTTATTTAAACATTTATCAGAGTAAATGATAAGGATAAATTCCTTCGACCAATTTGCTGTTTTTTCTTATTATTTCTAGATGTTTAGAGTCAACGCCACGAATGTTTGGGAGTGATTCATCGCTTGATGAAGTTAGAATCGACACGCGCGCTATCATTTTTACATTAAAAACGTAAATTTTTACCGCAGACGTAGGTTTTTAAAGCCCGGTCTAATCATCTGCCTGCTCTCCTCTTACTTATTCTAAAATGTTAGCGTGATTGACAAAGACGATACTATATCGCGTTTCTTTGATTGATTCGTTTTTGTGCGTCAGTCCATTGGTGTGCCTGCAGTGCGACCAATGGGGCATTCCATTTTATATTTATAACCAAATATATGTTTTGACAAGACTTTGACAGTTAAAACAACAAATTACAACAGATTATATATTGATTATTATATGACTTGAAACACAACGGCACTGGAATTAAGTTTTATGTGACCTTGAACAGATTAGTTCACATGGTAGCGACCGATGAATCGCTCCCAAACATTCGTGGCGTTTACTATACGCATTTTTTCACTTGCCACTGGGTTGAACGATCAGGTGCGACAGTTGCTAGATAGTTGTTCTGTGACTTGTGCGTTGAAGTTCTTCTCAATATCGTTAAACTTTTTAACAATTATGGTGTACTCACTTGCAGAA
Source organism: Sitophilus oryzae (assembly GCF_002938485.1). Lineage (NCBI taxonomy): Eukaryota > Metazoa > Arthropoda > Insecta > Coleoptera > Curculionidae > Sitophilus > Sitophilus oryzae. The sequence goes on along the minus strand of NW_022146254.1, from coordinate 7,912,736 downwards.
AAAGTGGAAATAATCGAACTTTATTTTCAAAATAATGAATGCAGCAATCGGGTTCCGCAGATATTCAATGAATGCCATCCTGAAAAATACCTTTATGGCAAAATTGTTCGCGAAACTGGTTCCGTTATGAATAAAAAGAGGCAGAGGGAAAACCCTGTAGTAAATGAAGCTATGGAGGTATTCGTATTGGGCCAAGTTGCCATGGATAGTACGCTGAGTACAAGAAAATCAGCCAATGCAAAATTAGCCGGCGTGAATCGTACCAGTGTCCAAAGGATATTAAAAAAACACAAGTTCCACCCGCACAAAATTCAGTTGGTACGAGAACTCAACGAAGACGATTTTGATCGTCGCTTGCAATTTTGTGAAACTGTGAGTGAACGAGTGGCGAATGATAATAATTTCCTATTTAATGTGTGTTTTCGGATGAGTGTACTTTCTTTTTGAACGGTGTAGTTAATCGGCATAACTGTCGGTACTGGGCTGAGGGGTTTTTCACGAGGTGCACACACAAAACCCTCAGAAATTGAACGTGTGGGCTGGTATTTTTGGAAATTCTATTTTAGGTCAGTTTAACGATATTGAGAAGAACTTCAACGCACAAGTCACAGAACAACTATCTAGCAACTGTCGCACCTGATCGTTCAACCTTGTGGTAAGTGAAAAAATGCGTAAACATCTAGAAATAATAAGAAAAAACAGCAAATTGGTCGAAGGAATTTATCCTTATCATTTACTCTGATAAATGTTTAAATAAACTTTTCAAATTTCAATCCTTCATATTTACTCAATGACTCGACCGATTTTCAAAAACGAAGCGGGAAAGTATAGAGAATAAAAAGCCCTTTTCATTGCGGTACCACTTGACCCCCCCTTCCCATTTGAAAAAAGTTGGGGATGACACCCCCGCTTAGAGGGTTGAAGATTTTGCAATCATTTTTGGGGCAAAAGTTGTCCCCCTCACAAACAAAATTGACGTGTTTTTGGATTTTTTGAAAAAAAAAAATATCCTGGCCATTATGCCTTGCGGAACGTTTTCGATGGGCCACCCTGTATATACAGATACTTTATACAGGGTGTTTCAAAAAACATGTGCCATCTCTCGTGGGGAGATTCCTCACGTAAAAACAAGATTTATTTTTCATATCAACATAGGTCCGATTCTGCTTTATTTCGTAATTACAGGGTGTTAATATCTTAATATTTTTTCGATTTATTATAATTTTCTTCCAAGTACTGTTAGCGTTTCGAATGAAATTTTGAGGGTAATAGAGTTTTCAGATGGAGCGGACCGTCCGCGACTTCGAGCAAGTACTATGAGTTTATATGAACAATCTTACATGGGTCGCGTATGTTCCGTCCGATGGCTATCTTGAAAAAACACGACGGACGGTCCGCTCCATCTGAAAGCGCTGTAAAACTTATTATAACAGCGCTTTCAGATGGAGCGGAGCGTCCGCGTGGACCGTCCGCGCTGTTTTTGTGCTGCTTGTTATTTCAATATAACCGTTAGACGAAATCATCCGGACGGGAGCATACGCGACCCATGTGAAATTGTTCATTTAAACTCATGGAACGCTCCATCTGAAAGCGCTGTTAATGCGACATATTTTAAAGCTAAAAAAGTGTCGACATATTCACCAGGGACGTGCATAAGGGTTATCACTGCAATATTTTTCTAAAAAAACATGTACCCCACTGATTTTTTTCTCCTGTTAGCGAATTAGTGTAAGCAGTTTAATGTCGATTAAAAGTTGTCTCTTGATTTTTCGTCGATTTCGGCTTCCTTGATGAGATAAAAACGCAATTTTATTAATTTGCCTGGATCCAAGTGTAATAGCAACCTTATTATTATTAGTTTTTTTTTTGTAATTATCTTAAATACCATTATTTTTTTTTATTTAAAATTGCTGTAAGTTGGACTAATAGTAATAATAACTAATCGTGATAATATTTAATAATACATTAGGTAAAATATATAATTTATTAATTTTATTTTAATTTTATTAATTGTGATTACGTCCTGGCCGTCCGTTGGTCGTTGCGACCAGAAGACTGCACGGAAATATTATTTTCTGCCGCTTGTTGCCCGTTTTCTTCCAAATTAATATTTTTTCAGATGAAATCCCTCAAATTCAAGGCATAATATTTGATTTTCTATAAGATATAGTGTTTTAGTGTAGTTTTTGCACACGTGCAGAAAATTCAAAGAAATAGTATACAGACTGGATCAAAGGGAAACTTAAATCTAGTCCATTTTTTATCAAGGGTCGATTCTATTAAAAATTCAAAACATTTTTATATGACATACCTACTCTATTTATGGTTGGTATGATACCTGTTATTATACCGTTGAGTTTCGATGCTAAAAAATAAAAAAAATAATATTTAAAGTTTTTCTACAACCACTTGTTTTTTTTTATTAAATTGGTTTTTTTAGTTGTATTGTAGTCATGTACAAGGAGGAGAACTGTATTTTAAATATTATATTTAATTTAACGTTTTTCAAACAGGGTTCATTAGATTATATTTCTACTAGGTACATTATTTTGAAAAAAAAATTACGAAAGTAACTTAAACATTCATAAAAATAGAAGTAATTACTGTTGTAGATTCTTCGTTATATTGTAAACATTGAAATAACTGGAAGCTAAACTTTCTACCTGCTTATATTTGGAGCCAGTGTCTGACGATCTTTTTTTTACGATAGCCCTAATATGTTTACTTCTAAAGTCGATAAGGGCGCCATATCAGTAGAAAAAAGAAACAGAATATCTCCCTTTTTGTCGGTCGTGCGTACACAATGCTTTTTGTTTGTTGTGAATAGCAACTTCGCTTTTTAATTAACTCGGATATTTTAACATTTCTGAAACAATATTTTCTAATTGGTAAAACGTAAAAAATCGTTAGATTTGACAACTCTGTTGAAACTGGTCGTTCATCTGGCCGCAGCTAAAAACGCAATACATCCGGCCAGCCGACGGCCAGGCCGTTGCGACCTGGTCGTCAGTGAGTTCGAGCCCATAATTTTGATATCAAAAGAACAAAAGTCAGTGGCCCACATGTTTTTTTTTAAAAAAATAATCCAATGATAACCTATATGCAGTAATATGCACGTCCCTAATGAATTTATCGACACTTTTTTAGCAGTAAAATATGTAGCATTTAAAGTAACTTTTACCCTCAAAATTTCATTTGAATCACTAAAAGTACTTGGAAAAAAATTATAATAAATCGAAATATTATTAAGACTTTAACACCCTGCAGCTACGAAACAAAGCAGAATCGGACCTATGTTGATATGAAAAATAAATCTTATTTTTACGTGAGGAATCTCCCCACGAGAGATAGCACATGTTTCTTGAAATACCCTGTATAGATGAAATTTTGTTACACATATATTTTAAGACAAAATTTCTTTCAATATAATATTTTCAATTTTTTTAAGACTGATTTTTAGACTGAAACTTAAAACATTATTTATCATTTCTGCTATATTACTACTTCATAATAATTAGTTTTGGCGTCAATAAAAAGGAACAATTAAAATAATTATTTCCATTTTGTTTACCATAAAAATTAACAACCTAGTATAAAACAAAACTATATAATTTGGTTAATTTATGCTTTTTTACACTGTGATTAAAATCCACCTTATTTGCTGAGTTAATTTTGTATGTCTTGTTTTCTATTCATTAATTAATAGGTTTACTAATTACAAGGGAGTTTCAAGAAATAAACTCGCCACGAAAGGTATAAGTATTATTCACCTATTAAAGGTAATGTAAATAATTATATATATATATATATATATATATATATATATATATATATATATATATATATATATATATATATAAGAAAGAATTTATTGGGCAAGTCCACAGAAAGATTAGTCATGATACATGACCATTATTCTTATACATGACCAGTATTCTTCTTCGTTTTTTCTTCGTTTTTATAGTTTCCACGATAACTTCCTTTTTTTATATATATATATATATATATATATATATATATATATATATATATATATATATATATATATATATATATATATATATATATATATACGAGGCATGTTTTTAAGTAAGTACCGTTTTGCGATTCCGCCGCCGCAGCGCTACGGTCGGCGTTCCGCGCATGCGCGCTGGTTACCTGCATCTCTTGTCTATGCACAGACGCCAGTACAGTCTGATTCTTCATTGTATATGTTGTTTATTGAGTGTTTAAGATGCCTCCGACAATCGTGAGCCCCGCCGATTGTGAAGTACGGGCTGTCATACGATTTCTTAGTGCTAAAGGCGTAAAACCGATCGATATTCATCGTGAGATCTGTGAAGTTTACGGACAAACCATTATGAGTGATGGAATGGTAAGGAAAAGGGTGAGAGCATTTAAAGATGGCCGCACAAATGTGCATGATGAAGAACGGAGTGGGCGTCCTTCGGTCGTTAATGAAGATTCGGTGCAGAAAGTGGACAAAGAGGTGAAAGAAAACAGACGCTTTACAATTTCATCATTGTGCGACTACTTTCCTCAATGTTCTCGTAGTGTTTTGTATCGCATTGTGACCGAGAACTTGAATTACCGGAAATTGTGTTCACGTTGGGTTCCGAAAATGTTGATGGATTTGCACAAAACCCAACGTTTAGGCAGTGCATTGACTTTCCTTGAGCAGTACCACAATGAAGGTGAAGATTTTTTAGACAAAATTGTTACTGGTGACGAAACATGGGTGGCCTACGAAACACCAGAATCGAAACAACAGTCCATGGAATGGCGACATTCATCATCACCCAAAACAGTGAAGTTTAAGCAAACAATTTCTGCCTGGAAAATCATGTGCACAGTTTTTTGGGACAGAAAAGGAGTATTGCTAGTGGAGTTTCTGCCTCGTAACACAATCAGTGCAGCATCTTATTGTGAGACATTGAACAATCTGCGCCGTGCAATCCAAAACAAAAGACGTGGCAAGTTGAGTAAGGGTATTGTTTTGCTGCATGACAATGCCCGTCCACATGTGGCTAATCGGACCAAACATCTCATCAAATCTTTTAAATGGGAAACTCTAGATCATCCTCCATACAGCCCTGATCTGGCGCCCAGTGACTACCATTTATTCCTGCACTTGAAGAAACACCTGGGCGGTCAGCGTCTTCAAGACGTTAACGAAGTCAAAACAGTTGTGATACAGTGGTTAACCAGTCAGGCGGCAGAATTTTATGAGGAGGGTATTGAAAAACTGGTGCCACGTTATGACAAGTGCCTCAATATTCACGGAAATTATGTAGAAAAATAGATTAAGGTACAGGCTTTCATGTAAAAATAAAATTATTGCGATTCTTTGCACGTTTTTTTTTAATTCCAAAACGGTACTTACTTAAAAACATGCCTCGTATATATATATATATATATATATATATATATATATATATATATATATATATATATATATATATATATATATATATATATATATATATATATATATATATATATATATATATAATTATTTACGTTACCTTTAATAGGTGAATAATACTTATACCTTTCGTGGCGAGTTTATTTCTTGAAACTCCCTTGTAATTAGTAAACCTATTAATTAATGAATGGAAAACAAGACATACAAAATTAACTCAGCAAATAAGGTGGATTTTAATCACAGTGTAAAAAAGCATAAATTAACCAAATTATATAGTTTTGTTTTATACTAGGTTGTTAATTTTTATGGTAAACAAAATGGAAATAATTATTTTAATTGTTCCTTTTTATTGACGCCAAAACTAATTATTATGAAGTAGTAATATAGCAGAAATGATAAATAATGTTTTAAGTTTCAGTCTAAAAATCAGTCTTAAAAAAATTGAAAATATTATATTGAAAGAAATTTTGTCTTAAAATATATGTGTAACAAAATTTCATCTATACAGGGTATTTCAAGAAACATGTGCTATCTCTCGTGGGGAGATTCCTCACGTAAAAATAAGATTTATTTTTCATATCAACATAGGTCCGATTCTGCTTTGTTTCGTAGCTGCAGGGTGTTAAAGTCTTAATAATATTTCGATTTATTATAATTTTTTTCCAAGTACTTTTAGTGATTCAAATGAAATTTTGAGGGTAAAAGTTACTTTAAATGCTACATATTTTACTGCTAAAAAAGTGTCGATAAATTCATTAGGGACGTGCATATTACTGCATATAGGTTATCATTGGATTATTTTTTTAAAAAAAAACATGTGGGCCACTGACTTTTGTTCTTTTGATATCAAATTATGGGCTCGAACTCACTGACGACCAGGTCGCAACGACCTGGCCGTCGGCTGGCCGGATGTATTGCGTTTTAGCTGCGGCCAGATGAACGACCAGTTTCAACAGAGTTGTCAAATCTAACGATTTTTTACGTTTTACCAACTAGAAAATATTGTTTCAGAAATGTTAAAATATCCGAGTTAACTAAAAAGCGAAGTTGCTATTCACAACAAACAAAAAGCATTGTGTACGCGCGACCGACAAAAAGGGAGATATTCTGTTTCTTTTTTCTACTGATATGGCGCCCTTATCGACTTTAGAAGCAAACATATTAGGGCCATCGTAAAAAAAGATCGTCAGACACTGGCTCTAAATATAAGCAGGTAGAAAGTTTAGCTTCCAGTTATTTCAATGTTTACAATATAACGAAGAATCTACAACAATAATTACTTTTGTTTTTATGAATGTTTAAGTTACTTTCTTAAATTTTTTTTTCAAAATAATGTACCTAGTAGAAATATAGTCTAATGAACCCTGTTTGAAAAACGTTAAATTAAATATAATATTTAAAATACAGTTGTCCTCCTTGTACATGACTAGAATACAACTAAAAAAACTAATTTAATAAAAAAAAACAAGTGGTTGTAGAAAAACTTTAAATATTATTTTTTTTATTTTTTAACCTCGAAACTCAAAGGTATAATAACAGGTATCATACCAACTATAAATAGAGTAGGTATGTCATATAAAAATGTTTTGAGTTTTTACTAGAATCGACCCTTGATAAAAAAAGGGATTAGATTTAAGTTTACCTTTGATCCAGTCTGTATACTATTTCTTTGGATTTTCTGCACGTGTGCAAAAACTACACTAAAACACTATATCTTATAGAAAATCAAATATTATGCCTTGAATTTGAGGGATTTCATCTGAAAAAATATTAATTTGGAAGAAAACCGGCAACAAGCGGCAGAAAATAATATTTCCGTGCAGTCTTCTGGTCGCAACGACCAACGGACGGCCAGGACGTTAGTGTGCGCTATATCATTTGATTTAATGGTTTTAGAGGTGCTGCGGCCTGGCCGGTGCGGCCTGGTCGTCAGTGTGTTCGAGCCCTAATTCGGTCTTGAGATAAACACAATTTTATTAATCACAATTAATAAAATTAAAATAAAAATAAAATTAATAAATTATATATTTTACCTAATGTATTATTAAATATTATCACGATTAGTTATTATTACTATTAGTCCAACTTACAGCAATTTTAAATAAATAAAATAATGGTATTTAAGATAATTACAAAAAAAAACTAATAATAATAAGGTTGCTATTACACTTGGATCCAGGCAAATTAATAAAATTGCGTTTTTATCTCATTAAGGAAGCCGAAATCGACGAAAAATCAAGAGACAACTTTTAATCGGCATTAAACTGCTTACACTAATTCGCTAACAGGAGAAAAAAATCAGTGAGGTACATGTTTTTTTAGAAAAATATTGCAGTGATAACCCTTATGCACGTCCCTGGTGAATATGTCGACACTTTTTTAGCTTTAAAATATGTCGCATTAACAGCGCTTTCAGATGGAGCGTTCCATGAGTTTAAATGAACAATTTCACATGAGTCGCGTATGCTCCCGTCCGGATGATTTCGTCTAACGGTTATCTTGAAATAACAAGCAGCACAAAAACAGCGAGGACGGTACACGCGGACGCTCCGCTTCATCTGAAAGATGACATATATATAGATGACATATTTATATATATATATATATATATATATATATATATATATATATATATATATATATATATATATATATATATATATATATATATATATATATATATATATATATATATATATATATATATATATATATATATATATATATATATATATATATATATATATATATATATATATATATATATATATATATATATATATATATATATGTAGGAGTTAAAATTAGTGGTATTATTAGATCAAAAAAGAAGAGTAGGGGATTCGCTGTTCGCACAGACAGTTTGAAACATGTTTGAAATCGACAAGAAACTGCATTATTTGAGACCTGCGCATTAACACCGGTTTGGAAGAAGTCACAAACATGTTGGGAACACGCTGTGAGAACAAACCTAATAAAAAAATTGTAACAGGTTAATCTAGGTGACTCATTTGGAAATATTGTTTTTAAAATATCTAAAAACTATTTTTATATTTACATAATAACGTTTACTTTAATATCTCTACTTTAATAAATGACTCAAAATAATCTTTGCTTAAATGACTTGAAAAAGCTTACAAAAATATACAGGGTGGTCCGAACTGTATTCCGGAAACTTCGGCAGCATATTCTGCAGATAAAAATAAGTAAAAAAGTTCGTACAAATGTATTTCCTAAAATGCTTAGTTTCGGAGATACAGGGTGTAGAGGTCATTTTTATTTCGATGTTTTCGAAATAATTTATGAAGTAACGTCAATATTTGGATGAAAATTGGTGTCTGGGAGGTTTTTGACATGAGAAATTTGATTTTGATGTTAATATGGCTCCTGCTTATAGAGGGCGCCACCTACATATTTTTTAACTGGTTTGAAGAGTAACAACTTTTTGTTCGTACCTGTATAAAACTACTGAGTAAAAAATATACATTTGCGACACTTTCTACATAAAAAAGGTCTCTTGGTAAAAATCGCTACGAGTTCTCGAGATATTTGGAATCAAAATTATCTCTACCTCTCATCATTAACATAATTAAACATGTCGACTAAATAGTTATTAGACTGAAATCATAAATTTGAACTGTTTTTGTGGCAAAAGTTCAACAGAAACTGTTTTATCATTATTTTTTTGAAGAAAAATTTATGATTAATTTAAAAAAATAAAAAGTTCCCAAATTTATCATTTCAGTCAAATAACTACTATAAAATATACTCAAACTGTTTATTTTTTGGCAATAATGACATGTATTGACTATTTCCATTCTAAATATCTTTTGAACGGTTGCTAGTAGATTTTTACCGAGAGACATTTTTTACGTAAAAAATCACAGAAATGTATATTTTTTCACTCAGTAGTTTTATACAGGTACGGACAAAAAGTTATTACTCTTCAAAACAGTTAAAACACATGTAGGTGGTGCATCCTATAAATAGGAGTCATATTGACATAAAAATCAAATTTCTCATGTCAAAAAACTCCTAGACACCAATTTTCATCGAAATATTTACGTTACTTTAGAAATTATTTAGAAAGAATCGAAATAAATATGAAATTTCTACACCCTGTATCTCCGAAACTACGCATTTTAGGACATGCATTTATACGAAGTTTTTTACTTATTTTTATCTGCAGAATATGCTACCAAAGTTTCCGAAATACATTTCGGACCACCCTGTATAATGGTTGGCATTTTTAATAAATGTCCTTGGGATGTGTTCAAAAACTAACTAGGCGTTTTAAAATCAAATGAATACTTGACAGAAAAACGTGAGCTGCATGCTAGGCGCTTTGTTGAGCAAGTTTTTTATTTTCAACCATATTATATTATGATTTTGGCCCTGAAAGTGCCGACAAGTAAAACACTATTTTTTTTCTGATCAGTTCAAAGAATAAAAATGATATGGTTTTGAACATACAGAACCTTCAAACATACCCGATATATCTGAAACTTACCTCATATTTCGTTAATGGCTGATATTCTTTCGCAGCTGGTATTTCCATAATATTGTTATTTAATATATGCTTATTATAGACTGTGGGATCTAGACTAGTAATGTTTGTGTAAAGTTTCAAGTATATATAGCCAAAAATTAAGGCCAATGAAATGCCTAAAAGCAAGCCGGCAAGGTATGGAATATAAGTATGTAGAATTGCATACAAAACAAAGTAGATTCCTAAAACTATCCATGGTCTAAAACAAAAGTTGGTGTAAATTCCTATGTAAAGTCTGTTCAATGAGAAAAATTACAATTTTGACAGACATAATTCAAATTTTGTGACAACACAATTTTTATACAACTAACAAAAAAATATTCAGCATATCACTAACATTGAGTAGGTAATAGGCTTGGTGCGTTTGACAACAAATACTTTTTCCGACAGCAGCGCTCGGTACGGCAGAAATCAGAACTACCCGGCTATTTTACTTCATGCCGTCCCGGTTACCGTTCATGTTGTAATGTAATAATATTAAAGTATTTTGATTTTTACTTAGTGCAGTTATTAAAACTATAAACTCTTCAGGTATGAAGTTTGTGTGATGTAACACCGTTTCGGGTAGTAAAAATTAAGTAAGAAAGAAAATTTCAAATGATAATAAAATTGCCATAAAAATGTTAACATGTAAAGGAGGGTGTAACTGCATGGTTGTTGAGCGCAACAACCTCCGGGAACAACATTTTATAGCTTCTCAGCCTTCTCACACCGATTTGATCAAAAGCAAAAATGGATTCAGGCAATTCGACAAAACAACTGAGTAAATACAGTTCCCATTATGTAATAAAAAAAATGAATAGGCATATATTATGAGGATAACATATAATTTGATAAATATTAATGGTATATTTTTTTTAATCTTCTAAGCTTCTAAAATTATAATTATGTACCTTTAAAAAATTTCATTACAGACCAAATAGCACTTTTCAAATAATATTTTAATACATTTTTCGTGTACTCGCTATTTAAGCTTGTGTATTTGTATGACCCGGTTGTTTACGGGATTCTCCAATGGTGGCAGCACTAGCAGAGAATGCACCAAGCCTATAAAGGATACTCAATAACTATCTTATTTTTATGTGGAAAAATAGATATCCCTTAAAATAAAAAATATAAATAAATAATAACTTTATTGTCTAACAAATATGATTCCACTGTAATAATGATATGATCGAAACGGTTGAGATGAAACCTTTGGTGTTATGCAAAACAAAACGTTAGTTCACCTAAAATACTTTACTTTGAAGTCTGAATAATGATGTAGAGAATGTGTGATATAGGCAATTTTTTTAATTTTGATATAGATACAATAGTGAAGTAAGTAGTTATTGGCTGATTTCTATTTTTATACTTACCCCCTATTATTTGTTTAAGTTATTCTACAAACTACAAATAAAAATAATATTGTACTTACATAATGTTTTTTTCATCCTTTTTAAAATTAGTTGTTCTAACATCAACAAATCCAACAGGCGCAAATACAGTTTTCATTTTATTATCTCCAGCAAAAAAACTTTTTTTAAGATCTTCACCTGCCACTTCTTTTATATTTATAACTTTATCCGGGCCTAAGTCTATATTATCAATTTTTTGAGCAACCTATCGCAAATAGCGTTAAAATAATACATTTTTTATATTAGTATTTGTTACCTTTTCTAATATATCTTCATTGGATATCCCCTTTTCAATATTTCCCGAGGTATCCATAAAAACAGTCTCTTCTAGAGCATCTACAGCGCTCTCTATGTCTTCGTTATGTTCTGGAAGCGCCTGATCAACATTTTCAGCATTAATATTGTACAACTTAGAGAAATTATTAATGTTAATAGTTCCTTCTTTTGTTTGACTTTTCCCGTGACTTTTGAGAAAACGAAAACGATGACGAATATTTGGAGAGTGTAATTTCTTATCTTTGTTTATGGAAGGCGTGTCATCATCGGAAGACATTTCCACTCCTACAAGATAATTTACTGGCCATTAAATTTTATTTTATGTTTTGGAAACTTTTGCAACCTTCAGTTGTAGAGATAACACCACAAGTTTTAGATATACTACTTTCAGACTGGTCCTCAGAGTCTGACAAACTGGAACTATCTTTGTTGGTAGGGTCTTTTTCTGACTTTGTCTCTTTGCTAGACTTTAGTTCAGATTTTGATTTGTGCAGTGGTGAACCTTCATCATGTCTAGCTTTAATTTCTGTAATTTTTTCTTCAACACTTTTAGTGATTTTTCCCTGTCGATAAAATTCTCACATAAAAAATTAATTGTTCGAAAGTTAAAAAAATACATCTAATGGAAAAACCGACCTTGATATCTGAAAAAAATCTCCATGGATCACTAGGGGGGGAAGAACTTAAACTTTGTGCTGACACATCTATACTAGTGGATCGTTTCACTAATTTTGGGAATAATTTTAAAGGACTTGTATCTTGGTCACCTAAATATATAAATAAAATTCAAACGAGTGATGAGGTAACTACGTTATTTCTTCTTAATATAAAAATTGGAAAGGTTTATAAACAGTATAAATATCAATTCAAAATGGACAAACATTTAAAAATCATAAGGATGTATTAGTTTTACGATTAAGGAGGTACAGCGTGACTAAGCGCTCTGAAAAGTTCTGTATCGGGTTTTTGGTTTGATATTTTTATTCCATTCTTTACAAAATACTTGTTTAAAGTTCTAAAGTACATTTTTAAAATATCTTTGTCCATACATAGAGTGATTGAAACATATTTTCAGCTAAAATTGAATAATCAATTTGCTATTAAATTCCCTTTCCAAAAGTAACTTGTGTCAAATAATCATATTCTTTACAGAGCGGTTTTGAAAATATTTTTTCAAATATAAGTTTTTAGACCAAATTTTCTTTCCATTTAAGCTAAGTTACATTCTTTAATAACTGTAATTAATTAGTTTATAATATAGTTTTCTTTCACTATATTACACGAAATATACAGAGTGTTTCGGCCCACTTATCCACGTTTTATTTTTCTCCACTATTTCAAATGGATCACACTGTATTTTATGACATAAATTATGTTCATATCCAATATACATATTTATAACACTAATTTTCTGTTTTATAATGATAAATTCCAACAGCATCAGTACAATAACATATATTTATTTTTTTGCCAAGTAAAAAATTCATTGCACTTACCTAGATTTTTTCAAATAATAAAGAACCACTGAGGCAAAATCATAAAAATTAAAATATTTAGGAAAATCTTTGTCTGAGGACCAACCTTAATAATATTTTGAAGATATGTAAATTCCCCATTGAACACCGGAAAAATATACTGGGTGTTCCAAATAAAGGAGTAACTTGCTTTTAAAAGTGACTAATGTTCTATATTAATTTTGTCTCACTGTATAACTTTTCGGGTCAAATTTCACAAAATATGAAATATTTAGGTATATGCTTCTTTAATAAAACTCACCTTTATTTTTCTCCTGGAATCCGAAAATCAATTAATATATAGGGTGTTCCGTTACAAAAAACATAACTTAGAAATGTAACTTTTTTTGGGGAATTAAGTGGCAAATCCGCTATGCTTAAAAGGATATACAATATGCCATTTAAAAAAATACAACTTTGGTTTGATATGTCATTTTACAAAACCTATTTGAGAAAAAAGATTACTGGATAGTAAAAATTTCACACTATAAATTTATAATAGACCTTTTCAGAACGCTGACTCATCCTGTAAAGTTCAAAATGGGTAAACATTCAAAAATCATAAAGAAATTTACATGAGTTATCTCTATGTGTATGTATATTTTTGGAATGAAAGGGTCACTCTGTATAAGTTTAAAATAGATAAACATTCAAAAATAAAGAAATTTATGTGTGTTATCTCTATGTGTATGTATATTTACATTTAAGGAGGTGTATTTACAATACATAAACATCATTATTTTTGACAAAAGTTCAATATGTTTCAAATCATTTAAATCCTGCTATACAAACAATTTTCATTATTATTTATTTTTCAGAAAAGATAAAAGGTACAAGGGTAAAATATATAATATACATATAATTAATTTAACATTTTATAAATGCTTACTTGAACTTGACACCAGGTTTAAATTCTCAAATTGGTGATTCTTCTCATCTGAATTTGGAGTATCATCATCACTAAATCTCAGTTCTTCAATTTGCTCAGCATTTGCATGAAACTTGATTGATATTGATGGTACAGAAGTTGTTACAGGTTTTCCTAAAAACATCAGTAACAATCTAAATAATTTTTACTAAAATATTTTATATTAAGTAATTAGAAACTATTCTCAAAAAACATAATCATACAACCAATATATAGATTCAAGAAAAACAATTGTGTAATAGCAACAATGAATTCAAAAAAAAAAGAAAACGAACTGGGTGCATACTGTGCATAAATACAAAATTAAAAATTAAAATACTAAAAAAAGAAGGAACTTAAAACTCTTGCAGACATATTACTAATAAATATTTGAAGAGTCAAGCAACACATTTACAGTTACCTTTTAACATCGCCAAAGTAATTTTGCCATCTTTTTTGGATGTCATTTTATTAAGTCAAGTAAACTAAGTTACTAGTAGGAGACACTTACAAAATAGAAGACGCATACAGCTAGTAGAAACGTTAATTTTGCTGAAATGACAAGTACTAGCATAGAAGCACACCAATTGATCAATAATAAAGTTTCACTTAAACAAGTATAAGCGGGTATTTTTCTTTTTTAAATTACATAAAGTGAAATGTTACAAATTTAGTACGCACCTTTTTTTGAATCCATTGTTTAAATAGCTATAGGTAAAACCAATGTAAAACACATGAACAGGTACGATTTAAAATTTTAGTACTAATTGATGCTTATTATATGTGCACTAAAGTCATTTTAAGAAAGCAACTATTTTAGTAAATGGTGTAGCAAACATACTTCAAAGTTTTTTTTATAAAACTGATGCACACAACTTTTACTATCTTATTTTAATTATTCTTATTTCTAATTTCTAATCGATTGATTCATAAATGAAAAAAATCAAAATCAGCTGACTGTCAATTTGTAGAATCCTAGTCATATTCTAGTAGAATTTGCGTCATATATATTATGCATTTTCAGATTTCTATTAATAATTTTTTATTCAAAGAATAATTACAGTGAGAAGTTTTATGTACCACATAGACAAGCACACTTTTACATAATTCACTACTTCACAGATTCACTTAATAACTGGTTAAAACAATTTTTATAAAGATATAAAAAAATCATATATATTACTCCAAATACCACAGATTATAAATGAAATTTGCTGAATCAGATAAACAGG
The DNA here is from genome assembly GCF_002938485.1 of Sitophilus oryzae. NCBI lineage: Eukaryota > Metazoa > Arthropoda > Insecta > Coleoptera > Curculionidae > Sitophilus > Sitophilus oryzae. The sequence goes on along the minus strand of NW_022146254.1, from coordinate 7,897,436 downwards.
GATGGGGTTATAAAAATTTTGTTGATTTACTTGTAAAAAACAAAATAGGTAAAGGTGTGGATCCGGTGGCTGACCTTGAAGCCTATATTTGCTGCATTTGATCATCGATACTACGCAAGCGCACATCGTCGATATTGCCAAATTGCACTTTATTTTCGAATTATTTGCAGTTGAAAATTTTCTTTTCAGTGTTAATCAATAATAATACAAATTCTCTAATTAATTTTATAATTTCAGATTTATCTTGATATCCAAACTTAAGGAATAATATATAAAATTGAATATATAAAATTGTAATATTAATAACATTTATTTATATATTTACATTAGAATTAAAAATTATCATTTACGAATTTTTTCTTAATGGTTTTAAACTTATTAGAATTATTTTATTTCTTTCAAGTTATTTAATTTCTAGTTATTTACAGGCAACAATAGTTCTGATTATATGTATTGATGTATTGAGTGTACTCCCATGACGAGTCTTATAGAACAATACACGTCAATGGGAGATAGAGGTAACATTTTACCTATAATGTTACTAATATAATATACTTTGATTATAATGTTTGTATCATAATTTCTTAAAAATATCAAGTTAGTGGATTAATAGCAATTTTAGACATATATTTTATCGAAGAGTGTGGTGATAAGACTAAAATAAGCTTTATGTTTTATCTTTAATTTCTCTTTATAAGGGAGATGGTTTGTGTCGTAGAATTACAGTATTTAATATCGTGTAGTTTGATATTCTTTTCTTAATTTACTGTAATTTTTTGTTTCCTATAATGCCAAATGTTGTCAATATGGTGAAGGTTGAGTTTTTATCTTATTAGTTTTATACCTGTGTTTATACAAGACCAAATTAAGACTTAGTTTGTGATTTATTAAGATCTTTCTTATAATATTTGTTATGTCTTAATCTTAATACTATATTATGCTTTGTCTGGAAAATAAATGTTAAATATCTTAATTTTGCATATCCTATTCCATCCTTCCATTAGGAAAAATATGGTTTATAAATCATATTTTGCTAAGAAAATCACATAAATTAGGTGTAAGAATAAAGAAATCTTAAGGTAGCAGAAAAATTAATGCAATATATGTATAAGCAGGATTAAACAAGGTAACTGTTAATGTTGCTGAAGCTGATTCTACACAATTTTAATTACGGAGGCTAAAAGGCCTTTTAAGGCCTCCGTAGTTTTGATGGAATGTTAAAAAAACTATTATGAACATGACATGAAGCTACAGCATTTAAAAATTAAAAAAAAAAGAAAAAACTTGGACACATCCCTTTTAATTTCCCGAATTTTTAATAAAGCCCTTTTTAAACGTAGCATAATAATCTAGAGCAATTTGATTAATTATAGGAATCTAGAGTTTTATTTCTATTTAATTTTATTGACTATGAAAATACATAATAAGCGTTCACGTGTTGTGCGAAATATTAAAATAATAATATAAATAATGCCGCGTACTATGATTGAAAAAAAATAGCGGCAGCGATGAGTCATGTAATGTAGTTTATGTAGTTTTTAAAAGTAACATGTAGTTTTCCGAACCCTGGCGATGACTATGAAATAAAGATCGTTCTGTTATTTTATATGGGAAATGTCCTCAATCGTTATTTCCCAGCCAACTGGACGCCGTTTTTTTGATCATACGGTATATATTGACAAAAAAACACTGAAAAGCATATATTTGTTTTCTACTGAAAATAATTCCAAAATAACTTGCAATCTGGCAACATCGAAGATGTGCGCATGCGTAGTGTCTGTGACTATATGCAGCAAAAACTCGTTTCAAGGTCAGCCACCGGATCCACACCATTACCGGAAAATTATTCATAATATCAATACATAGTTTATTAACGTACTTTTCATGTAGTTAATGAACGGGAAAAGACGTAATTTTTGAAGAAAAACTACACGTAGTTAATCAGGTAAATTACGTCTTAGTTAACTACTTTCGAACCCTGGTTACAATGGTAACTTCCTGTTTTCTACATCTATGGTATAAGGCATAGATAAGATAAAACATTCTTTGACGTTGACGTTGTCAATTCTCATTTTTCTCTGGCAGTGACTTGCGGATTGTTTTGAAAATTTGGAGAATAAACTAAAATAAAAGATAATTCCTAAGAATGTAAGTATACCAAAAATAATAATACGTAAAATAGATATGGGTATACCTAGATATATTTAACTATGTTCCATTGCAGTTTAAGAATGGTGGAATATTTAAATTGTTAATTTTTTAACATTCAGAAGAGTATAACTAAATTCTTTGTTTTTAGTAAAAATGGAGTCAATAGCTACGGATTCTGGCAAAATTGTTAAAATGGAAGTAGACTATAGTTCTACTTGTGATGAAAAGATTCCCGAATGTGAAAAACTAGCAAAATCGGGAAAACTACATGATGCACTTGATCAGCTCTTGGCTCTTGAGAAACAGACTCGAACAGGGGCTGATATGATATCTACTGGCAGAGTTTTGGGTATAAGACGATAGTTAACAAAAATAAATTAAAGTTTATTTTCTTTAATTTACAGTTGCGATATGCCAAATTTGTAAAGAAGCTAAAAATTGGAATGCCTTAAATGAACATATTGTGATGCTTACAAAACGTAGATCCCAATTGAAACAGGCTGTTGCTAAAATGGTTCAGGAATGCTGTTCTTATGTCGATCAAACACCAGACAAAGATACCATGATAAAACTAATTGATACATTGAGGTAATAACTTTTATTATTTAAAATGTATAGAATATAAGTTGGTATTTGTTTCTTATAGGCAAGTGACAGAGGGAAAAATTTATGTAGAAGTTGAAAGAGCTCGCTTAACTCACAAATTGGCTAAACTCCGTGAAGATGAAGGTGATATACAAGAGGCTGCTAATATTATTCAGGAACTTCAAGTAGAAACTTATGGTTCTATGGAGAAGCGTGAAAAAGTTGAGCTAATATTAGAACAAATGCGATTGTGCTTGGCAAAACAAGATTATATCAGAACTCAAATAATTTCCAAAAAGATTAATACGAAATTCTTTGAGGACGAAGGAACACAAGATTTAAAATTAAAATATTACAGGTAACTTGTTTTATGGAGCGATTAAACTTTATTCAAAATTCTATCTTTTAGATTAATGATGGATTTAGACCAGCATGAAGGATCTTACTTGGCCACGTGTAAGCATTACAGGGCTGTTTTAAACACGCCAAGCATACAAGCATCTCCCGAAGAAAGGCAAAAATCAGCTAAAGCAGTAGTATTATATTTAATATTAGCCCCCTATGATAATGAACAGGTAAGAATTGTTTGTTGGAATCAAAAAATATATGTATAACATTCCATTTAAGAATATATATCTTTAGTTTCAAAATATGTTGATCTGTAGACTGCCAAAGTTATTTTTAAAATGTGCACTATTATTATCCATATCCATATACTTTATAACTAAGGTTGGAGTGATAATATCGAGCCAGACACAAAATAAAAAGCTTTTTCTGAGCACTGGGTCACCACCCTGTATAAGCAGCGGCGTAGCGTGGCGTGAATACAAGGGGATGTAATAAGCAACTGCAATTAACATTTTATTAACGCATTAAAGTTTTTTTTTTTTATTAAAATATTTAATTTTAAAGTTACAAAAATAAAAAATTCAAAAAATGTAACAGGTTAAAAAAATAAAGCAATTTAAATAAAGAATTAAATTTTAGGTACAAAACAACAAATCTGTGAAAGTATCTGTTTGGTTTAGAGATAAATTCGTCCAGTATATGCATATTTCCAAAAACTTTTATTACATTTTCTTGAAATGAAGGAGAAGAACGCATACCTGCTCTCTACTATCGAACCGTTCATCACGATGCGCGACGGTCTTTTTTTATTTTTTTCCGCGGACGATGTGGTTATGAAACCGCGTCACCCATCGACTAAATAGGCGAACGGGAGACGAAATCGCGGCCGGAAAGTTCGCTGACCTCGGCTCGCGTTTGGCGGCGTTCAAGAAGTAACGAGGACAGTCGCATCATCGCGCTGTCGAGATTTTTTAGCGTTTAGCTTTATATCTAAGGCTCAACCAATACACACATTAAATAATTGAAATTGAATTTTATTTGAATAAATTTATTGAAAATTTTAATGTATTATAGATCTCAGTGACTTTTAAATAAACAATATTTTGAAGGGATGCGACGTATCACCCGCTTCAATGGAAGCTTATCCGCTCTGTATAAGTAATTGACATCTTATACAGCTAAAAGACCTAGTCAAAATAAAGACTTAAATTATGTTTTTCCTGAAATAATTTTTGTAATAATTTAATAAAACTAGGCGTGATCTAACTAGTATTTTTATTTTAGTCTGATCTTACCTATAGAGTTATAGCAGACAAAGTTTTAGAAGAAATACCATTGTACAAGTCTCTTTTAAAACTTTTTACTACTCCAGAGTTGATAAAGTGGTCAGGTTTATGTGAATTATATGAAAAAGAACTTAAGTCTACACCAGTATTTAGTGGAGATGATCAAGCTACTAAACGATGGGCAGATCTGAAGTAAGTTTGAATTTCACTATAATATATTTTTTATATACAGGTTGGTCCGAACTATATTCCAGAAACTTCACCAGCATAAATATTCTGCAGATAAAAATGAGTAAAAAAGTTCGTATAAATGTATGCTCTAAAATGTTTAGTTTCGGAAGATACAGGGTGTGGAAGTTTCATTTTTATTTCGATGAAAATTGGTGTCTGGGATTTTTTTAATTTAATTTTTGATTTTGATGTTAACATAACTCCTATCTGTAGGAGGCGCCATCTACATGTGGTTTAACTGTTTTGAAGAGTAATAACTTTTCGTCCGTACCTATGTATATAAAACTGCTGAGAAAAAATACACATTTACGACGTTTTTTACGTAAAAAAGGTCTCTTGGTAAAAATCGCTACGAGTAATGGTTCTCGAGATATTTGGAATCGAAATTATAAATACTTGTCATTATTGACATAAATTAAACATGTTGACTAAGGGTGTATTCCGTTGCTTACCTTGGTTATGGTTTTATGTTTCGTTTCTATTGGTTTCCTGAAAGTTTTCTTATTACGGAACACGGTTCCTGAAAAATTCGGTTATAACTGTCACCAAACTAACCAGCGCGAGAAGGCTGGGTTTTTTGGTTTTGTTTGTCAATCAATGTCATTTATGTGACAGAAATCAAGCAAATATTGGAAGTTCAAGTAAAATTATCATTTAATTTCTAAAATTTGTAATAATTTTTTGTATTTACATCCAAAAGAAATGGAGGTAGGCAGTAAAGATAAATAAATTTCATTAACTAAATAGAATGACTTTTTAGGACCATTTAAACTTATCATGCAGCCATTGTTTCTTAAAGTCAGCTACATTTAAAGAAAACATGAAAAACAAGACAACAAGTAATCGTGAATGTTTTGTAAGCTATAAAAATATAAATATTGATTAGATTTGTTTATTTATTATTGATCTGTTTTAATATTGGACCTGCAAATCTTCACTTGAGCTGTCTAACGAGTTTAACAGTTTATTAATAAAGCACTTTTCAATATTAACCTTTAACCGGCGTTGCGGAGTCCCTGGGACTCTAGTAAAAATAAATTGTTTTATAACTTTCGTATTTGTCGACCAAGCGATGCGCGTCGTCTAGTAGCTTCCTATGGTGATGGTACCCGTCGGATGTTGAGACGACTTCGATCTGTTATCACGGCAAGTGCATCTAACAAACATCTTAGAGTCCGTGGGAGTCCGTGACGCCGTTAGTGTAATGATATCAATTTTGGGACTATGTCTAAGAAATTAAAGGTGGCTAAAGCCACAGATCCTAACTTTGAAGAAACTATGTTAAGATGGTTTGATGAAAGTGAGGAAAAGTTTTCTGACCAAGATGGAGAACCTGAGAGCCATGTTACAACAGAAAATGTTATCACAAGTGATCACGACATGGCGAGTGAGATGTCTGCCAATGAATCTGATGATCAAGATGAGATGGATAGTACGAGAGCTATACTCTGTTTTTTTCTCAGGTAAGATTTCGACAGACGATGACAGAAGAAAAGCAGATGACATCCCATACCAATCTATTTATTTTACTAAAAAAAGTTTCTAATAATTTTTAAGTTAACTATGGATGGGTTTAACCCTTAACTGGTCCGGCGTCGTCTGACAGACTACGCCAAATAATTAACTCATTCTCATTAGTTACTGGGACCGCCCACACAATTGGCGTTCCAGCTAATCCTCCCCCTCTCGGTCAACTACTGATAGTCATATTTATGCCCAAACTGGATTAGTTTTTTAGAAGTTATGGCAGAAGTTACTTAAGCCGTAGTCTCTCAGACGACGCCGGACCGTTTGCGTAAGATTTTGTGTTTGATAAACTTTTGTAAAATATGGCCAGGCCTTCGAAAAGAGTGCGTTTACGAGACTCTAGTTATGAAGAAACTCTATTAAAATGATATGATGAGGACTGTGACAGTGACAATATGACAATCTGCCAGACAAATGCGTTTGACAATGTCAAATATTCCAAGAGAAATATACTTTACAATTGGTAGAATACTTGCAATTCCTGTACAACCAGAACGCGCCCATGGAGATATTCTTATCCCAGAGTTCTTATCCTAGTTAAAGACAATGTTATGTCCTAGTTTAATTATTTTTAATGCTTAGAATGTACGAATTCATTTTGTAAAACATGTTCAGGAAAACAATGAACTTTGCCTCATGCTGTAACTAAAAACCTTTTCTTTAATTTCAGTTTTATAGCTTATTTTTTTTTATATATAGTACTAAAAACATATTTCTATATTGTAATGACTGTTAGTAATTTGGTTTTATTTTTTAGAGCTTAGTAAAAATCTATTTTGTTTTTTTTTTCAAATTTATATGTACCTATGTTATTTTATTTTGTACTATATTTTCTTAAAGTTTATATTAATTGAACCCATTTTTGTCTATATTAGTTCAATAATACATAATATCATATATAATAAAATAAAAATTTCTTATTTTTTAGTTTTTGTGTGTTTTTTTCACTTTTTAGAAGGCGTAGTCCCACAGACTACGCCGAACCGTTTATGATACATATCTATTACCGGACCAGTTAAGGGTTAAATATAAATTCGTCATGCGTCGTCACTTGTTGTTTTTAACCAGTTTTATTGGTTTATTTCAAAAATGACAGATCGTATTTCAATTTTATTGGTTTGACGGAACGATGAACGACAAACGGACGTCGATGCGTATGAACTCGCCTTTAGATTTTTGACGTTTGTCAAAGTCTTGCCAAATTATAGGTTATAATTTTGTGACAACTTTTGTCAAATACTCTGCGTTTTGGACGATGATGCATTTTGATTCGTGTTATTACGTGTGTTTTGTGTCTTTTGAAGTCAAGTGGAGGAAAAATCGAGTGAAAATTAACTGTAGAACTTTGATAATGTTCATTTTGTACAAACTCTATTACTTTTGGTTTGTTTGCTTTTTTTACTTTATTGTGTAAATAATACGGCTGTAAAAATAAAAATATATTTCCTTGTAAGTGTTTAACGATGTATATAACGAAAAAAAATATTATGTTATGATAACACTAATACAGCGCACCTGTATATTTTGGAGTCCTAGGGACTCCGCAACGCATAGAGTGCTAAAATTTCCGACCACGCCTGTTAAGGGTTAAATTCCATTGAAAAGAAGAAGCAAACTTAAAAGCAGAGAATAGGTACATTAAAAATGCATAAAAGATAAATTTTATAATATTGAAATTTAAAAAACGTCAACATTTGACGTTTCCAGTATTTTACCAAACCGTTCCGTATCAAACCGATGTTTTTCAGGAACCGCTCTTTACCGTAGTTTACCGGTCTGGTTCGCCTGGTTTTCCAACGGAATACAGCCTAAATAGCTGTTAGACTGAAATCATAAATTTGAAATGTTTTTGTGGCAAAAGTTCAACAGAAACTGTTTTATCATTATTTTTTCGAAGAAAAATTTATGATTAATTTAAAAAAAAATAAAAAGTTCCCAAATTTATCATTTCAGTCAAATAACTATCTACTCAACATGTTATTTTTTGATAATAATGACATGTATTGATTATTGCCATTCTAAATATATCGAGATAGGTTGCTCCTAGCGATTTTTACAAAGAGACATTTTTTATGTAGAAAATCACGGAAATGTATATTTTTTCACAATAGTTTTATACAGGTACCGATGAAAGGTTATTACTCTTCAAAACAGTTAAACGACATGTAGGTGGCGTCTCCTACAAATAGGAGTCATATTGACATCAAAATCAAATTTCTCCTGTCTTAAAACTCCTAGATACCAATTTTTATCCAAATATTGACGTTACTTCCAGGGATATATCGTTCATATAATATTAACGTTGCTTCATAAATTATTTGGAGAAAATCGAAAAAACTAAACATTTTAGGACATACATTTATACAAACTTTTTTACTTATTTTTATCTGCAGAATATGCTGCCGAAGTTTCCGGAACAGTTCGTACCACCCTGTATATTTATACCATTTGTTTATTTGCGGTTTTAATTTCTGAATTGTTGTAAAATTCCTTTAAACCACCTATACTGTTGTAAAATGTTCGAAAATCTATTATGGAAAACATTCCTCGAGAACGAACGAATATATAAACGAGCAAATGTCTAGAATTTATAATTACCCCGAAGAAAATTGAGTTGAAAATCAATTAGTTGTTTTTTTAAATTTTATTCTGAATTTTCTCGTTTTTTATTACCTTTTTTCTTATTACTTTCCTCGTCAAGCATCAGCACGTTCTCCCTAATTCAATTCTCACCACTTAATAATATGTTTTTTGCCTTTTTACTAGGTCTAGAGTAGTAGAACACAATATACGTGTAATGGCAAAATATTACACACGAATCAAGATAACTCGCATGGCACAACTCCTAGACCTGTCACCGGCCGAAACCGAGGAATTCTTGTCAAATATGGTCGTAAATAAGACTGTCCAAGCTAAAACAGATAGACCGGCTGGCGTTGTGAATTTCCAACAACAGAAAGATCCTAGTGACGTTCTTAATGACTGGGCGAGGGACTTGTCTTCGTTAATGCAACTGGTCAACAAGACGACTCATCTCATTAATAAGGAGGAATGTGTCCACAAACATTTACAAGCTACCAGTGCATGAGAGTATGAGACCATATCGTCGCGATTTTTTTATAGAGACAGTGTGTCTTATTTTTAGTAGTGTACTTTAACTTAAGTTATTTCTACTACATAAATTCAAGATATTAATTAATATGGATTTTTTTGAAGTGTGGACGATATGATTTTTTTATAAAATTTATTGTGTTTTACTGACCTTTTATTACATATAACATCTACTAATCTAATACATTTTGCCTCTGTTTAAAAGCATATCTATTCTGAGAAAACATAGTATTTATTAAAGAATATTTGAAAATATTAATAGCCAATTTTTTCAACACATAATAAATAAAACTTAAAAAGTAAGTATTTTTGTTCGAATTGTTAATTCAAAACGAGTTAGGTGTACATACCGGGTGCGTTTCTTATATAACTAATATATAACTTTTTTATTTTTTCAGATAAAGACGAGATTTGGTGTGTTAATATATGACATAAATTGGGATTGACTGACGTATTCAATAATTACTGTTTTCGGTCACTTCCGGTTTCAACGGAAATGACTACTTACTAACTTTCTACTACTTAACTTTTGATTTTTAAATGGCATCTTCGGTATTTTTTTACTTTATTCAATAGAAAATGACACTGTGAATCTAATTACATATCATATGTCAACTTTTGACATAGTCACTCAAAAACAAATTGTATTTTAAAATTCAATCTAGAGTACCGCGGAATTGTTAAAAACACTAATTTTTAATCAAGAAGCCTTGGAAAAATACATTTGATCGTCTAATGTTTTTAGTGTCTTGTCCTGGCCGGTTAAAAGATGCCTAAATCGTATTTTTAATAATATCTCAATTTTTTCAAATGGAACAAGGGTGGCTCATTAGTAGTGATGGAATAACTCGAGCGAAAATTCGCTCGAGTACTCGATTATTGAAATAACCGACATCGCTCGATTATGAACGAGCGATGCAAGTGACGAGTACCAAGCGATCCTAGAATGAAATAAATTGAAATCCGATTTTAATGTGACCTACTCGATAAAAAGCCGAGCGAATTTTCTACATACATTGCAGGTAGCAAATTTATACGACGCCGTATATATGGGTGCGTCTCAAAAGTGGCTCACCCCTATTACTTTTTTATTTTTTTAGATAAAAAATTGAGATTTGGTATGTTAGTATATGACATAAATTAGGAGTGATTGACGTATTCAATTGTTTTCTGTCACTTCGTGTTTCACCGGAAATGACTACAATTTTTGATTTTTAAATGGCACCCTCGGTATTTTTTTACCCTATTCGATAGAAAATGACATTCTAAATAGAATGACGTATTATATGTCAACTTTTGACATATTCGCTTAAAAACAAATTGTATTTTAAATTGCTGTGTTAAAAACACTAATTTTTAATCAAGGAGCCTTGGAAAAATAGATTTGATTGTCTAATGTTTTTAGTGTCTTGCCCTGGCCGGTTAAAATATGTCCAAATCGTATTTTTGATCATATCTCATTTTTTTTCAAATGGAACGAAGGTGGGTCATTAGCATATTTCGAAAAAGAATTTTTTTACGAATAATTTGATACCACACACTTGATACTTCGAGTTAAATTGTCGTTATGAACTGCATGTTACAATTTCAAATAAACCATATGCGAAAATGTCAAAAGTTGACATGTGATATGTCATTCTATTCAGAGGTCATTTTCTACCGAATAAAGTAAAAAAATACCGACTGTGCGATTTAAAAATCAAAAGTTGCAGTCATTTCCGGTGAAGTGACCGAAAACAGTTGAATATGTCAATCAATCCTAATTTATGTCATATATTAACATACCAAATCTCGTTGTTTTATCTGAAAAAATAAAAAAATTATAGGGGATGATCCACTTTTGAGACAATCCGGTACATTTATCCGTTGCGTATCTGAGAGACAAAATTTTACGACCTACATCGACAATGCTTCGAAATAAACTAAATCAGGCGATCAAGCGAATCGCCCGCCGCCAAATACGCTCGCCGCATACTACTTCCCGTTCATTATCGAAAGAATGTGTGCCCTTGCCACCCAGCTTACTGCTTGGCGCTTGACCTTAACGAGTACTTACAACATGCGACGGACAAAAAACCGTATTTTTAAATACGAGCGATATTTCGCTCGAGTGATCACTCGGTTATTGCAATCGCTTGATACTCGAGTACTCGATTATTGAAATTAATCGGTTTTTCCCATCACTACTCATTAGCATTTTTGGAAAAAGCATTTTTTACGAATAATTTGATACCACACACTTGGTATTTCGAGTCAAATTGTCGTTATAAACCGCATGTTACAATTTCAAATAAACCATATGCGAAAATGTCAAAAGTTGACATGTGATACGTCATTCGATTCAGAGTGTCATATGACAGTGTCAATTTAACAGTTTATCGAATAGAGTAAAAAAATACCGAGGGTGCCATTTAAATAACCATCAAAAGTTTTAGTAATTTCCAGTGACACCGGAAGTGACCGAAAACAATTGAATACGTCAATCAATCCCAATTTATGTCATATACTAACAATTTAAATAATATTTAACTACTAACAATTTATATAGTAATTTAAAGTACAGTACGTCTGTCCGTTCTGTAGCCACGGGGTATCCGTGAGAAGGGAAACGATATCTCTCGATGTTATTCGTAAAAAATTATACGACACATCCCAGCAATAAAAATTCGACAAATTTGCAAGTAGCCAATAAAATGAGTGGGCGGAGCGATTTGCGGTGACATACTCGTCAAGTCGACGTATAAAATATATTGCTGTTTATTTAAATATTTTTTTTGTTCGCATTCCTTTCATAGACATAGATCCAGTAGACATACTTTAGTTATTTTCTCTATGGTATCCATGACTTTTGTTCTGTCTCCTCCGTACTTCGATATTCGGTACTTTGTTTCTCAGCGATAGCTCCAACATTGATCTTTTCATTGCTCTTTGCGATATTCTGGTTTTGCTTACAGTTTTGTTGGTTAATATTAGGGTCTCCGCACCATACGTTAGAACAGGTAGTGCGCATTGATTGAATACCTTTTTGAAAGTGTATTCGAAAATCTTCCAAATAGTATAAATACAAATAAGACAAATAGATTGAATACAAAAAAGTAGAATTAACAAAAGATAAAATAAAAATATACAACTCTAGACAAATAAATAGTAGTTAAAAAAATATATATTATAGAATTTAGCGGTTTTAACTGAAAACAATAAGGTTATTAACATTAAATATTTAAATATAAAAGGCAATACGTATATCATCGTTTATTTTTTTCACTCTCTCAGAACCAAATATAGTCAAAATTCAAAATTTCGGGGACTATAAAAAACGTTAATTTCTTTCGAAAAATTGCAGGTCTATTTGCGTGTTTTTTAAACGATATCAAATACCTGCGGTCAGCAGTTGCCAAAGAGTTTTATTTTGACTCACATCCAAACAAATAAAAACAACTTTAAATAGTTGATTATTTTCAATAGTCATCTTCTCTAACATGCCAGTAGTTTGAACACTAGTCGTATTTTTTAAGCGAAGTTTCAGTGTATTATTCGGATTCCCACTTGCTTGTTAGGTACGTTAAATGGGTATGTAACATAAAATTAACGAATAAAGTAGGCTCGCACATTTCCATGTAAAGATGTGATTTCCTAGCGACGCGATGGCTGGCGTCCGCGTCCCGCCGCACTGTAGTTTGTTTCCCTATAAGCGATTCATTATTTTTCATTGATATAATAAAATACAGATTTTGGTCACGTACGTTCATGAAAACCTTAAATGATGAGTAAGTAAAAAAAGTAAGTCGACAGGCTGGTTACGATTAAGCTGTCGTTCCATATTCCGTTTTAATATCGTTGAATTTTTTAATCCCAGTCATTTGTTAATTTGTAGGCAGTGGTGTACGTTATACAATTTTATTTATTTTGAGTTTAAAACCGAATATAAAAATCTGTTTTCTAATAATAATAAAGGTATTATCTAACATACATCACAAGATTTATAAATTACCGATACGCTACTAACGTTTGACACTTTCTGTGTAAGGCACAAAACATATTTTATTTTATCCGAGTTTGGATTTGAAATGCTTATGATCAAAATGGTTGTTTTATCATAATAAGAAGTATTTTAGATCGGAGATATAATATATAGTAGAAGTTATTCATTACCAGTTCAGGCGTGAGTTGTGACCCAGATTTCTATTACATTTAGAAAAAATTAAGTATACCTACCTACGGCACTGTCATTTACAATCTTAATATGCGGATATAATTGCTTAATGAATTTATTGCATCGTAATCATATTGCGAAAGGATTTATTGTTTCACAGATAAATAAATAATTTATTATACTCGCTATAACGAATTTTATTACCACGTGAAATTGTTATTACCACAAATATACAGGGCGAGTCTTAAGTAAGTGCAAATATTTTCAGGGCTGGTAGATATCGAGAAAAGAAACATATTTTTTCTTTACCGTTTTTTCAAAGAAATCCAAAATAACCGAGTTATTTTATTCACTTACGAAAATTTCCAAAAAAAAAAAATTTTTGCTGAAATTTTGAGAACCACTGGATCTTTTCTGGATTTTCTTATTTGTAAATTTAATTTACTACTTATGTTGCCATATTATCAGCAAACTATGTCTTTTAACTAAAAACTAAAAAAAATTCCAAAAATTCGTTTTGTAATTGAAAACCCTATTTTTCTATACCTAATGATAATAATTAATTATTATTGTATATCTCCATTATTATGTATTTTTTTGGATTTTCAATTAATAAATTACTTTTAGATAATATCATAATCTATATTTAAAATAATTGATTACTCTTTTATTTAATGAACGCTAAATATATTCAGGGCGGTCTTTATATTTAAGTACACCGATAAAGATTGTTGATTTCTTTCCTACATAATTTGGAAACATGAGATGTGAACTTATGTCAACGTCATAATATACAGGGTGGCGCCTCTCATACGCCGCGGAGGCTCCAAGGAGAACGACAGTTTGTTTTGAAATGAAATTTTGTGAGAATATGTAGGTTAATTCAGAGCACTTTTTAAAAATATAGAGGAAAAAGAAGTTACATATTATCAAGGTTGTGTTTTTTGTAATGGAACACCCTATATATTAATTGATTTTCGGATTCTGGGAGAAAAATAAAGGTGAGTTTTATGAGAGAAGTATATGACTAAAATGTAAGGTTTTTGACATATTTAACATTTTCTAGAAAAAGAACAATTTTTAAATTACAATAAAAGTTACCTAAATTGGAATTTACCCGGTATAGCCTAATCTGTAGTTAAATTAACTATTGTACTTTAAATGAAATTAGAACTTGATCCAAAAAGTTATACAGGGTTAGACAAAATTAATATTGAACATTGGCCGATCACCTTTAAAAGCATGTTACTCTTTTATTTTAAATGGAACATCCAGAATATTATTCCGATATTCAATGGAGAATTTATGTCTCTTCAAAATACTATTAAGGTTGCCTACCCCTCAAACAAAGATTTTCCTAGATATTTTCATTTACATGATTTGATCTGAGTAGATCTTTATTATTTGATAAAATCTAGGTGGCTGTGATATGTCTGACGTTACTTCATCATAGCTGTCTAATTAGTCCAACTTTAATAACTAGTTATCTTTTTGTGTGAGTTAAAAGAAAAAAAATTCTCAGAAATTTACCGAAAATGCAAACATCCTACATCAGAGAGAATTGATATGATTCTATTAGTTGGTGAATGCAGTGTGCATTCACCAATTATTAGTGTTTACAAAACTCGACCAAACTATTGTCGACAATATGAGAGAAATTATTGTATATATAGGTAGAACTCCACATATGCCTTTTAAAATGAAAATATCCTTTTGAAAAGACAATCATTTTATGCAGTTAACAGGAAAGGAAGCATTTTGAGCATTTGATTTCATCCAGCTAATTTTTGTCACATAATTATAGGTTTATATCTAGTTTTAATTCTATAATAATTAAAATTTGTTTTAAACGCGTTTATTACCGTTGGGTATTTTACTCCACCATCTTTTATTTTTGTTAAATTAACAAAAGGTTATCACACAGACATCTAGTTTTTTTAAAATAATTAAGATCTATTGCCGCAAAATCATAAAAATTAAAATATCTAGGAAAATCTTTGTCTGAGGGGTTAGGTTGGGCAACCTTAATAATATTTTGAAGATATATGTGTAAATTCCCAATGGAACACCGGAAAAGTATATCGGGTGTTCCGTTTAAAATAAAGGAGTAACTTTGCTTTTAAAAGTGACTAATGTTCTATATTAATTTTGTCTCACCCTGTATAACTTTTCGGTTGAAATTTCAATTTGGTTTAACATAGGTACAATGGTTACTGTAATTCAATATCAGGCTATATAAGGTCAACTAAAATTTAGGTAGCTGTTATCGAAATTTAAAATTAACTCTTTTTATTTTCACAAGATGTGAAATATGTCTAAATCTATGGTCTAAATCCTTAGATTTTAGGTATAAGCTTCTTTGATAAAACTCACCTTTATTTTTTTCCTAGAATCCAAAAATCAATTAATATATAGGGTGTTCCATTAGAAAAAACACAACTTTGATGTGTAACTTTTTTTGGGGACACCCTGTATAATTCTATATATTTTTATAAAATGCTTTCAGTTAACCTACATATGCGGCCAAAATTTCATTTCGATATAAAATATCGTTCTTCTTGGAGCCTCCGTGGCGTATGAGAGGCGTCACCCTGTCCCACGAGGTGTCCCAACATTCCGTGAATGGAATATTGGGACACCCGGAATACAATTCGGACCACTCTGTATAGTAACATGTCGAGATGGCTAGAAAGTTTTATACCTCAACAACAATTTTTAAATTGCTCTCTCGTTTGGCGATTCTATTTCATTTTTGTAAGAGCGAAACATTTTTTTTTGTACAATTAATCGCCTCGATTTTTTTAAAAACAACACATTGGGCATATATCTATAGGTTTCTATAAATAAATACATATGCAGGATATCCAACTGCTACGTATTTTTGGAATCAAAATAAGTTCATTGGGTACAATTTACCTCTATACAAAAGTGCTTCGTTTGTCCGCTAGAGGGCATCAAATGTTAAAAAAATAAACTCATTTCTTCATATATTTTAAGAACCGTTATTCCAATTTGAATGAGATTTTGCGTGTCTATGTTTTGGTAAGTGCTTTAATATTTGACTTATTGTAATGGTGAAAACTACCCCCACTCCTAGATAAATTTTAGTATAAGTATTTTCCAACTCCACCGACGACAGATTTTATTTTAGTATAATGGTCCCTCTAGAGTATTTACTACATTTTTTGCCTCTTGTCAAAAAGACCACATCGCATAGTTTTTTTAGAAAAATATTTTTGGGGAATTTATTTTTCCAAAGCAGACCTCTAATAAATATACAGGGGCTTCCGATATTTCATGGACATAGAACAACTACGTAGTTTTTGAATCAAAATAAGTTAGTTGCGCATAATTTACTTATATACAAAAGTGCTTCGTTTGTCCGTTAGAGGACATGCATCAATCAAAAATGAACCCGGAAGTTAATTAATTTAAAATTTATTAATTTTTTAAGCTTTTTATGAAGCTATTGTCAATTATTATTTTTGATACCAACATAAAATTCCATATTCTCGCCATCTAGATTATTCGAGCATAATAGATTTTATGTGCTTCGATAGTTTGATCTGACAAAAAAACATTTTTTGGAAGTCACCTTCTTCGTCGTGGCGTTTTCTTCTTTTTCTTTTCTTTCACTTCCATTTTACGAAAAAAAACGGTCGTTGGTCGAGTTGGAAAAAATGTATGTACTAAAATTTATGTAGGAGTGGGGGTAGTTTTCAGTCTTCCCGTATTTTTTCTTGATTTTTGAGAAAGCCAAATGGTAAAGCACTTAACAAACCAGACACCCAAAATCTCATTCAAATCGGAATGACGGTTCTTAAAATACCTGAAAAAATGTGTATTTTTATGTTTTTTTAAAGTTTGATGCCCTCTAGCGGACAAACGAAGCACTTTTGCATAGAGGTAGAATTAGAATTAGAATAAGTGGGAGGGGGGTTAATCTCTGCGACCTTAGAGATCTCTTGTGTCCCCCTTTCTTGAGTTATAACTCATCATACAGTCCCAGGACTTCCTACGGAGACCCGTGTCCCTCACAGTCGAGGAGCTACGACCCAGGCCGGGTAGACGAAACGGTAGCTTGTGTCGCCTGTTGGGTTTAGAGGTAGGAGGTAGGCTCCCGACCCTTTGCATAGAGGTAAATTGTGTCCAATGAATTTATTTTGATTCCAAAAATACGCAGCAGTTCTATGTCCACGGAATATTGGGACACCCTGTATATGTATTTATTTATAGAAACCTATAGATATATCGTCCTATTGCTGCCAAAAGTCACTAACTAACATTTTTCCGAACAACCAAATTCAATCACTAACTATGTTTTGAAGCGGACTTTGAAGCGGATAATCGATTGCAAAAGTCATTAACTACGATTTCTGGCTATTTATGTTTTATTTTAATACCGAATAGTTACTAACTATGACATCTTTATGCAATGCAATTAATCTTTAGACGCATTTTTCTCGGAAGTAATAAAAAGTAAGTTAGTGAATTTTGGCAGCAATGGGACGATATGCCCAATGTGTTGTTTTTAAAAAATTCGAGGTGATTAATTGTACAAAAAAAAACATTTTTCGCTCTTACAAAAATGAAATAGAATCGCCAAACGAGAGAGTAATTTAAAAATTGTTGTTGAGGTATGAAACTTTCTAGACATCTCGATGCGTTACTATACAGGGTGGTCCGAATTGTATTCCGGAAACTTTGGCAGCATATTCTGCAGATAAAAATAAGTAAAAAAGTTCGTATAAACGTATGTCCTAAATGCTTAGTTTCGGAGATACAGGGTGTAGAAGTTTCATTTTGTTTCAATTTTTTCCAAATAATTTCTGATGTAACGTCAATATTTGTATGAAAATTGGTGTCTGGGAGTTTTTTGACATGAGAAATTTGATTTTGATGTCAATATTACTCCTATTTGTAGGGGGCGCCACCTACATGTGTTTTAACTGTTTTAAAGAGTAATAACTTTTCGTCCTTACCTGTATAAAATTACTGAGTGAAAAAATATACATTTCCATTAATTTTTACGTAAAAAATGTCTCTTGGTAAAAATCGCTACAAGCAACCCTTCTGAAGATATGTACTTAGAACGCTTAGAACGGAAATAGTCAAAACATGTCACTATAATGACAAAAAATAAACACGTTGAGTAGATATTACAAGGATATTAGTTATTTGAGTGAAATAATAAATTTGGAATTTTTTATTTTTTTTGTTTTGTTTCAACTGTTTTGAAGCGTAATAACTTTTTGTCCGTACCTGTAAAAAAAAACTACCGAGCGAAAAAATATACCTCTCTGTGATTTTCTACGTAAAAAATATCTCTCTGTAAAAATTGCTACGAGCAACCGTTCTTAAGATATTTAGAATGGAAATAGTAAATACATGTCATTATTGACGAAAAATAAACGCGTTGAGTAGATAGTTATTTCAATGAAATAATAAATTTGGGAAATATTTGTTTTTTTTTAAATTAATCATAAATTTTTCTGTGAAAAATGTTGATAAAACAGTTTCTCTTGAACTTTTGGCACAAAAACATTTAAAATTTATGATTTTAGTCTAATAACTATTTAGTCAATATGTTTAATAATTTATGTCAATGATGACAGGTATTGATAATTTAGATTCCAAATATCTCGAAAACCATTACTCGTAGCGATTTTTACCAAGAGACCTTTTTTAAGTAAAAATCGTCGTAAATGTGTACTTTTTTACTCAGTAGTTTTATACAGTTACGGACGAAAAGTTATTACTCTTCAAAACAGTTAAAAAATATGTAGGTGGCGCCCTCTACTAGTAGAAGTCATATTGAATCATCAAAATCGAATTTCTCGTCAAAAAACTCCCAGACACCAATTTTCATCCAAATATTGACGTTACTTCATAAATTATTTCGAAAAAATCGAAATAAAAATTAAATTTCTACACCCTGTATCACCGAAACTAAGCCTTTTAGGACATACATTTATATGAACTTTTTTACTTATTTTTATATGCAGAATATCCTGTGTAACCACCCTGTATATTAGCGGGCCAGCGCACTGTTATTTATTTACATAGCTATGTTTGTGCCTGTTATTTTTGGGAAGTAACAACCTCAAGTAACAACAGTTGTATCTGATAATTTAACTCTGCTATCCCGATTTCACACGACAATCCTTGTTTATAGTTTATAAACAATGGTATACTTAATATGCTACCGTATGATCGAGAAAAAACGGCGTCAGCGATGGCTATGGAATGAAGATCGCTGTCATTTTATATGTAAATTTATATGGGAAATGTCATTGATGTTCATTTCCCAGCCAACTGGACGCCGTTTTTTTTCGATCATACGGTACTTCCAGACCTGTTATTCTATGGAAGCAATAACAATTTTTGAGAACAGTTATTTATAAATAAGGGTTTCCCAAATAAATGAAATAAAAATAACAACCTACATACCTAGAAAGGTCTAAGATATGTCTTCATTCTTCTCATTCTTATACAATGTGATCAAAACAAAAACGGCGTCAGCGATGGCTATGAAATGAAGATTGCTGTCATTTTATATGTAAAATTATATGAGGAATGTCATCGATCGTCATTTTCAAGCCAATTGAACGCCATTTTTTCCGATCATACGGTATATTCCTTGCTATAGAATAAGAAACACCCTGTATATTGCTCTTGTTTTTCTGAATAGCAGCTGAATAGATAACAATTTTTAATGCTGTGCTTTCAAATATTTGTTATTATTATTACTGGCTATATAATCTAAATTGTTTTCACAAGACTATTTTCTTGATATCATAAGTAGTATAGGTATTTAACTAGCTGCTTAATTATAACTGATTACAATATAAAACCACATTGCACATGGTTGTTTTTAGAATCATTTCTCTAATCTAATTTCATTCATCATTTTAAATTAATCTTTTAAATAGAACGGGTTAGTGAGTTAGTGATTTATTATTTACTACCTATTCTGTGATAGTGTTAAGTCTTAAGTCGATATATTTTTAATAAAATATAAAATAGGTGTAATAGGTAGTAAATTAATTTTCAAACATGATGTAAATATTCCTTATAATTAATATTGTCAACAGAAACAGAAAATGTTTCATCATAGAGTTTTAGACTGGTTTTTATAGAATACATAAAAGGGCCTTACGCAATAAAACCAGTTAAAAAGAGGGAGCTTAGCTTTTGAATAATACGTCTCGTCAAACTAAGGTATGTAGTTTTTTTTTCACGTGTGATAGTAAACCGAACTTCTTAAGGAAAGATAATTACATTTTTTATTCTAAAAAATAATTCAAGGACAGGATGGACATGTGCTCTTGATTGGAAATTTCCAAAGAAATTTCAAAAGTGACAAATGACATAACCTAACTTTTGAAGTAATAGTTTATAGTTTTTAATTTTAATTATTTTTCATATTTTCTGTATGCTCTGGAAATAATAACATATTAATTTATATAGTAATGCAGATCTATGTTTATTCTACAATATTTAGGAATCTACTAAAGGGCTACTAAAGATACCTACAAATATTGGCTTGAAAGTGTTGTTACTTGATAAGTTAATTTAAAAATAATTTTATATTAACTAGCACATGATTATGCTTCCGAAGGATTACTTTATTATTCGTCTAACCGAGCGACCGTTCAGAAAATGTATTAAAGCTATTTCTGATAGATGGATAGGCTATCAAGAAGATCGCCAACTTCTACAAATATATGCTCAAGAATATGCCACTACTTAAGTTATGTAACAGTAGAGCCATCATTAACACTGTATATGATGGCTTTTATGATCACCTCAGTTATAGAACAGTCACTTTTTGTATACAAAGCTTGCAGAGTAGACCACGGTTACAATGAAACCGTATGCAGAAATATTAGCCAACCAGAGTATTCAGATATAAATAAGAAAGTTCAAGTAAGAAATAAAACTATAGTAGGGTGATTATCCCAGTTTTATTTTATATAACTTTTGTATTTTTTTTAGATCACTGTATCTAATTTTATATTGTGGAATAATGTAGCCGGTCACGCAGGCCAAATTATTTTAGCTTTCTTTATGGGAGCATGGTCTGATAAACGTGGTAGAAAACTCCCTCTTATAATAGGACTAATTGGAAAACTTTATTATTCTGTGATGATTGTAGTAAATTCCTTAAAACCTGACTGGCCTGTCATGTATATCGTTTATACAGCAACTTTACCAATGACAATTACAGGTAAAGCCCAGTTATATTTAGTATAATCGTGATACCGTATTAAAATCTAATCCATTCATAGGTAAATGATTTTAAATTTATTCTAGGAGCTGATGTGGCTATTTTTGCTGCAGCCTTTACTTATCTAGTAGATGTCAGTAGTAAAGAGAATCGTACTATTAGGGTCACATTACTAGAAGTATGCTATTTAGCTACAATGCCAACAGGAATTGCGTTAGGTTCATTTATATACAGTAAAGTGAATCAATCCTATACAATAATGTTTATAATCAATGCAAGTTTACTTGGTGCTGCCATTCTGTACTCTTTTGTGAGGCTTGAGTGGCAAACTGCAGCTAACCAAAAGCCCCTTATGGAAGTTAAAAACATTCTAACAGATTTTTTCGATTATAATCATGTCGTAGACACAGTAAAGACACTGTCTAAAAGAAGAGAAAATAAGAAAAGAAGAATATTGCTGATGCTGATTTTGATGATGGCTTTATATACATTTCAAAGAGATGAAAGAACCGTTACTTTTTTGTACTGTCAGAGAGCTTTTAATTGGGATGTCAGTCAATACAGCACCTTCAGAACATTTCAAAGTGCCCTGCAAGATTTAGGCTTGCTTTTTGGAGTTCCGATTTTGAGCAAATGTTTGGGCTTTAGAGACAGCATAATTGTCATGGTTGGAGCTTTTGCTCATTCTTGTGCAAGGGTGTTTTATGCTGCGGCTATTGACACATGGATATTTTATATTGGTAAATAAATTTTAGATAGTAGGCATCTTTGTAAGTTTTTATGTATTTGTTTTATAGGTGGTGTCTTTGCTGCTTTTGGTCCTATAGTAGCACCAGTAATAAGGTCAATGGTTTCTAAAATTATACACATATCAGAAAAAGGTATGCTGTATTAATTGTTATTAAATTGATATATTTTTTTATTGATATATCTACTGTAAAGATTGAGCCTTTATGATTTATTCATTTAAGTATTAGACATTTAAAGTATTGATACATTATAATTTTTAGGCAAAGCCTTTTCTGTACTGGGTGTGGCGGATAATGCTATTCCTATAATATCTGGTGTTCTTTACAGTAAGTTGTACAGTCTTACTATAACATCGCATCCGGCGGCTATATTTTATTTGACCATTGGTTCTCAAATTGGTGTATTTCTTTTAGTGTTGTAAGTATTCTTTAAAATAATACCTATAATATAGTATTAAGCTTTTGATTTTCATGCATTTGTTATCCGTTGATACGATGGTCCGACGGCTCTTTGATTAATCATAGTGTTTTCGCCGTCACTTTTCAGCCGTATTTTTTTTACTCCAGCTCTTCAATGGAGGAAGCTAAAATAAATTAACTATTCGTACGATAACGCATAGATAAATGAAACAAGTTTAGATTGGAAAGTGCCCATAAGGACAATGTAAACACTATTTGGCGCTATTCTTGCAACGGTCGCGACCCAAAACTTTTGAAAATTTCGGAGCGGTTCGGCTTTTTCCGGAATTATATCGCCAAATATTGTTTATTCAAATTTATTATTATTTTCGTTTACTTTTATAAATAAAATACAGTGTGTTGCATACAAGAAACTTTATTTTATATAAGGACGCATGTATGAAATACCTATGAAATATTGGAAACCGACGTTATGCCACGATCCACGATGGTTTTTGCAGTTCACAGTTCACAGCACAGCTTTTTAAGTTTTTAATGCCACTTTTTCACAATTATCACCGGTTGGAGTAAATAAAACTTGAATTGAACTCACAAGATAGCAATAATTACTTTGAAAATGGACGCTATAAACACTTTTCGGAATTAATTTAATGAGAGCGACTTTGAAGATTCTGACTTTGACAAGAGAAAATTATTTCTGTTTTTGTTTGCCGTTGTTCTATCGTTGTTCTTAGCGACCGCTATAGTAGCGCCAGATCGCGTATAACGGTCGCGACCCAATATAATTTCGCGAGTAATTTCGCGACCCAAAATTTTTACGGGCTTTCCAATCTAAACTTGTTGCTAACTTGTTAAAAAAAAATTATCTATGCGATAACGGACGTTTTGACACTTTTTTGACAAATTTAATCTAACCTTAATAAAAATACCGTATGATCGAAAAAAACAGCGTCCAGTTGGCTTGGAAATGACAATCGATGATATTTCCCATATACTTTTCCA
The DNA here is from genome assembly GCF_002938485.1 of Sitophilus oryzae. NCBI lineage: Eukaryota > Metazoa > Arthropoda > Insecta > Coleoptera > Curculionidae > Sitophilus > Sitophilus oryzae. The sequence continues at coordinate 7,873,643 of NW_022146254.1, read as the reverse complement.
TGTAAAATGACAGCGATCTTCATTTCATAGCCATCGCCGACGCCGACGCTGTTTTTTTTTCGATCGTATTGTTTAAGTAAAACAGCGAAATCGTTATGGAAATGAAAATATAAATTGACACCAACGCATATCTGATAAATGGAGGCTTGAAAATGCAATAAATTCAAAGTCTTTAAATTCCAAAGTTTTTAAATTCAACCAATAAAATTAATATCGTATCATCGTATCGTCGGATAAGGGATGCATGATAATCAACGTTCTCAGTTCAATTAATTTTTCTTTAAATATAGTTTGAATACCATATATGAGGTTTAATTGCCATATTATTATACAATTTGACTGTCATAAACATAAAACTGATGTAGGTTGAAGGAGATTTAAGTGTTAAATAATTAGACAGTTTATACTATTCCTGAAGAATGTTTTTAGTATTTATTTTTATTTTGCAAAGGATTAATGCGAAATTATAAAGTTGTTTAACATGATAAGAAGTTTATAATAACTAAAAAACTAATGAGTATGAAAAAGCAAATATAAATATAAGTATATTAAATAGTGTGGATGTGCCATGATTTTATAAATCGACAATTAATGTCTATCTGACGTTTGTAATCATTTTCTTAAAATAAAACTATGTGCGCGTTCAGGGAACACAGTGGCTGATCGACCGCTGAGAATTTTTATTTTTTTAAATGTTTTTATAAGAACACGGTTGCCAACACTCGAAGTTAGATTACTACTACCCTTGATTATATAAACAAGGCTACTACTCTTACTAAGGTTACTTAGCTAGATTCGATTATTAAAAACCGCTAGAACCCACTAGGAGCGATATTGAAACTGAAATTTTGTCATATTGCCTATTTTTGAATCTTTTGGTGAGGCTCTCATCACGTGATGAGACAGATGTAACGAAACTTTAAGAATATATGATAATTACGTGACTATTGGTGCAAACTTTCAAAAAAATAGTTGCATGTTGCAATTTATGTAATAATTTTTGTGTCAATTTTACTTATTTCTTATTCAAAAATTTAAACTGCTAGCCACTATATGAATCTTTTTCTCGCTAAACCGAAAAAAAACCGCTAGATCTAGCGGGAAAACTGCCAAGTTGGCAACAGTGCATAAGAAATACAAATGAGTTGAGTTTATAATAATATACCGGGTGCCGAGTTTAAAATATAACAAAGGTGCTTCTAATTTTCAAATTTGGCGGCAACACCGTAATGCTGAAAATGTTATGGCGATGAAGCAGATGCATTTATGTAATTGATTGAAAAATTGATTCATTTTTGGAGAAAAATTGTAACAATTGTTCGTTACAAGTTATCAAGTGCCACGACTTTTTGATGAACCGCTGTGATGCACTGTCGGCATATAGAAATGACTATGTCCAAACTTGTGTTATTTATTTTTAGATATATTCATTTTGTTTATAAAGAAGATCAGGCTCCTAATGATCAAGAAGAATCCCAAGATAAATGCCTCAGTGAAGGACAACCTCAAGATTCTACAGAAGTTGACTGAATATGCCATAAATTCTATTTAGAATTATATATATTTTAGAGGTTTTATGATTAACTAGCGTGTGCTAGTATTTAGTGTATTTGTGTAAGTAAGTTCCTAAATGTTTTATTTGTAGGTATTTAATATGCATAATTGTGTAGAGTATATTTTTCTAAAGTAGAATAAAATTCATTTCTATGTATCTGTCAGTTTATTTAGCCATCAGAAAATGTATTACCTTGTTATAGGCTTGCATTAGAATTGTCTAGGAATTTTATACAATGAATGGAGAGGCGATTTCGACAGACAATGACAAAAAAATTGCCAAAAAATAGACGAACTAAAATGACAGATCAAACATAACAATGCCACTCTCAATATTCATTCATTTGTAGATTTTAGTCAACTTATATTAAAATTCTAAAGTTGATGTCAGCAGAGGGATTTTAATAAAAAGTTTTGGTATATCCAGTGTGTGATCAGAGTGCATTTGAATATAATATAGTTTACTTTTAATTAACTCCGTGGTTTTACATAAACCTACATAACATACGATAATGGACGTTTTGACACTTTTTTCACAAATTTAATCTAACCTTAATAAAAATACCGTATGATCGAAAAATAAACAGCGTCCAGTTGGCTTTTTATATGTAAATTTATATGCTAAATGTCATCGATCGTCATTTGCCAGCCAACTGGACACCGTTTTTTTTTCGATCATACGGTACTAGCCCTGGTAACTTTATTTCCGTGGTCTGTACAACAGGTCTGTACTTTAATGCATACGACAGAGATAAATATATAAGACCAGTTGACAGACATATAGACAAAATAAAAAGCGGCATACAGCGTTGCCGATTCGCACGAGACGTAAAATAATAAACGAAGATAATGTATCTAAGCTATTCAGTATGCTCATTTCTGTTAGACAGTGCTGATGCTGATTTTGATGATGGCTTTATATACATATGTTACGGCTAAAATGGAAACTTGTATAGTTTTTAAACTATCCAGCTATTTTACAAACAAACAACACAACAAACACCGCAAACTAACACCTAACCCACAAAACGAGCGCTTTTTGCAAAATAGCTGGCTAGTTTGACAACTAGCTAAGTATCCATTTTAGCCATAGCATATACATTTCAAAGAGATGAAAGAACCGTTACTTTTTTGTACTGTCAGAGCGCTTTTAATTGGGAATGTCAGACAGTACCTTCAGAACATTTCAAAGCGCGCTGCAAGATTTAGGCTTGCTCTTTGGAGTTCGTTTGGAGGATTTTGAGAAAATTTTTGGGCTTTAGAGACAGCATAATTGTAATGGTTGGGGCCAAAATCCGGCAATACCGTATAGAAGAAATGTATCACCCTAACTTTTATCTCTTTTTAATACATTTGATTTTTAATTTAAGCTGTCTACATGACTCTCTTATTTGTTAAAACTCAGACTACGCAGTTTCGATGACCAGATCGGTATAAGAGAAGAATCATTAGGATTTATATTTATCCACGATCTATCGAATTTGTTTAATTTATATTATTGTTTTTATGTTTTTACAATGAATATTGATATGTACTTTATGTACAGTTATATCTGTTATTGATAGACGATATCCAAAAAATGAGAGAAAATACGATATACATCTGAATGAAAATGACAGGTGAGTATTTGCTGTTACTGTCATTACCTACAGTGTCAATATTCTTTCACTGGGCAGATTAAAACAGTGACCTTGATTTTTCAACTCTGTTAAAGATATTCTTTAATTGATTGGTTCCTCTTTGCCATTCAATTAAATTATTATCTAGGTACAGAGAATAACAGCTTAGTAATCAATTTTTTTGGCATAATTAATTTTATTTTTGTTATTAACAAATTTCTGTATAATATCTATAACAATTAAGCATCGGAATTTAAAATTATTTTTTAATTTTAAATTATGAAGGCTAATTTAGTTTGTTTTTTATTTTACAACAATTAAAAATATCTTAATGATATTTTTTGAAAAAGGGTAAGTGAAATAAAGTATGCTCGATTAACTGATATAAGTATTTCGCCTCTCAATTTTTGAAATATAACATACGTTGTGTCCATAAAAAATCATGTTATTCCGGGACTTCAGTGGTGGAGGTCTTGAATTGTTACTTATTCTTGCCCGTAGCTACGTGTTTGTAAAGGAATAGTTATTTTATTGATGTTTTCAAGTAACGCATGGCATTTGTTCATACGTTAAACACATGCCCAAATTTTCTTCAGGTGATGTTTCTTTAACGCTATGTCCAAAATGTACTCCTATAGTAAAAGGGGTGATGCTGCTTTCGATCCTACAGGGCGAATTGCCGGAAGGGCATAAGGTTGAACCACAATGTGTTAAACTACACGTAGACGGCGTCATGCCTAACATTTCGGGCTGAAAGAAAAACAAGAAATCATTAGTACAAAGAACTATAAATAGTAGTCGTGATTAGAGATAGAAAATAGGTTTATAGATTGTTAAGTTGATAATATTGGTGTTAATTTTGGTTTAGTAAAATTATGCATTTTGTGATTTAAAAACACTCGTCCAAAAAGTTTTTTAAAATATTAAGAAGATAATATTCTTGGAAGTAACTTAAAGTATTTTTATATGATTTTTGATGTGAATTAAAGGGCTCGAACTCACTGACGACCAGGTCGTCGGCTGGCCGGATGCATTGCGTTTACAGCTGCGGCCAGATGAACTACTAGTTTCAACAGAGTTGTCTGATCTAACGATTTTTTACGTTTTACCAATTAGAAAATATTTTTTCAGAAAGAATTAAGTTTCAGAAATGTTAAAATATCCGAGTTAACTAAAAAGCAAAGTTGCTATTCATGAGCTTATTAAATAATGTTCTAATATTAAATAATGCATTCAAAATATTCGTGGATTTTTCGTTAATAAATACTTAACTGGTGTGGTATGGAGTAAGTAAAATCTCCAACCCCGACTACACGATAACGTCGTTATTTCCATGTTTTTCAAATCCGCGATGCCTGCTATTCCATCAGTCGTTTCATAACAGAATATTCTACATCCTACGTCTATGTAATTTAATATGTGTAGAGTAAGACATGTAACTCATGAGATCTTCAGCATTATATCAATAAAAGACAAAAACAGTATTGTTCCTAAAGGTGCGTCCAGACTTGAGCATTTTAGCCCGAACGAACCGAGCGCGCACTAACAAGCAGAACAAATAGGCCGAACAAAAAGCATTGTGTACGCACGACCGACAAAAAGGGAGATATTCTGTTTCTTTTTTCTACTGATATGGACTTCTACTGATGGCTCTTATAGACTTTAGAAGTAAACATATTATGGCCACAGTTAGGGCCATCGTAAAAAAAAGGTCGTCAGACACTGGCTCTAAATATAAGCAGGTAGAAAGTTTAGCTTCCAGTTATTTCCATGTTTACAATATAAATTCCTCTTTTTTATTGTTACTGAGAATCTACAACAGTAAATACTTCTATTTTTATGAATGTTTAAGTTACTTTTACTCTTAATTTTTTTTTAAATAATGTACCTAGTCGAAATATAGTCTAACTTTTCAAACAGGGTCCAGTTTGAAAAACGTTAAATTAAATATAATATTTAAAATACAGTTCTCCTCCTTGTACATGACTACAGTACAACTAAAAAAAAACAATTTAATTAAAAAAACAAGTGGTTGTAGAAAAACTTTAAATAATATGATTTTTTTATTTTTTAACATCGAAACTCGAAGGTATAATAACAGGTATCATACCAACCATAAATAGAGTATGTCATATAAAAATGTTTTGAATTTTTAATAGAATCGACCCTTGATAAAAAATGGACTAGATTTAAGTTTCCCTTTGATCCAGTCTGTATACTATTTCTTTGGATTTTCTGCACATGTGCAAAAACTACACTAAAACAATATATCTTATAGAAAATAAAATATTGTGCGTTGAATTTGAGGGATTTCATCTGAAAAATTATTAATTTGGAAGAAAACCGGTAACAAGCAGCAGAAAATAATAATATTTTAGTGCAGTCTACCGGTCGCAACGACCAACGGACGGCCAGGACGTTAGTGTGCGCTGTATCATTTGATTTAATGGTTTAGCAGCGTCCTGGCCGGTGCGACCTGGTCGTCAGTGTGTTCGAGCCCTAAGTATAGTTTAAGTAAGTTAGAAGAATATAATTGCCGACTGGTATAACGTTATATTACGAGATCATCCTAAAGTATTTTACGATTGTCAAATAATCAAAATACGTGATTCTAATATTGCTTTTATTACGATCGGAAGATTTTAAAGTAATACCAAATATTTACTTACTTAATATGATTAATTATCCTAGATTAGGATTGTGGGTTTTTGATATGCTCAATTAGATGATATTAAGAATAATGTACATAATAAACAAATAATTAGATTAAGGCAAAATTTGTTGTCTGTTTGATGTTTGATTAGTGCAAAGATGGAGCATGTAGATATACGACTTAAAACTTTACGTCAATATGTTATAACAGCTGAAAAAGCGAAGTCGAAGTTATAAAAAGTACTACATTTTGCAGGAAATATCAATATAAAGTATGCATATATATACAGGTTGTTAATTTGTTTATTACTCGCGGCAAGAGCTTTATGGTTGAAATATGGCAACCTCGTCCCGCTCGTCGATAGACGACGCGACGGGACGAGTCGGCAGAAAACCTTATAAGTGCTATAACTTTTTTATTTTTTCAGATAAAAAACGAGATTTGGTACGTTAGTATGTAACATAAATTAGGATTGATTGACGTATACAATTATTTTTAGTCACATTTAATTATTTTTAGTCGTCATTTTCCTGTTTTACCGGAAATTACTATAACTTTTCATTTCTAAATGACAGCCTCGGTATATTTCTACTTTATTCACTAGAAAATGACATTCTGAATAGAATGACATACCACATGTCATCTTTTGACATTTTCGCTTAAAGAAAAATCGTATTTTAAATTTCAATCTAGAGTGCCATGGCTGTGTTAAAAATATTAATTTTTAATGAAGGAGCTTTGGAAAAATAGATTTTAACCGTCTAGTGTTTTTCGTGTCTTGTTCTGGCCGGTTAAAAGACGCTCAAATCATATTTTTAATCATATCTCAATTTTTTCAAATGGAACAAGATTGGCTTATTAGTATATTTAGTAAAAGCATATTTTTACGAATAATTTGGTACCACATACTTGGTATTTCGTGTCAAATTTTCGTTATGAACCGCATGTTACAATTTCAATTAAACCATATGGGAAAACTTCAAAAGTTGACATATGATATGTCATTCTATTCAGAGTATCATAAATGAAGTAAAAAAATACCGATGATAAATGCGATATAACATTCGAAAGTTGTAGTCATTTCGGATGAAACAGGAAGTGACCAAAAACAGTTGAATACCGTCAATCAATCCTGATTTATGTCACATACTACCATACCAAATCTCGTTTTTTAATCTGAAAAATAAAAAAGTTATAGGGGTGAGCCACTTATGAGATGCACCCGGTATAGGGACATTATCTTACATTGTTTATATTATACTAAAGTGACATTGAAAATGAAACACCCAGAATAACTTATCTGAGCGAGTCTTAAATAAGTGCAAATATTTTAGGGGTAGTATATTTCGACCCTACAAAAACGTCTATGAGGATTTTTTCGTGAAAAAATGTTGAATATTTTGAAAAAAATTGGATTTTTTGAGTTTTTATTTAAAAAACATAATTTCTTGATAATATGGCAACATTAAGTAGTAGATTACTAAATTTACAAGAAAGAAAACCCAGAAAAGATCCAGTGGTTGTCAGAATTTAAGCAAAAAATCATTTTTTAAAATTTTTAAACTAAATTAACTCGGTCATATTGGACTTATTTGAAAAACGGTAAAGAGAAAATATGTTTCTTTTATTGAGATCTACCAGCTCTGAAAATATTTGCACTTATTTCAGACTCACATTGTATAATAGAACATCAACACCTTATTAGCATTAAGGTAGACTAACTGAGAATTTTGGTAGTTTAATGTTATCAAACTGTAGTAAAAACTAAAGCATCCTCCACAGGTGTTGCATTTTCAATATATTTATCGAAAATATTTAGCCTGACACGGTTGAAATTTTTCTAGTTGTATAATTATTTTTGTTACTAAGTATTCTTATGGTATATATATTACCATTACGAGGTCTTCGGAATCACATGGCAAAACAATTTTGTCATTACACAAATCCAAGGCTCGCATTGTTTCTTCTGTGTCGTCCGTACCTGAACCTTCTTCTACATTAGTATCCGCTTCGGAATCTAAAAATTGCAACAGCATTTATCAATTGTTCAAAAAAAGTCAGGTGAGAATTATATACTTCAAGTAATGTTTGGTAAATAGATACTAAATTATTTTTGAACTTGAAGATGTTAATTACATTTGAAGACAATACAATAGAAAATTACACAAATCAATCAGAATGCATCAACACTTTTTTTCTACTATAGATGTACCTACATCTAACTTGTTATGTGGTTATGTATGCTTTCTAACAGGTTTTCGGCATTTTTCCCCGAATTCATATTTTAGAGTGAAGGTTTGTATTTACCTTAAATCGGTTCTATTTAGCAAAGACATTTTGAAAAATCCTACCGACTGCGCCCGCCAAATAATACGCCCGAGAAGGAGTTATATTAGAAGTAGTTTTTATAATTTATCTAGCAAATGCCAATGAAGTTTTGGTGTAATCCTCACTTGTTCTTAATTATACGTATACCGTGCGTCTCAAAAGTGGCTCACCCCTATAATTTTTTTTATTTTTTCAGTTAAAAAAACGAGATTTGGTATGTTAGTATATGACATAAATTAGGATTGATTGACGTATTCAGTTGTTTTCGGTCACTTCCTGTTTCACCGGAAATGACTACAACCGTTGCTACAACTTTTGATTTTTAAATGACACTCTCGGTATTTTTTTTACTGTATTCCATAGTAACACTCCCAATAGAATTTATTTGAAATTATAACTTGCGGTTCGTAACGAAAATTTGGCTCGAAATACCAAGTGTGTGGTATCAAATTATTCGTAAAAAAATACTTTTTTCAAATATGCTAATGAACCACCCTCGTTCAATATGAAAAATTGAGATATGACTAAAAATACGATGTGAGTATTTTCCAACTGGCCAGGACAAGACACTAAAAACACTAGACGATCAAATATATTTTTCCCTTAAGGCTCCCTGATTAAGAATTAGTGATTTTAACATACGTCACGGCACTCTAGATTGAATTTTAAAATACGATTTTTTATTAAGCGATAATGTCAAAAGTTGACATATGATATGTCATTCTATTCAAAATGTAATTTTCTATGGAATAAAGTAAAAAAATACCGAAGATGCCATTTAAAAATCAAAAGTTGTAGTCATTTCCGGTGAAACAGGAAGTGACCAAAAACAATTGAATACGTCAATCTACGCTAATTTATGTCATATACTAACATACCAAATCTCGTTTTTTTATCTGAAAAAATAAAAAAGTTATAGGGGTGAGCCACTTTTCAGGCACACCCGTATAGTATAAAAAAATTAATTGACCAAAAACAATTGAATACGTCAATCAATGCTAATTTATGTCATATACTAACATACCAAATCTCGTTTTTTTATCTGAAAAAATAAAAAAGTTATAGGGGTGAGCCACTTTTCAGGCACACCCGTATAGTATAAAAAAAATAGCGGATTAAAAACTTCTACGCTAACAAAAAATATATGCCTAACCTAACCTAACCTAACTCCTCTTTGACGCTAGTTGAAACTTTAATATTAGCTTGATTATCTATTGTCCTCAGTTATAAAAGATAGAAAAATACAGGGTATTTCAAAAAACGTGCCATTTTTCGTGGGGAGATTCCTCTCATATAAGATTTATTTTTCAAATTAACATAAGTCTGATTCCGTTTTGATTCGTAGCTACAGGGGGTTAAAATCTTCATTATTTTTCATTATAATTTTCTTCCAAATGCGATTCGAATGAAAGTTTGAAAGTAAAAGTTTCTATAAGTGCGACATATTTTAATGCTAAAAAAGTGTCGACATATTCACCAGGGACGTGCATATGGGTTGTCACTGGAATATTTTTCTAAAAAAAATATGTCCGCCACTGACTGTTTTTCCTCTTATTGGCAATTATAATATAATTATAATTATAAAATATTCTAAATCGAAAAAAAAATGAAGATTTAATTAAACAAAGCAGAATCGGACCCATATTGGTATAAAAAATAAATCTTTCGGCAATTCTTGTTTTTACGCGAAGATTCACGCGAAGATTCTCCCCATGAGAGATGGCACATGTTTTTTGAAACACTTTGTATATAATTGGTTGTGGGTTCTAAAATTATGCGTAATAAAAATGACTTAGTATTATAAATAGTATACCTTCTTCATCATTTTCATCTTCATCTTCTGTGTTGGGTGCTATTCTAAAAGCATTTTCGTGACATGGCTCGTATATTATACTGCACATATCCAGTTCTTGTCGTATACAAATGTTATAATCTTGGTCGGCTAAGTGTCTACCGTTATCGGCAAAATTCATCGTTTGCACGATTCCTGTAGAGCCTAATAATTATGCATTCAATTTAGATTTCCTTAATTTTTCAATAAAATAATTACAATTACTAACCTTGATGATATTGTAAACATCCTACAGGGGCTCGTTCGGTGAAGGGTATTTGAGTAACTAAAACTTCCCAAAATCTGGTCACAGCTTTTCTGCCAAGGGTCATGTTTATCTCGATATCGTACTCGAGATTTTCTACATCGAAATAAACTGTAAATTGAATACTTTAGTTATATTTATAACTAAATGTTGAACAGATCTAAGACTTATTCTTATAGTATATTTTACTGTTTTAATAATTTGCAAATATTGTAATCGCAAAACATTTTCCGATGCACGTCATCAATCATATCGACATTGACACTAAAGTCTATAAACCTGACTAAATGAAATTTTGGCAAAAATGTTTAAATTTGTTGTATAAGTTAAGATACCGAGCAGCTCTTCATTTGACTTTATAGAGCAAATGATTGTAACAGATATTTTATTTAGATTAAAGCTGCAAAAATTAGTTTAAACCGAATTTTATTATCGCAATGTTGGTCACATAGCGCCGTTTTCAGCAAGGTTGTCGTTTATTTTTTGACAATTATCCTAGTAGTAATTCTCATTTTTTCCCTATTTATATACCTATGTTTATCCCAATAATCCTAGAGTAATTCTCATTTTTTCCTTATTTTCATAGTCTTTTTTTAAAAATTGCACTTTTAAGCACAAACAGTTGTTTCAAGAACCAAATCTTCGAGTTTTTTTTTTGTATTGCATTTCTTGAAATTATGTGTTGAAAATATGCTGAAGCATTTAAACAGTCGAAGCAAAGAGCTTGTAGCTTCCCTGATAAACCATTTTGAACAAGAGAGGGTGACAATAAAGGTCCTTTATTACACTTGGCTGCAGTCAGAGAAGTAAGTTTGGTTGATAAGCACATTACACCACTTTCAAAGTTATTTTTACGTTAGTTTTAATTAAATTCTGTGATTATTAGTTTATGCATTAATAGCACCCTTTTACTTGTTATTACCACTTATGGCGTTGTAAGATTGTACCATTGCGATAAAAAAAAGTAGTACAAGAATTAGTACAGTAGTCCCAGATAGAACTCCTGGTCTATAAGGATATCGAGAAGTGGATATCGTCGTCACTATGAAAACAATACAATTATACCACCTAACTTTTTAGGCGTTACCATGAATTTGGTAATAATTGGTAGGTATACGTGGCGAAATAAAAGTATAAAAAATTTACCTACCTTTGAAAAATGTGCAATTATAATATTTTATTATAGACCAGCAGATTAAATAATATTTTGTTGTACTACTTTTTTTGATCGCAATGGTACATCAATAAATAAATAAATAACCCATAATAACGCTTAGAATAATCTTAATAATAAATAATGGACTAGTTTTTGCCAATATGTAATAAGGAAAATAAGCTATAAAACAAATAAATCAATTAATTACTAAAATATTAGTTATTAAATTAAAAATAAAACGTAAACATCTTTAAAAAATTATATAATAAATATATTGTTCGTCACTTTTAAATTAAGTTTTTTTTTTCGTCACTTTTAAGTTAAGTTTTTGAGATTTATCTCATAAATCCATCACAATCTGGCAGCGCTGTCGCTGTCGATTGTCACTCAAAGTTGATCACGTGCATCGGAAATTGTTTTGCGATTACCATATGTGTGAATTTTCCAAAATAATTAGACAATATTTCAATTATAAAAACAAATTAAACTATTTCTATAGAAGTCTAACGGGTGATGCTATGAGCCCAAAGGTATCATCGAGACTCGTCGTGAGAGCTCTGGCATGAAGGAACAGAATTAAATTATACTGGGTGCCGGACCGCAGCGGCATTTAAAGCAAAAGGCAACGAAAAAGCCGATGAACTAGCTAGGCAAGAATCATCGGTCTCCTATCTTGGTCCAGAGCCAGTAATGTACTAAATCTCTGGATCAGGGAAAAGTAGAATGCCCACTGGAGAAACAGACAGGAGATGTCGAGGATCTTCAAAGCAAGTAGGGATGATTTAACATATTACTATAAATGCAGGTGTTCGGTGGCGTAGAGGTACAGCTCTCGTCTACCTATCTCAAGGTTGTGGGTTCGAATCCTACAGCAGGTATTTCATTAGCCGACTATTTTTTAATAAAACAAAAATAGTTTGGGTACCTAGGTCGACTCAGCCTTAAATGAGTACTTCGGATCCACAATCCAGAGGATCCACAATAAGCGGTTGAAGCGTAAGGCTAGCCACATTACTTGTATACCGAACGGCTCTAGCATGGCAAGCTGTATAAGCTTGATACTCCCAAGGCGTTAAACGTTACGGGATGTACGATATACGGGAGCTATTATTATTATTATAAATGCATAAAACATCTTTTGTTGTAGAATTCATTGTATCTTAGACTGAACGCACACAGAAAGAGCAAATCAGTTTTAGTTAAAAACGTTTTTGATAAAATGCGTTTTCATGTGATGCTTCCATGCAAATTAAATAGGTTAACACTGATCAATCGCGAGCGTTGAGACAGGTTTAGGCTCGTTTAGTCACAGTTAGGCTGACCAAAGTCGCGCGCTGGATCGTCGTTTTATCGTTGATTGAAGAAATGAGAAGGTGCACAACCTTACGGGCGATTTCGGGACACAAAACCTGTGCGAGATGTAGCTGGCGGTACCGTCGCGTCGCCGCTAGTCAACCTGTCCGAGATTTAGTTTAGCTCTGTGCCGCTGAGAGTCGTTACAGCGCAGCGGATAAAGAATACTGTACCGCAGTTCTGCTTTCAGTCAACAGAGTGGGTGGTTGCCGGAGACAGTGTTGCCAGAACTCCGGATTAATTCGTAGATTTACGGATTTTGGATACAGTACGTTAATGGGTAGTCAGTACATACGGATTTTCTATCATAAAACAATTTAGTATAATATTATATGATTAAATAAAGAACGGCATCGGAGTTGGCTAGGAAATGAAGATCGCTGTTATTTAATAAAATATTATGGCAAATGTCAATAGTCGGCATTTCAAAACCAAGTAAACGACTTTATACGAACATACGAAATATTCAGTACCTATAAAAGAATTTTTATTTTTGTTGTTTATTCATGTTTAACACGAATAAATTTTCAATACATAAACGTGAATTTTCTAGCCAAATATATTTTTGTAAAACGTAATTCCAGATATTACATATTTTAATATTGCAACAGTGTTGCTTTCAGTTCCACAACGTCTTCGATATGCCTTCGCTAGCCGAATTAGAGAAAATGAGTGTTTTATGCGTTGGCTACAGAACGAGTAGAGGCTCCACCGTACAGCACTTGAGTTGAGACGTAAAGGCAAATCAAATAGCAACATCAGCCTTGTCAGGAATTTGCCCATTAGGTTGCATATCTTCCCAATTCTTTCAATCAACATTTTTATGATAAAACCACTTTAGTCTCGAACCGTTCTCTATCTGCTGCCGTACATATTTGATTGTAAATAAAACATTTTGCTTCTCTTTGAAACATATAATGTTTTTTATGAAAAATAATGTCTTTCTGTGTGCGCTCAGTCTTAGCCTACTCATAGTTACCGTGTTGTCCACTATTCATTCCACATATTTTTAGTTCTCTCGTCGAGGTAGGTGCTGTCATATAAAAAATATCTTGTTCGCATTCTCCAGTATTTCTGTTTGGCTGACCCTAACAACAATAGAAATTATATTGAAGAGAAATAAATTTACAGTAAATATAAAATTATAGACTAGCCGCATCTAACGAGAACCCCAGGCGTGTCATCAATCTTTTGTCGGTGAGATAGTGATGCGTGAAACAGTTCGAAATATTATAAAAATGTGTTGTTAAAGTTTAGGCTTATGAATCAGAAAAGTATCAATTAGTGATGTGTTGGTATTTGAGTAACGCGATTTTGGAGCGGTATTTTTTTGTAACGCCGTGTCGCGCTCAACAACAAATGGGGAACCTGTTACTGAAGAACGACGATCATAATGACGACAAAATTATAAATTATTTATAATTTGCAAATAAATAATTTATAATCGCTCTTGAAGTTAGCTTGAACCGTAGGCATTTTTACGTTTCCTAGACCGTGAACGCTACTGGTTGCGCTGACGAGCTAGGGAATGTACTGCAGGGCCCCACTCCGTTTCCTAGACAGTGCAGAGAGTACGGCGGAAAGTAACGCCTAGCTATAGGCAGTTCTGCAAGAGCACCTGTGGCTCCGTGACTGAGGCCATCGCTTCGTGAGCGAATGGTCCGTGGTTCAAATCTCACGCCGGACCAAAACTTTTTTTGTATATTTTTGCTTATAGCGTGATTTGATTGCATTGGTTTCACTCTTTTTGGTTAGATTGGTTTAGTTATTTGGCGGGTTGGTTAGCGTGGTTATTTGGAGGGTGTTAATTCATTGGTTATATTTGGTGGGATTGGCTGGTTGTTACTAATTTATATTTGTTTTTTAGATATTCATTGATTTTAAGATAAAAGCCCTTTTAGTCCATTTAAATCATAATACTATCGGTCATGGAAGTAAACATTAAAACGTGCTACATGTATACATATTTCTGTATTTATTCATATTTATTAAATAATAGGTGTTTGTTAGGTACTTGTATGTACACATTAAATTAATAATAAGCATTACAACAAATTATTACCTAGATTTTTTTATTACTGTTACTTATGACCTATTGTCAGGAATTTGGAGTATCGCAAGCCATCACGCATTGTTGCGCCCGCTGTCTAGGGAACGGAGTCTTTAGCACTGCGGTCCATTTCCTAGCTCGTCAGCGCAACCAGTAGCGCTCACGGTCTAGGAAACGTAAAAATGCGAACCGTAGTAACCGCATATCGACGTGTTTAGCTCCAGCCGTCGCGATTTCGTCGGTCGCCTACAGTCGCCTACAATAGTTACTGGAACTGTACGTAGCGTCGGGCGATCTCGATGGCGACGGCGACGTGTTCGCTCCTATGGTTCGCTCCAACCGTCGCGCTCCTAGAGTTGTAGTTCCCTGTCGAGTAACTGCTGTAACTGGGCATCGACGCTCGACCTCGGCGGCGCGGCGTTCTACTTCGCTCCAGCGACACTTAGGAAGTTGGAACCTCGATTACAAAATCGCGGTATTTTGGCGCGGTATTTTTCTGGAACGGTCGCTATTGTAACGCGACTCATGTGGAACCGGTATTCCCATCGCTAGAAGGCTAGTATCAATGCACCAATCACAAGCAAGGGGCATTCACAATGCAGTCGTGCCATTGATTACGCGGTTGGTTCTGCTTTAGATGTGTGTGTGTGTGTGCAGGAACTATACTTACCAAATTGAAGTGAATGAAATCCAGTCTAATTTGAGACACATCCTGACTAACTTTTCTAATAGATAATTGGCAAGTGGACATACCGGTGGTAAAGTCTGGATAGTCTGGATTAGCGAAGTACGTGAGATTATTGATGACCTGTTGATTACAAGTTGCTGTGACTAAGAAAGAGAATCAGAATTATGCGTGGAATTAAGTAAATAAATATTAACTTACAAATGCAACACACGCCAAATCCTAAGGCACAAAAACCGTGTGAATTACCCCCTTGAATTCTACACTCGTACGTGTTCATACAGATTCCTGAAACAGTTTCTTCGTTCTTTTTAGTTAGTAAAAATATGTTAGACTAACCTCGTCTTCTACCGTCTCGGGCTCGGCATTCTTCCACAAAAGGTACAGGAAAGAAATTTAATACTAGATTAAAACAAAAAAAATTGGTAATAGAAATCATAAATTAATTGCAAAATAATATAAACTATCAATTTTCAGTTATTGTTTTTTTTTTCGGTGAAAACTTATCACAGGAGGAACTTGTGGATGGAGGAGTACACTTTCGGGGAACTTACGAGTAGAACGTAAAATACCTACTACAGGCTGGTAAAAAAAATCATTTTTTGTACTTTTTCCAAATTGACCTATTCCGTGCTAATCAACAATTAAAATTTGTTTGAGAGATTTTAAGCAACAAGGAGATATATTAAAAACTGTAAAGATAAAAAGATGAATGTTGATAGAGATTATCGAGAAATAGTATATGAAAATGAATTAAATATTCTGTTACAAATGGAAGAAGAAATTCTTGAAGAAATAGTTCAAATATATCGTACCGCAGCTTGGCGAACTTTGAAGAATAATTTGAATAATTTTAAGTCATTTAAATATTCTAAACACTAAGAATTATTTGACGGGGGTGAAACATGTAGGGCATTTTTTCCATTTCGAAATTTTCTTTCTATTGCGAATTGCCGATTTCTTTATTACTTATACCTATAGATACCTATCTGCAGAATATGCTGTAGAAGTTCCCCGAAATCAATTCGGACCACCCTGTATTATTAATTTATTGTATTTAGAAATATTACTAAAACGGACATAAAGTAAAACGGTCAATTTTCAGGATAACTACAAACAAAAAAATATTTTTTTTTATAAAATTTAACCGATTTTGTAGTACTTTATAAATGTATCCATTACAGTTTAGAGTTTAGATCGTTTGCCATCGAATACATATCCTTCAAAAAGCGTTGGTATATTTTGATGATATACCGGGTGCGTCTCAAAAGTGGCTCACCCATATAACTTTTTTATTCTTCCTGATAAAAAACGAGATTTGGTATGTTAGTATATGACATCAATTAGGATTGATTGACGTATTCGATTGTTTTCGGTCACTTCCTGTTTCACCGGAAATGACTATAACTTTTGATTTTTAAATTTATTTTATTTTATTTTATTTACTCATTACAAACACCTATTGAGGTAGCTACATGCAAAGGCCTAAAGAAAACAAATACAATTACAATTACTTAAAACTAGACATGTACTACAAAAGTACATAAAAATAATATAAATAAAACATATATAATAATAAATAAAGTAAATAAGTAACAAAGTACATAACATTTAATTTATAAAATGTGCAATAAAAAAAACAATGAAACCTATCACACCAGATTTGTCTCCTGATGCACCAACAAGATGCGCCTAAGTTCGCCAAACTTAATGCTAAACATATCGGGAATTGTGTTCCCAGACAACATATCATTATAAATGGTAAAAGTAAAAAAATACCGAGGGTGTTATTTAAAAATCAAAAGTTGTAGTCATTTCCGGTGAAACCGGAAGTGACCAGAAACAATTGAATATGTCAATTAATCCTAATTTATGTCATATACTAACATACCAAATCTCGTTTTATCTGAAAAAATAAAAAAGTTATAGGGGTGAGCCACTTTTGAGACGCACCCGGTATATAATGGATGGAGTTGCACTATTTATAGAATAGTAAGCACTATCTATGGATTTTAAGGTACTCTTCAATATATTCGAGGTTAATTTTCTACGTTCGTCTTCTGAGCTATTATAACGGGGCGGGGATTCACTTGATTGTGTGAGTTGAGTGTTGTTTTAATTATAACCCTATAACTTTTTTATTTTTTCAGATAAAACAACGAGATTTGGTATGTTAGTATATGACGCATTAATTGGGATTGATTGACGTATTCAATTGTTTTCATTCACTTCCGGTTACACCGGAAATGACTACAACTTTTGATTTTTAAATGGCATCTTCGGTATTTTTTTACTTTATTCGATAGAAAATGACACTCTGAATCGAATGACATATTATATGTCAACTTTTGACATTTTAGCATATGGTTTATTTAAAATTGTAACATGCGGTTTAAAACGATAATTTGACTCAAAATACCAAGTGTGTGGTATCAAATTATTCGTAAAAAATGCTTTCCAAATATGCTAATGAGCCACCCTCGTTTCATTTGAAAAATTGAGATATGATTAAAAAATACGATTTGGGCATCTTTTAACCGGCCAGGATAAGGCACTAAAAACATTAGACGATCAAATCAATTTTTCTAAGGCTCCTTGATTAAAAATTAGTGTTTTTAACACAGCCATGGCACTCTAGATTGAAATTTAAAATAGAATTTGTTTTTGAGTGACTATGTCAAAAATTGACATATGATGTCATTCGATTCAGAATGTCATTTTCTATCGAATAAAGTAAAAAAATACCGAAGGTGCCATTTAAAAATCAAAAGTTGTAGTCATTTCCGGTGTAACCGGAAGTGAATGAAAACAATTGAATACGTCAATCAATCCCAATTAATGCGTCATATACTAACATACCAAATCTCGTTGTTTTATCTGAAAAAATAAAAAAGTTATAGGGGGTGAGCCACTTTTGAGACGCACCCGGTATATAATGGATGGAGTTGCACTATTTATAGAATAGTAAGCACTATCTATGGATTTTAAGGTACTCTTCAATATATTCGAGGTTAATTTTCTACGTTCGTCTTCTGAGCTATTATAACGGGGCGGGGATTCACTTGATTCACTTTTTATTTGCAAGTGGTTAGGTTGTGTGAGTTGAGTGTTGTTTTGATTTATCTGCTGCTTGGCTCCAGCCCAACAGTTTAAAAAGAAATGCTTCTTAAAATATAAAAGCCTTTTATCAAAAGACTTAAATCTTTAAGTTTATTGACTTAATTCTTTTAGGAAATCACAAATCACTTTCGCAGAACTGCAAGCTCGCAGAAAACTTAAGTCTTTTTTTGATTTAAATCATTTTAATGACTTAAGTCATTTGATTTTAAGTCATTTTTCGAAAGTTAACTTAAGATTTAAGTCTTTTTGAAAATGATTTGTGATTTAAATCTTTATTCCGAAATAGAAAAAAAATTAAGTCTTTTTAGATAAGACTTAAGTCATTAAAAATATATAAATCTTTTTATAAAAGACTTAAGTCATCAAAAAGATTTAAGTCTTAAAGTTTTATAAAAGGCTTACGTCAGATTTTTATACCGGGTGCGTCTCAAAAGTGGCTCACCCTTACAACTTTTTTATTTTTTCAGATAAAACAACGATATTTGGTATGTTAGTATATGACATAAATTGGGATTGATTGACGTATTCAATTGTTTTCGGTCACTTCCGGTTTCACTGGAAATGACTACAACTTTTGATTTTTAAATGGCACCCTCGATATTTTTTTACTTTATTCGATAGAAAATGACACTCTGAATCGAATGACATATTATATGTCAACTTTTGACATTTTAGCATATGGTTTATTTAAAATTGTAACATGCGGTTTAAAACGATAATTTGACTCAAAATACCAAGTGTGTGGTATCAAATTATTCGTAAAAAAATGCTTTTTCCAAATATGCTAATGAGCCACCCTCGTTTCATTTGAAAAATTGAGATATGATTAAAAATACGATTTGGGCATCTTTTAACCGGCCAGGATAAGGCACTAAAAAACATTAGACGATCAAATCAATTTTTCTAAGGCTCCTTGATTAAAAATTAGTGTTTTTAACACAGCCATGGCACTCTAGATTGAAATTTAAAATAGAATTTGTTTTTGAGTGACTATGTCAAAAATTGACATATGATGTCATTCGATTCAGAATGTCATTTTCTATCGAATAAAGTAAAAAAATACAGAAGGTGCCATTTAAAAATCAAAAGTTGTAGTCATTTCCGGTGTAACCGGAAGTGAATGAAAACAATTGAATACGTCAATCAATCCCAATTAATGCGTCATATACTAACATACCAAATCTCGTTGTTTTATCTGAAAAAATAAAAAAGTTATAGGGGTCAGGCACTTTTGAGATGCACCCGGTATATTTTTATGATAAATTTAAAACAGCAGCATTTCTTTTTCGTACACCTAGTATAGTACACACTAGAGGTGGGCAAAGATTGAACGAGTCGTTCATTCGAATGAGTATTACAAATGAATCGTGACATTCGTTCGATTCACTGCTTAGAATACGGTTCGTTCAATTGAATCGTAGCCAGTACGAATCCATAACATTTAAATGATGAGCCGTAAAAAAGAATCGTGAGAATTGAATCGGATCACAATGCGGTCGTTCGACCAAAGAGTCGTGAGAATTGCTTTAATGGGTACAATACGGTTCGTTCAATTGAATCGTGGCCAGCACGGATCCATAAGATTTGAAGGATGAGCCGTAAAAAGAATCGTGAGAATTGAATCGGATCACAATGCGGTCGTTCGACCAAAGAGTCGTTAAATTGCTTTAATGGGTACAATACGGTTCGTTCAATTGAATCGTGGCCAGCACGGATCCATAAGATTTGAAGGATGAGCCGTAAAAAAGAATCGTGAGAATTGAATCGGATCACAATGCGGTCGTTCGACCAAAGAGTCGTTAGAATTGCTTTAATGGGTACAATACGGTTCGTTCAATTGAATCGTGGCCAGCACGGATCCATAAGATTTGAAGGATGAGCCGTAAAAAGAATCGTGAGAATTGAATCGGATCACAATGCGGTCGTTCGACCAAAGAGTCGTTAGAATTGCTTTAATGGGTACAATACGGTTCGTTCAATTGAATCGTGGCCAGCACGGATCCATAAGATTTGAAGGATGAGCCGTAAAAGAATCGTGAGAATTGAATCGGATCTGCAATGCGGTCGTTCGACCAAAGAGTCGTTAAATTGCTTTAATGGGTACAATACGGTTCGTTCAATTGAATCGTGGCCAGCACGGATCCATAAGATTTGAAGGATGAGCCGTAAAAAGAATCGTGAGAATTGAATCGGATCACAATGCGGTCGTTCGACCAAAGAGTCGTTAGAATTGCTTTTAATGGGTACAATACGGTTCGTTCAATTGAATCGTGGCCAGCACGGATCCATAAGATTTGAAGGATGAGCCGTAAAAAGAATCGTGAGAATTGAATCGGATCACAATGCGGTCGTTCGACCAAAGAGTCGTTAGAATTGCTTTAATGGGTACAATACGGTTCGTTCAATTGAATCGTGGCCAGCACGGATCCATAAGATTTGAAGGATGAGCCGTAAAAAGAATCGTGAGAATTGAATCGGATCACAATGCGATCGTTCGTTTCTACGGCGCGGCGCGGCGGTAATATAGGCATACAGTTAGGCACCAAAATTTAGACTTGAACAAAAGCCCTAAACAAAGATCAGCAAAAAATATATTGTTATGATTATTAAAATATGGCTCTAAAAATATTAAATAGATATTAAGAAGTCTTTAATAATTAGTATATATGAATTGGATTGATAATTTAATATTATTGGTAAAATGTCCGGCCAAATCATCGCCGGTAGTGCCAGTTACGATTCTTGTTTTTATGAAACGTAAATTGTGTATGTGGTTCGTTTAAATGAACGAATCGTAGGCAGTGGCGGACTAAAGGGGGTGGGCGGAAGGGGCTGTCCGCCCTGGGCCCCGTCTTGTAAGGGGCCTCCAAATCTCAATAAGTAATTTTTTATTCAACTGGCAAAGAATGACAGTTCTGTCAAAGATGTTCAGTAGTTATGAAGCAATTTGTAGGTGGAGTAGATTAGCATCAGATCATACCGTGAATAGTTCTGACTGACAACGAAACGCATTATCAAGCAAGGGGGATGTCAATGTTAGTCGGTAACTATTGTGAACTAAAGACCTAGTTCAAGGAACTATTCGTCTGGAGGAACTAGAACTAAGGAACTAGTTCCTCCCAAGGACTAGAATTCCCACCTCTAAGGTGGAGTATGCAAAATAATTAATATATTGTTACGTTTTTCGTCGGTTCCGTGTGGATAGAAAGTCACAATTTATTTAAACACTATTTATTTAACACTAATTAACAAAAACAATAACGATAAAAAAAATTATAGAACTATTTACAAACGATTTATAACTAAGAATTTATTTTGAATTTTAGCGCGTCAACTGCACTGGTATATTTATAACTGCCCTCTCTAGGCCACGGCCGCCGGCTTTTTAGATCGTTAGGTGCATAGAGAAGGTTTTCGAATGTTCTCGTATGTACTACTCCATTCCAGTGGGACTCGATCCTTCTCGAATGAAGCATTGCGGTGTCTATGCGATGTTAAGGTCATCCGAGGGCGGGCCATATTGTTAGGTTAGGTCGAGTCCACACCGGTCCGCAACAATATGTATGTAAAATAATTATCAATTATCAGGCCCCAGTAATTCTCAATGGCATTTTCTATTTAGGAAATTAAATCAAGAGGTAATTTTCTTTGTTTAAAATATCGAATAATTATTATTATTTTTTATAATTTTAAAGATTACAATAATTATGAATATAACCTTGAATTTATTTATTTTAACTTTTAAGTTATATTTAAATGGTTTCATTATTTATTTTTACTGAATAAACATTTTAAATTACAACCAGTGCACAGCATAACTTGTATTCAAGCTTTCTAACCGATGATGGTGAGTACTGCCGTCTTTAGTATAACGGAGGCCACGAGTCTGAGACAGCGAAGGGGCCCCTCGAATCTTGGAGGACTGACAAAATCGTGATATTTTGTAGTGGTATTTCCCTGGAACGGTCGCGAAAGTAACGCGGCTAATTTGTGGAACCGGTATTTCCATCACTTTGTCATCATAAGTTGCCTTTTCACTAGTGAATTAAAAAAAGTGGATTTCCATTTGAAAAAAATGATTTATGATAATTTTTTAATCGCTCAATTCCATGACAGCTGCGGCCATTATTATATGACATTCGGCCGCAATGCTTTATTCAGACACAATTTAATTGTTAAAATAGATAGCCTCATGTCTTCTCTTTACGGTACAGTGGCTGTGGTAATCACTAAATTTGACATTTAGGCTACACACATATTTTTGACATGATGTTTTTTTTGTCCAAAAATTATAAATATTTTTTTCCTCAAAAACAGTTAACGTTAGGTATAGAGTGTTTCATATTAAAATTCATAAAATTTTACAGAGAATTTAAGTATGTAAAAAATGAGGGCACCCGTTTAAAATAAGAAAGTTGCTGTCAACTTCCGGTACTTCCCGGTACTTCCGGAATTGCCGCCATATTGGAAATGTTTTTAATCGATAGATCTCGTTGTGAAACAATGATGTGCCAAAAATCTCTGATCTAGATATTGTAGTTCTCTAGAAACTTCTAATGCACGCTGAGCCTGGGACACCCTGTATAAATACTTGAATTTTGTCAACCATTATACATACGTCATTCCATCTTTACAAAATGTGCATTAGAAGTATATCATTATCTAAAAAGACCGGGTGCCACATTTAGCTTCGCCGCCCCGGGCCCCCGACAGGCTTAGTCCGCCACTGATCGTAGGAATCGATTCAATATGAGAAATTGAATCGTGTGATTCGATTCACTAAAAAGAATCGTAATGCCCATCACTAGTACATACCTAGTCTCCTTAGATCCTGAAATACAAGGCGATTTTTAAAATGTTGCATTTTTCGACCTTCTTCGTATCTTGGTTTTAGGTGCGCCACTGAATTTTACTTGGAAATCTCTATGGAGCCCGATTTTCACCTTTTACATAAGTCATAATGGCCGAGTCATGGGGTAAGTCGAAAAATGCAACAATTTCAATTTCGCCCTGTATTTTAGGAACTAAGAGGGCTAGGATAAATATGTGTGTACCATTTTTTTCCAGTTTCACAAAAAAGTAACATAGTAATGTGAAAACCACATCTTTGTATTTCTGCTCATAAACGAGAAAGCCTGTTAAACACGCAAATGGGTCATCCTGTACAAAGTATCACAAAATTTAATTTAATATAAGTTGTGTTTTTATGCTTTTATGTTTATTTTTTTATTGTTGATTATATTAGTTATTCCGAAAATAAATCGTTTTGTTTTAAGTGATTTTATTCTCATCTATACCTACAATAAATTGATAATATGATACCTACTCAGTAAGAAATTAAATTAATACTAACATTTAAAAAAAAGGTACCTAAATTGAGTTCTGGTTGTCTTGACTTGAAGGTAATTATATTGACTTTGAGTCATTTTACTGACTTAACTTGCAGATCATCATGATTTAAGTCAAAAATATAGACTTAAGTCATAAAAACGACTTAAAAAACGTTATATTGATTTCAGTCTTTACATAAATGACTCGAGTTGAAATAAGATGATTTAAGTCAGACTTAAGACTTAAATCATGTGAACGTTATGTTGAATTTGACTTAAGATTTAAATCATTTTGATTTTAGAAATGACTTAAGAGTCCATTAAATATAAAGGATTATACTATATCCGTATTGTAGCACATTTTTAGATAACTTCTTCATTTTTAAGATTTTGATGGTCAAACATCAACAAAATATTCCTTATGTTTGGACTAAATTTTCTCGAAAATAAAGGGATAATTTAAAATTTCGTTACAATACGGCAATAGATTGAAGTTTTGTGATTACAGTGATATATCATTTATATGGTTTTGTAACAAATTGCTCCCTATTTTTTGGCAAATGCTGAGGCTCTTCAAACTTTAATCAAGCCTTAATAAAAGCACGTTTGTATGGTATTTTGGACGTAGCTTAACACGATAGGATCGGGATAAGCCGGGGGCAGATTTCTAAAATATAATATATATTTCCGCTTTACCCGTCGCCTGAGAGCGACCCGAACAGTACTGCGTAATAGACTCTTAACACTTAAGTCTTTTTAAAACCGACTTGTTGCATTTTTGAGTTCTAGATACCACCAATAAACTAAAATTTCTTGTTCGGTGGAATTAGCAAACTCACCTCTAGGCATCCGATTGATATCAATCACAGAATCACCGTTCGATAAATTTACAGCAAGTCCCTCTACTTGGTTCTCTCCCTCGTCATCTTTCCAAATGTCCACCTCCCTCTTCTCCTTCCTTATAGTTTCCGCGCTGCACAGCATCCCGGCTACGATCATAGCACTGCACCATCCGTGCACCACTTTCCTTTTCCACATCTTCGCTGGTACTACAGCCTTGAAATCTATTTATTTAGGAAGCAATTACTCGGATATTGTTCATCCGTATAGAACAAACAGTGCGCTCGCACGCGGCACGCGACGGTTTCTTTCGTCGCGGATCTTCTTCTTCGTGGGAAAAGATGCGAAAAGTGGGTTAGGAGGTTTAGGTCGCTGGGGTTAATGTCAGGTGGACGGGACAGGTTCAATCTCATCTCGTACCGATGGGCAGGTGTTGGGCGAATCTAATTTTTAGTACCGTTATCATGCAGATATCGGTAGTAGTTAATTATAAAGGGAAGCAATAATGTTGCGTTGATAATACTACTGATAATCAGTGGCGTAGCGAGGAAGTCGCCGGCGCCGGTCCAACAAATAATAAAAGACACGTATAAGTATAAAAAAGACTCGTATAGGTAAAAACACGTATAAAATTCATCACAGAACTTTAATTAGCTGATCACTGCGCTCTTATTGTAAAAACGTTACAGCAATCAGCTGCAACAAGTCAGTTTTAAAAAGACTTAAGTCTTAAGTCATTTCTAAAATCAAAATGATTTAAATTTTAAGTCAAATTCAACATAAAGTTCAAATGATTTAAATCTGAAGTCTTTGACTTAAATAATTTTATTTCAAGTCAAGTCATTTTTGTAAAGACTTAAATCAATATAACATTATTTAAGTCGTTTTTATGACTTATAGTCTATATTTTTGATTTAAATCATGATGATCTGCAAGTTAAGTCAGTAAAATGACTTAAATCAATATAATTTCCGTCAAATCAAGACAACCAGAATTCAATTTAAATATATTTTTTTAAATGTTAATATTAATTTTCTTGTATTACCAATTAGGCGATTTTCTTACTAAATTATTAATTTATTATAGACAGATAAGACTAAAACTACATAAAATAAAACGGTTAATTTTCAGAACAACTATAAACACAAAAATTTGTTTTTTTTATAAAATTTTAATGATTTTGTAGTACTTTATATAGATAGATGTCATCGTTTACAGATACCGTATGATCGAAAAAAAAAACGGCGTCCAGTTGGCTGGGAAATGACATTTCCCTTATAAATTTACATATAAAATGACAGCGATCTTCATTTCATAGCCATCGCTAACGCCGTTTATTTTCGATCATACGGTAGATGTCATTGAATACATGTCTATTAAAAAGTGGTGATGTGTTTTGATCGCTATGTAATATATCGATGGCATAAGCTAAGGGCTGGAAGATTTTAAGGTACTCTTCAATATATTCTAGATAAATTTCTTTCGTTCGTTTTTCGGGCTACATAACAGAGTCGGGGATTCACTTGAAAGACAACAGACTTACTACGCATGCGTAACACGACAAATAATCAGAACCGATTCCGGTGCGTCTAAAAAGTGGCTGACCCCTATACCTTTTTTATTTTTTTCAGACAACAAAACGATATTTGGTATGCTAGTTTATGACATAAATTAGGATTGATAGACGTATTCAATTTTTTTCGGCCACTTCCTGTTTCATCGGAAATTACTATACAACTTTTGATTTTTAAATGGCACACTCGGTATTTTTTGACATTTTCGCTTAAATCAGAATCGTATTTTAAATTTTAATCTAGAATGCCATGGCTGTTTTAAAAACACTAATTTTTTATCAAGGACCGTTGGAAAAATATATTTGATCGTCTAATGTTTTTAGTGTCTTATCCTGGCCTGTTATAAAAGATGCCCAAATCGTATTTTTAGTCATATCTCAGTTTTTTCAAATGGAACGAGGGTGGCTCATTAGCATATTTGGAAAAAGAATTTTTTACGAATAATTTGGTACCAGACACTTGGTATTTCGAGTCAAATTGTCGTTATGAATCGCATGTTGCAATTTCAAATAAATCATATTTAGAAATGTCAAAAGTTGACATATGATATGTCAATCTATTCAGAGTGTCATTTTCTATCGAATAAAGTAAAAAAATACCGAGGGTGCTACTTAAAAATCAAAAGTTGTGGTCATTTCCGGTGAAACAGGAAGTGTCCGAAAAAAAATTGAATACGTCTATCAATCCGAATTTATGTCACATACTAACATACCAAATCTCGTTTTATCTATATATCCAAATTTTTTATCTGAAAAAATATAAAAGTTATAGGGTTGAGCTACTTTTGAGACGAACCCGGTATAGCCAGGTTTGAGAAAAAAATATTGAAATAATAAAATATATACTTTATTATGTAACTAGAAAACGTACATTGGCGTACATGAAAATATGCAGCAATTGACGATTTAAATTATGTATAAAAATTGCCCCTATTACAATAGTAATCAAAAAACTGTAAAAAATGAACGAAATTGGGTACCGTAAGTAAAACGAATTGTGATTATGGCGTAAACGGAAGTATGTGAAATTGTAAATTACTGAGCTTTGGCCAGAATAAAAATTAATTTATTTATTCAGAAGCCTCTTAGTAAAGCTTTTGGTAAAGCTTGATGTTCATGCATCCGTTATCCGTTGATTCGATAGTACCGCGGCGCGCGGCGCTCTGATTGGTCAAAGCGTTTTCGCGCCATTTTTCATCGGTAAACTTTTTACTCCAGCTCGTCAACGGAGAAAGATCGTACGATAACGGACGTTTTGATACTTTTTTGACAAATTTAAACTAACCTTAATAAAAATATAATAGTACAAGAGCTAGTATATAGTAACGTCGGGAAAACGAGAATTTAAAGAAAGCTAGTTCTTCTACTTTAACTTCTTTGAATCTTGAATATTCGACTTTCTGGCTTAAGAAGCGTATGATCCGTATGATCGAAAAAAAAACGGAGTCAGTGATTACTATGAAATGAAGATCGCTGTCATTTTATTATGTACAATTATATAGAGAATGTCATCGATCTTCATTTCCAAGCCAACTGGACACCGTTTTTTTTTCGTATCGAGAAATTATGGTTTACGCTCTTTGAATTGGACACCTTATGTTAGAATAGTATATTTTCGTACTTTTGCTTAGGCGTAAAAGTGCTTTACTTTTATGCCTAGGCGTTAAAATGCCTTGTTATCTTGCAATCACGTCACAAAAATTAATACTTTTTTGACGTTTAAATAAACATTTATTTATAAGTTATATAATATATCTAATTAAATTTGAGCAAAAAGAATATTGCTTGCTTCTGTAGATAATTTCTGAGGGAAATTAGGTACGTAAATAAAAAGGGCTTTCTAGGTCAAAAAAGTAAAAAGGACAATTTGTTCCAAAAAAGGACTGTCGTTTTCAAAAAAGGACAGATGGCAACTCTAACTCCGTTGTTTTCTCCGCTCTTCTCTCCTCGACAACTGATGTAGGACCGCACACTAACATGATGTTGCAAATTGAATTATTGTTGAATTTATCATACATTGCCAAACTCTATATTAACAAGAACTGAAGTAGATTTTGTAAACTACCTAGTGAATGTCCAAACTAGCAGTTTAGTAAACTGGCATAAAATACCCTTTGAAAAAAAAGAACAAAAAAAAAGTCACAGTAGCGGTCTCATACATGTATTTAAAACTAAACTATGTGGCACGTGTTTCGCTCATACGAGCATCATCATTGTGAATCAATGAGGAAGATGCATATATTTTATTTTTCGCCAGAAACTGTTCAATTTATTAGAATAAATATGTGTAAATGCAAAAAAAAACTTTTTTCTTGAAAGCAGTACCACAATTTTATAAAGCGGGCCATTAAAATACTATGGATAACATAAACGACGGCTCGTGAATTGAAACGATATTCTATTGGTCTGACGTCACCCGCCGTTCTCGTCGACGCGCGATGGCCAGCAGCAGCCAGACCACAGAATATACTAACGAGCCAGACGTGTTCTGTTTATGTACGTACTACGGTGGCGTACTAAGACATTTTTATTGCTTTTAGCGTTGATCGAAGGAGCTTTTTATGCTTTTATTGTGCAGTTATTATTAGTGTGTGTTGTGTGTTCTGAGAATTTTTTAAGTAATGGCAAATTCCGGTTTTGTAAAAGTACAATCAGATGACTTGCCACAAGTCGATGCTTTTATTTTGGCTGCTTTTATAAATACAAATTTCCAATTTATTTGGGCTGAATTACGAGGCAAGGGCACTGAGTTAATGAATTCCGCGAGAAATGTTCAAAAACTGCCACGTCTGTCCATAACAGAAGACGATCAATATGTCGAACACCTGTAGCAAAATCTCATGTCTTGATTTGCTATTTATTTTTATTGTTATTATATATAGTTTATATTTGTTGATGTTGGTTAAATATATTTTAAATTGTTATAAAATTTTGCATCTCTCATAGCAAATATTATTTTCGTTTTAATTGATGCTCACAGCTAGATTTTTTTGCATTACAGCCGGTGCCGTTCAAAGCCTACTTATTTAAAGCGGGCGAATTTTTATATACTCTATATCTCGAAGAGGAATCGAGCAAAATATCAAGTGTGTTATATTTTTGGAAAAGTAATTTTAAATTCTTTTCAATAAATTAAAAATATACAGGGTGTCCCATATAAAAAATCAAATTTTCTGTTGATAATTCTTAAATTGTTAATTTAAAAAAAATTATACTTAAACTATTAAATTCTACGTAAAAAGGTGCTTTGGAAATGTTTTCATAAAAATACAAAATTTTTCATAGCAAAAAACTTACAGCGATTTGTTAAAAATGCGTATTTTTGAAAAACACCCCGTAACTCCGAAACGGTAACTGATATCGATATACGGTTTTCACCATCATATTTTTGACAAAAATTTAGCTCCATACACCGATATTAGTTTTTGTCTATCTCCTATAGAAAAGGGTGTTTCCATTTAAAAGCGTCGAATTTGACCCACCCTGTAACATTTATTCGGAGAGGTATGTAACATTTATTCTTTGTAGTACTGAGGCATATTTAAGTATAAGTAGGTACCTACTGTTACGAACTTTTATATACTTATAAATTAATGTTAGAAACTTATTTTTCAGATCAGGTAGGGAGGCGTATATGGAGATAATGCTGTAGGTTATGTAGAAGTTAAAAGAGACAAAAATATTTGTTTAGTACGTGGAAAAATAACTTCTGAGCATAGAAAGAGCAGAGCAGTGAAAAAGAAATCGTATAGTAATGAAAATATTATATAAGATGTCCCATAAGCAAACGCCAATTTTTTTTAAACACCCTATATATTTTTGGATTCTTCGGAAATTTCTAGATATTCTAGTTATATTTCATGTATAACATCCTATACCTATCTTCAAATGTTTACGAAATATTGACAGTTGAAAAGCGGCCACTTTGACACTTTGACAAGCTCTATAATCTAAGTCAAGAAAGATAGAGGATAAAGGTTTGCACATTTCTACTCTAGTTTTTCATAAGCTATCTAATAACACTAAGTTTAACTTTTGTCCCTCTTAAATTCGAAGTTAGTATCATTCGGTAGCTTATGAAAAACTAGATAGGAATATGCAAACCATTTTCCCCGATCTTTTTTGGTTCAGATTTTAGAGCTTGTCAAAGTGTTAAAAGGGCCGCTTTTCAACTGGTATAGGAAATTATACACGAAAAAAACCTACAATTTTCTGGAACAACTTTTTTGAGACACCCTGTATAACTAGAATTATTTTTAAGAGAGTATAATATGAAAAACCATGCAACTTTTGTATTTAATGTTTTCTTCTAAAACTTGCAGTTAAGGCTGTAGGTGGGTGTCAAAATATAATGAATAACCCTGTACATTCAAATTTCATATTATAATAAATATATGAACTTAATCAAAATGATCCTCACAACAATAAATCGTAGAAATAGAGGATAATTTCACGTTTTTCTTTTCATCTCTTCTCATGGCCTTGCACCATTTTTTTCTTATAGCATCATTCTTTGGTACACTAAAGAATATATTGTCTGGCGTAGTATAAGTAGTATTTTTACAAAGGGGAACCATGCAGTATTTTTTAGAACTTCCCGACTGTTTTCGCTCATCCATTACTATTTATAAATATCACTAATTACTAATTATGTATTAATTAATACAAATAACTAAAATTTTGACTCGGATTCAACAGCGTTTAAAAGCAAACTGTGTAAAATAAACACGCGTCTGGCTCCGCTCAACCAGAAGAACGGCGGGTGACGTCTCAGCGACAGGGCGCGATAAAGAGCGTTTACCCGGCCATTTAAATTAACAATATTTAATTATTTTATATTAGAGGCATTTCTTAACCGACATCAACGGGTTTTTTGTTCAATTTGTAATTATATGAACTATTTTTTAAAACCATTATTTAAAAACATGCATTTTCCTCATTGCTATTTTAATTGTATTTTTGTAAGCTACGATTTTGAACGCTTTTCTAGGAATACTTTTACCCCTAAATCGGAGCGCAGGACGCCCATAAATCAGATATGGCGTGACATGCTTGAGACGCAGAAATACTTAACAGGCACAAACTCTTAATATGTGTCGTTTTAAAACCTATGTTAAAAGAAATATTATTGGGAAAATAAACTCACGTTATAGTTTTAATATGCATGTATGAGACCGAGACTTTGAGTCTTTTTTTCTTCTTTTATTTTTTAATTTACAAATCAGGTCTTTGACAGAAATGGACGCCTTCTTTAAATAAAATACCCATTTTAGCTCGATTTAGATTGTAAACTAACTACTTACTGGTTAGCAGCTATTTTGCAAGAATGGGCGAATTCCTTCAAAATAAAGGCGTTTTTAATTAGTTTGCAAAATTGCTGGTTAGTTTTAAAAGAACGAATAGATGAGGTAGCAATATTATTATCAGATGCTTTCTTAGCTAAGTAATATTTTTAGACTAATACCGGGATAACTTATTTTCTTCTCTTTTTATTCTTGTCCAAATAATAAATCAATTTAAAAAATATATTATTTATTATATGTACAACAGTCTAAAATATATACACACTTCTTTTAACTATAGGAACAATATTTACAGATCCAATTTACGACAGAGTTTATAATTAATTCACTTGTTTACTCAATTTGTTTAGCAACTTAATTCAAAATCCATACGTAAATCCAGTACCTGGAGCATTGAAAGTCACCCTAGATACCAATGCTCCATTTGCATTACCAGGATATCCGACTTGTAATCCTTGAGGAGCGTATTGTATAGGAGCATATTGGTTAGGAGTGTACTGAGCAGGCGTCACAGGTTGTGGAGCTGCAAAAGGTCCTGTAGCAAAATAAGTGTTTGTCCTCGCTGGAGTAGCTGGATAACTAGCAGGAACAGACTGTGCTGGAAATGAAGCTACAGGTTGCTGACCAGCATACTGATTAGGATCAGCTGCGGCAGGATATTGTTGGCCGAAGTAAGGATTGATGTTCGTGGGATAATTCTGTGGTACAGTATTTTGCGGATAGGTAAACTGAGGATTATATTGAGGTTGCTGTGGAGTAGATTGAGAGTACACGTTCGGTGTATAAGTTTGAGGCTGAGGCCCGGGTAACGTTTGACTAATTATGATTTGTTGTGGTTGAGCAGATGAAGAGGCACGCAGTTGAAGGTTTGATGGGTATTGTTGTATTGAAAGGAATTGGGGATTTGCTTGAACTTGAGGTTGAGGAATTTGCCGCATTGGTTGCGCAACTTGAGGTTGTCCGGATTGGATTAATTGGGAGTTTTGTAAGTTGGACTGCTGAATTTGGAGTTGCTGTTGGGCTTGGTTATCTGAAAAAAAAATGAAAGAATTATAGCTAATACATTTTTAGTGTCACAATAGGATATTTACAATTTTTCAATCAAGCCTTTTTTGAATTTATGTCTATTTATTATCTAATTTATGAAAAAAATGTGATTAAAAAAGGAAAGAAATTTGAAATTTCATAAACTTCTTTAATAACTTGGAGATAATTAGAGATTTGGAATGTTAGCATATGACATTGTGGCATATTCAATTAGTATTGAATATGTCAATCAGGATGGACTGGCATATTCAATTTCCGGCAATAGTTCACATTCCGGCATATTCAATTTCCGGTTTGGTTTCACCGGAAATAACTACAACTTTTGATTTTTAAACGGCACTCTCGGTATTTTTCCACTTTATTTGATAGAAAATCACATTCTGAATTAAATGACATAATATCATATGTCAAGTTTTGGCATTGGCTCTTAGAAAAAAAATGCTAATTTAATTTTCAATTTAGAGTGCCCTGACTGGGTTAAAACCGCTAATTTTTAATCAAGGAGATTTGGAAAAATAGATTTGATCGTTTTTCGTGTCTTTTCCTGGCTAGTGAAAAATCTACCTAATATAGTTATA
Organism: Sitophilus oryzae; assembly: GCF_002938485.1. Classification (NCBI taxonomy): domain Eukaryota; kingdom Metazoa; phylum Arthropoda; class Insecta; order Coleoptera; family Curculionidae; genus Sitophilus; species Sitophilus oryzae. Next base: position 7,840,358 of record NW_022146254.1, on the reverse strand, counting down.
CCTACTATATTTTTAATCAAAACTCAATTTTTCCAAATAAAACGTCTGGTGGCTCATCATCATATTTAAAAACAACATTTTTTCACAAAAAGTTTTGTACCACGCATACTTGGTTTTTTGAGTCAAATTGTTGTTATATTTATTGTCGCGACATTCTAGATTCAAATTTAACATAATATTTTTTTCGTGTAAGTATGAGAAGTTGATATACCACCACACCAAATCTCGTTTTTCTATCTAAAAATATAAAAAATATGGTGTGAGTCACTATTGAAAAACACCCTGTATATATACCGGGTGTGTCTCAAAAGAGGCTCACTCCTATAACTTTTTTATTTTTTAGTTAAAATAACGAGATTTGGTATGTTAGCATATGACATAAATTAGGATTGATTGACGTATTCAGTTGTTTTCGGTCACTTCCTTTTTCACCGGAAATGACTACAACTTTTGATTTTTAAATGACAATCTCGGTATTTTTTTACTTTATTCAATAGAAAATGATACTCTGAATAGAATGACATATCATATGTCAACTTTTGATATTTTCGAATATGGTTTATTCGAAAGTGTAACATGTGGTTCATAACGACAATTTGAGACGAAATACCTGTTGTAAAAAAAGTGTGTGGTATCAAATTATTAGTAAAAAAATGATTTTTCTAAATATGCTGAGTCACCCTCGTTCCATTTTAAAAAAAATGAGATATGATTAAAAATACGATTTGGACATATTTTAACCCACCATCGCCAGGACAAGACATTGTAAACATTAGACGATCAAATCTATTTTTCCAATGCTTCTTGATTAAAAATTAGTGTTTTTAAAATAACCATGGAACTCTAGATTGAAATTTAAAATACAATAATTGTTTATTCAAAAGTTGACATACGATATGACATTCTATTCAAAATGTCATTTTCTACCAAATAAAGTAAAAACATACCGAGAGTGCAATTTAAAAATCAAAAGTTGTAGTCATTTCCGGCGAAACAGGAAGTCAACGAAAACAATTGAATACGTTAGTCAATCCTAATTTATGTTATATACTAACATACCAAATCTCGTTTTATTATCTGAAAAAATAAAAAAGTTATGGGGTGAGCCACTTTTGAGACGCCCCCGGTATCTGTTTACATTTGAAATACTTCTAGTTTTTTAAGCTTACCAGCATCCTGTTGTTGATCTTCATGATATTCCGACTGTCCAGCGGCTTGTTTTAGATTGGCCGGTTCAATTGGTGCAGCTGGAAGTTGAATTTCCGCCAGTGATGATCCGTAAGAAACTAGGGGAGAGTTAAATGAGATATGGGAAACATCAGGAGCTGCAGAAAAACGAACGCCTATAAGTGGTGAAGATGGTGGTGCAACAGAAGGAGCAGCTGCATTTTGGCTGTCTTGTGGATATGCTGCGGTAAAAGCGATAATACTGATACCGATAAGAAGCTGGAAAAATATGACATATTAGGAAGCAGATCTTATTAATTCATAGAGGTACCCAAATAGACTTACTCTTTTATTCATTTTGTTAAAACACAAAAAGTAATCCTTTGAAACGTTAGTGGACAGTGTTGATTTACCAAGAACTCTTGTTATTATATACCTGTCTAATTTTTAAGCAGTGGAGGGGTCTGATGACATTTTTGACCGGTATTACTAATCATCACTTTCCATATAATACTACAGCGAATTTTTTTTAAAAAGAAATAACAATAATTTTATCACGTTCCAACTGGGGCCAACACCCTACTTTTACTTAATCGAGTGTTACCAAAATGTTGATGCTTGATGCCCAATAACTTATGTAACAGTTGGATGGTACGTTCGTGCTTCAGTTACCAAAGAGAAGAGTTATCACCAACCTTGAGACACTTTTTATGTGTAACAGTCGTATAATTAAGACCGTTTGAACTGACCATTGGTTATTTCATAATTTTATATTTTAATACGTAAATAGTGATGAGCGAGACTGATCTTGGTCTTGCCAAGACTAGCGTTTTATCTGCAAAACCAAGACCAAGACCGACAGTGCAAAACTGACGCAAGACCAAGACCAGCATTATAAAGACCAGACAAGAAAAAAGACAAGAGTCTTACATTTTTATATACAATCAAATTTTTTTTGCTAATAAATAACGAAATTTTTATTTCTCGCCCTTATGGTTTAAAATTATTTTAATTTATTGCATTTAGTGTTTTTACCACTTTTTCAGAAAAAAATAATGCTAATTGGGTCCGAATTGTAATCGGGAAACTGGCAACATATTCTGCAGTTAAAAATAAGCAAAAAGTCCGTATAAATGTACGTCCTAAAATGTGTGTCCCAGTGGATAACATACCAAGAATTTACAATTTAAGAAACACCTCACTATGGTATTGAGCAATAAAAAGGACTGCAAGAGAGAAAAATTTGCTCAGTATGTAAAAGACCATACCATAACGTGGTAAAGGAATACTTCCAAAACCAAAGCAGGGACAGGGATAGGAGTATTTGGGCCGAAAACGAAAAACTCCGAACCAATGGGTACCTACGGTAAATCTACGCTATCGAAGCATGCGTACAATTTATTTTATAGGCACTATCCAAAACAGGAAATAGCCATCTTATCCGATAGTCAAGCGGCACTAAAAGCGATCACTCAGTAACCATCAATTCGAAGTTGGTCAAAGAATGCTTAGAGAAGCTGAACAAATTGGGCAAAGAAAATAAAGTCCTTCTACTCTGGGTGCCTGCTCAATAAGGAATAGAAGGCAATGAAAAAGCAAACGTTCTAGCTAGAAAAGGAGTAAACGTTTCACAAACTGGGCCAGAACCGTTCTGCTTTCCAAGCGGAAACCAAATTAAAGCAGAACTGAACACCTGGAATGGTCCATCCGAAACCTGAAATGGGAATCCTCCAACGGTCTAAGACACTCGAAAAAGTTCCTCAAAACTTACGACCGAGAAAAATCAAAGATTTTCCTTGATTTAAGTAAAAACAATCTTCGGATTGTCACGGGGTTTCTAACAGGACACTGTCTCATCAACGAACACCTCAGTAGAATGAAGCTGAGAAACAACGGCAAATGCAGATTCTGTGGGGAAATTGTTATTGGACTGTGCGTGTCATAAATTTTGGTATGGCTGATGTCGAAGATGGAGAGCTGGCCTCTGTGGATACTACTACAACAAAAACTGGACTACTGGCTTTTGAAACTACTGGCTTTTGCCAAAGCCCCGAAACCGTGTGATGAGTTATAACTCGTTATAACTCAAGAAAGGGGAACAAACAATAAATCTGTAAGGTCGTGGTGATTAATCCCCCTCCTATACATTCTACAATCTACAGTGTCTTAAAATTGTTCGTTCTAAAGATACAGGCTGTAGAAGTTTCATTTTTATTTAGTTTTTTTCCAAATAATTTTCCAAATGTAAGGTCAGGTATTGTATATAATTTTCCAAGGTAAGGTCGTTATTTGAATAAAAATTACATTTCATTTCAAATCACACTGTTTTTACGCAAAAAAGGTCTTAGAAAAAAGTAAAAGTCGGTAAGAACAACCGTTCTCGAGATGTTTGGAATCGATATAATCAAGAGATGTCATCACTGATAAAAAATAAGCATGTAAACTAGATATTTCTTCGACTGAAGTAATAAATTTGGAATTTTATGTGTGGAAAAGGTTCAACAGAATAGAAATCAGATATCAATTTTCATTCAAATTTCGAAGATAGTACAGTTTAAATATTGAAAGATAGTTCGATTTTTTTATAGTTAGCGTTCAATCGGCCTTATTTCTACAAATTAAAATAAAAAAGTACAACTAACTCATTCACTGTCTAACGCTGGGTTTAATTAGGATATATTACTAATTATGATGTAAGGACTTTCTTTGTAGTGTGAAATTTATTTATATTGGTCATGAATATTCATTAAGTACGGCCAAAATTTCGGTTCTTACCGCAATCTTTTTGTAGTATCATACAGTATGTCCCCGGATTGTCTTAGTACAACACTTTTTTATTATTGATATTTTGAGAATAATGCATTACATGCACATATCATAATGCACTGTATTTATCTTAGTAACTATTTAAGGGGGGGGGGGGTAATCACCACGACCTTACAGATCTATTATGTGTTCCCCTTTCTTGAGTTATAACGAGTTATAACTCATCATACTGTCTCAGAGCCACAAAACTACTCCTTGACAAAAATCTGAGACGGCTGCACAGAGGTCAGCTCTCCATCTTCGAAATCGGCGGCATCAGTCCTACCAAAGTTTATGGCACGAACGGTTGTCGTCTCGGCGTACTCAGTGATAAGGCGTACTGATGTTTCCCCATTTTCCCCACAGAATCTGCATTGGCCGTTGTCTCTCAGCTTCAATCTACTAAGGTGTTCGCTGAGGAAACAGTGTCCTGTTAAAAACCCCTTGACAATCCGAAGATTGTTCTCATTTAAATCAAGGAAAATCTTTGATTTTTCTCGGTCGTAAGCTCTGAGAAATTTCTTCGAGTGTCTTAGACTGTTGGAGGATTCCCATTCCAGGTTACGGATGGAGTGTTCCAGGTTCTTGAGTTCCGCTTGGAAAATATAACGGTTCCGGTTCTGGTCCAGTTAGTGGAGTGTTCGCTCCTTTTCTAGCTAGATTGTTTTTTCATTGCCTTCTATCTCTTGGTGAGCGGGCACCCAGAGTAGGAGGACTTTATTTTATTTGCCTAATTATATATTTGGCTAAATATATGGAGGACAAATTTCCAAAAAATAGCTTTTTCAAAGTTCAATTATGTCATTTAAGGAATCTTTGTACACAATTTTATAGTTCTAAAGCAGACATTATCCCAGACAATCTAAATTAGTTTGTGACATTATGATTTTTAGGGATTTCATTTCTAATATCACCATAAATGAAGGAATTAATTTCCAAGAATTGCTGTTATTTATTAGTTATGTTGTTATTTACTGTTATGCAGTCAGTTAAGTGCAAATGCTTTTCAATTCTGTGCAAATTTTCATATCCTAGAACCGATTTTAGTAATTTCTTGTACAAAATATCACGATTAATTTCAATCCCTTAGAGCAGCGTTTCTTAACCTTTTTCAGTTCGCCTAAAAGAACCCCTAAAAAATCAAGCACAATTTCAAGGACCCCCTACTTAAAAAAAAACTGAAGTTTTAGGACAAATTATTTTAGCACAAAAAAATACATTTTTATACAAATTAAAAATACTATATCAATGTAAAGGTTGGTGCTGCTCTCTTGCAATAAATTAGTAATATTCGGGTTGATGTTTTTACTTAGTTGTAATCTCAAATCTGATTCCAATTGTAATCTGTTTCTGTATTTGTTTTTGATGTATACAAGAGTAGAGAATGCCTTTTCACCGAGGTATGCGTGGATGAGAAAAGCAGTAATGTTTCTGTGCTTCTTCTGATATTTCTTTAAAACCTTTTTTTAAATTCACCCAAAAATTTGGTAAAGATGTTTTTTTGAATTGGTGCGTTTTCTATTAATTGATTTTCCTGTGCCGTTGTCAAGCCGTTGATATCTGAAACATCTGCGTTGAAAGGGTCTGCTGTCCAGTTTTTATTTCTGTCGGGTTCTGAAAAATATTCCCGAAAAGATGACCTCAAACGGTGGTGTTTGATAATTTCGTCAACTTGCTGGCATTCAGTTATTAATTAAAATGTTCATGTTCATAGATAAGACGGCGGACGACCATACACATACACGCGGACCCCCAGGAGTCCGCGGACCACAGGTTAAGAAGCACTGCTTTAGGGGATAAATTTCCAAAAATTGTTTTTTATTACTTCGTGCCTTAAAGAACCTTTGTGCAAAATTTTGTATCCCCAGAATCTCTAAGGGGGAATTTCGAATGCCTATATTCAACTCTTTTAATATACATTTTTCTATTTAACTTATCAAAATATTTGCCTGAGCAAAGTTTACAGAATTAAAAAAAAATAATAATGTTGCGGACCCGTGTGGACTCACATTCGAAAGCGAGTGGAATAATCTGGAGAGACAGAGAATTCGAGTAAGATCTAGATTGTCTATTTATTCTGTTTCCCTCATACATAAACTGACGCCTGGGGCCTGTGTGTGTGAGGAGGAGAGAAAACAAACAGATCGGTCGACGCGTACAGTTGCCGCGCTAAATTCAAAATAAATTCCTTTTAGATAAATTGTAAATAAGTTATAAATAATTCTTTAAGTAGTTTTATCGTTATTGTTTTGTTAGTGTAAAATAAATTGTGTTTAAATAAATTAGACTTTCTATTCACACGGAACCGACGAAAAACGTAACAATAATAATTTTTAATTCTGTAAACTTTGTGTATAATAGTACTGTTGGCATAATTTATTAGATTACTACGAAATCGGACATCAATATACATAATATAATCATATGCTGTATGTAGTTAATATACAAGTATATTCAACAACTACTTAAAGGTTATTAGTATTACACTAGAGGCAATAAATAGAGCAATTAATAGAGCTCTAATAGAGCCAAATAAAAAACGAGTTTATTAAACAGATTTTATTATTTATATGGAAGGCAGTAAACAGTTTTGGAACTATTGATTCTTTTATAAATAATTTATACTAAATATATGTTAAAACATTTGTCAAACACTTTCTTTCTTAAAAATGCAATAAGTCAAAATTTTGATAATATTTCTTATGGAATACTTAGTATACGTATTTACCTTAGAAAAAGTAACTAAAATGCTCTTAAAAACTTATTGTATTATTAACAAAAAATGTGTTCTAAAAGAGAACAAAGAGTAGGTGAAATACAAATAAATAAAAACAAATCTTAAAAATAATAAAAAAAATAAAACTATTACTATAGGAATACATTCTTGAGCCTCGAAGGTTAATATAAAAAATTACACATAGTATATTAATATTAGTCTAGATTTATGTTTAAATATTAATAACATTTTCTTAATATTGTAAAACGACAAAAACCTTTTCTAACATAATTCAACTATACACCTGGACTTTTCCCTCAAACAGAATAAAATATCTTTTTTTTCTATCATGGAGTTTTCCGTAAGTTTTGATAAAATAATGTTTCAAAAATATCGTCTTGATTTTAAAGTTAATTTTAAAAATGTTACTATACAGGGTGGTCCGAATTGTATTCCGGAAACTTCGGCAGCATATTCTGCAGATAAAAATAGGTAAAAAAGTTCGTATAAAGTTTCGGAGATACAGGGTGTAGAAATTTCATTTTTATTTCGATTTTTTCCAAATAATTTCTGAAGTAACGTCAATATTTAGATGAAAATTGGTGTCTGGGAGTTTTTTGACATGAGAAATTTGATTTTGATGTCAATATGACTCCTACTGGTAGAGGGCGCCACCTACATGTGTTTTAACTGTTTTGAAGCGTAATAACTTTTTGTCCGTACCTGTATAAAACTACCGTGGGAAAAAATATACATCTCTGTGGTTTTTTACGTAAAAAATATCTCTTTGTAAAAATCGGTACGATCAACCGTTCTCAAGATATTTAGAATGGAAATAGTTAATACATGCCATTATTGACGAAAAATAAGCACGTTGAGTAGATAGTTATTTCACTGAAATAATAAATTTGCGAAATTTTTATTTTTTTAAATTAATCATATCTTTTTCTGCAAAAAAATGATGATAAAACAGTTTTTGTTAAACTTTTGGTACAAAAACATTTCAAATTTATGATCTCAGTCCAATAACTATTTAGTCAACATGTTTCGAAATAAAAATGAAACTTCTACACCCTGTATCTCCGAAACTAAACATTTTTGGACATACATCTATACGAACATTTTTACTTATTTTTATCTGCAGAATATGCTGCCGAAGTTTCCGGAATACAGTTCGGACCACCCTGTATATAGCGTTCGAAACTCTTTGTTTATAAAATACTGTACAATATTTGTTATGTTTCATTTTAATTTAATTTTTTTAAACAACTAAATTTACACCCGAAATGGTTAATATTTGATAAAACGATAATAAGCTATAATATACAGGGTGTAGTAAATCAATGAAAATTTTTAGAGCTCCCGATATTATCTACCATCTTATATTAAAGTCGTATACCTAGAACAAACTAAAAATAAATCAAAATTTGTCACTAAGGGTAAGTTTGCTCCAATACATTTTTAGTAAGTGAAATAATAAAATGACCAATTGCAACAGTGTAAATTACTACAAATATAACCAAGAGCTAGCTCTATATTGAAATTGGATTACTTTTATAGACTTATATATTTACGAATTTTCTTAAATTTTTTCTTTTGTCCAATATGAAGGTTATATAATTTTTAGGCACACATTACAAAAAATCTAAACTTCCTTAAACTAAATTTCGAAATATCTATATAAAGAGTTTATTTTTTAAAAATATTTTACTACATTAATCGAGTTAATTTACTGTAATAGGATACTTTTTACTTACATGATATGTTTTAAACGTTTACAACAATTTAAGACTATAAACATTTTTCTACATAGATGTAAAAATACGACGAATTATATGAAAGTTGCTTACATTTTCTTCCATTTGTAAATTTATTTACTGAAAAATATTCTAAGGATGTTGTATCTCAATTTTACATATCCATAAAATAGACAACTAACAAGTACAATCTTTTTGCGCATAATCTCCTTTACTTACATATTTTATAGATATGTGTTCAAATCAAACCTATTCAATCTAAGTAATAATTTATCAGTCTATTTGTAACAGAAGTTTAAAAATTAATTTAAAATAAGCTCTGCTGCATAATCAATTTTTTTAGATTTTTATCAACCATGTACCTACTAATTTACATTTATTAGATACAAGTTTTAGGTAATTCCTAGTTTTTATTCCTAAATACAATATAGAAATATCGTGTAATCTAATAGAAACGCCGTCATAGTAGGCGCAGAAGTGACATTTCAGTTTGAGATTTACTAATGTTAATAACTTTGTTGTTGGAGTTCCTTCCAGCTTGGGCCTGAGTTATTAGAAGTCATTGAAAGATGTTAAAACAACGATAAAACGTTGTTAATAAAATAATTGATAAAAAATGTTAAAACAGCGATATATAAAAATAATTTCCAAAGGTAAAAATGTATAGTCCGATTTACCAAAGAAGACTATTCTATCTTATTGAATGCTCTAAAAATCTAAGGAAAAAACAGTTGTTACAATACAAGTACCTGTATCATTCTTCAACAGAAAATAAAACGTGACAAGAAAAAATCATTTATCCTTGTTTGGCTCAGGAATAGAGCCTTCCACAATTAATTTAGAAAGTTGTCTTAATTTAAATGCTTTGATAAAGATCTTAATCATAAACAATTATTACTGTTGCTGTAAAGATATTTAGCTTTCAGAAATAAGCAAGCTCATACCAAAATTTCATTTCACGCTTTATGTCACCACGCGCATTTCCAACACGCGGTAGAATTTATTCTATACCCGGCAACAGAGCTTTTTAACCTTAAACTAATCAACTACAAAAACAAAATTAAATTTAATAAGCGTATTACTAAAAAGTTCTATATTTATTTATTCACCGAGACCAAGCGGTCTCCGGCATTTCAAAATAAAATAAAACTTACAATCGTAAAAACACTACTTAGACACTATTAACGATAATTAAAATAAAAACCATTCTAATATTTGTATACGACATATACATTAGGCCACTTTAAAAAGCGCACCTAATTTCAGTTTTTGACGGTGGTACTAGTACTAGCGACGTTGCCACTATTGTTCTTGCTCAGTTCTTCGCTTTTGATAAAGTCTATGTCTGCGTACACAAAAGTGGTTTCGTTTGAGGGCGCCGCGGAATCGTTTCGCACCGTTCTGGGGCTTTTCCTGTCCTCTGGATCGGGGTTGGTAAGATCTAAACTGGCATAATGTAGCCTGACGGGGTGCGCCTGATCGATTCTTGCCAGGTCGGCTAGCGTCGGCACGCCTACAACCGTCGAGGCGGATGAGCTTGAAGAGTACACGCTGGAGTTTGAACCTGAAAATAGAAATAATTAAATTAAAAACATATTAGAATAAATACTGTTGTAACTCTACATTTAATATAGTTATTTGCATACCGTGCTGGCAACTGTTACTTTTGGGTCGGTACTTACATGTGTGGAAGTAAATCGCATAGGGATATTATTAAGTCGGAGTGAGAGAAATGCGACGGTGTGTTGTAGCGGCGTTACCGGTACGCCTTTCCCTATCAGGTAAAGTAAAATCACGATCCCAAACCGCTTATTTTTAAACGAATTTTTTTCCAAAAGATAACTAGATAAAATCATTAGATATGTTTCTGAGCATCTGAAATGGTATTATAAATATATCGTTAGTGTGTCCATTTTTTTATAACGATAAAACGTCAGCAATCGCGATAATTTAAAAACTGAACTTTTTAACATACGCCATAACTTAAGAACCACTTTAGATATTGAAACTTTTTTTTATTTTGAAGATCGGATCTTTTACAATATGTTTAAATAAGAAAAAATCGATAAGATTGGTTTTTCTATTCAAAAATTTTAAACAACCCATCCATTTACTTTTAGTGCATAGTAATTTTCAGCAATCGTGTAACTTTTTTATTTATAAAGATTTTCCGCGAAGAAAATATAGCAGAAATGTTATGAAAGTTTTTGAAAAAACTACAATCAATTATTTTTAATAGATTTTGAGATATCGATTCATTTTGAATTCAGAGTTCAAATAGCGCAACCACTGTCGAACACCAACTCAATTCCACTTATTTTTACCAAAAATGCAAGTGTTTCTAACTTGCACTTATTTTTTTTAAGCTATAGGGAAAACTACAACGACAACGAATTAATAAATAAACAAATAAAGTATCGCGAGACGTAATTAAATCGTGAAGCTGAACGCATGATGTACACTTTTCCCTAGAACTTTAAGTACTGACAGAGGTACTGATTAGGTCGACCGGTGGACTGCGACAAATCTGCTATATCCCCTTCCACGTCTCTTAACAATATGCGCAGTTTCTCGGTTTAGTTCATACGTTTGGCAACGTGTTTATTGTTCTCTCTTTGTTCAGTACATTATAAACCCATTGTACTCTTCTTAAATACGGAAATCTCGACCCAAGACTAACCTTTGCCAGCCCTTAGTATTCAGCCCAAAGCGGCGGCGGCGTAACAAAGATAATAAACTGATGAAGTATTTCTCAAGAAAAGAAGAGGAATGAAAACCGAGAGCTACATAAATAGAATAGAATACACTTATTGTATATAAATAATGTAAATAGAATACACTTAATATACTTATGTAAGACAATAAGAAAGAGGATTGCAGAAGACATTAAAAACTACAATAAAAAAGTTGTATAAACTGCAATCGAAAACAGAAAAAGATATACGAACGCTAAAAAATACCTCATGATCGGAAAGAAGCAGCTAATCGCATTAACACACAACACCATCAGAATAACAGATAAAAACGAAATAATAAACATGATACCAAGGTTCTACTGTGATCTATATAAAGCCTCAGAAAACATACATGAATAAGAAAGACTGCCCCTACCACAAGATGACGCCCCATAAGTTCTCGTTAGAGAAGTAGAAAAGGAGCTTCAATATATGAAAAATGGAAAAGCAGCAAGAAACGACGGAATAACAGCTGAAATACTTAAGTACGCTGGTAGGATAACTTAATAAAATCCTAGCATATATATATGTTACGGTTAAGGGCCGAAATAAAGTTAATCTCAATATTACCCAGTTAATCTCGAGAATAACACAAAACAAAACAATCAAAAATAAAACCAAACCCAAACATTAACTTGTTGTAATTAACCGGATATCGAACTTTAACTGTAACATATACACCAGTTGTCTAAGGAGAAAACATATACTACAAGACTGGAGCGCCAACATAATTCTAATTCATAAGAAAGAAAGTAAAGAAGGTATCAGAAATTATAGACCAATAAGCCTACCTTTGGTAACATACAAGATATTTACAAAAATAATAAACAGCAGAATACAAAACAGGCTAGACGCTGCACAACCACGAGAACAGGCAGGCTTTAGAAACGGCTTTAGCACGATTGATCATATACATACACTAAGAGAAACTATCAGCTGAGCAAAAGAATATGAACTTCCACTAGCCATAGCCTTTATAGACTTTGAGGAGGCTTTCGACTAAATATCTAAGGCAAAAATAGAAGCCCTAGCGAAACAAGGTACGGACAGGCGAAAATATACAAAGAAGCGAAAGAAGAGTAATAAAACAACCCCAGAGTTCCCAACTGGCAAAGCAGGAGTACGACAGACAAATATTCCGTCAACTGTACTGGACCAACAAATGACTAAAAATAGATGGAGAATATCTTACCATCTAAGATTCGCTGATAACATAGTCCTAATTGCCAATAGTCCTCAAGAACTACAAGCACAAATTAATGAACTAATTACAGCCATCAATAAAGTGGGTCTCAAAATGAATTTAGCAAAAACTAAAAACTAAAGTAATGGAACTGGTGGAAAGAAAAGACATTCTAATAAACAACATAACACTGGAAATAGTAGAACATTAGGACAACTAATACACAGCTCGGGATCTCTACTACCAGAAATCAACAGAAGAATTAAGTTAGCATGGAGTACTTATGGAAGAAACTCAATCATATTCAAATCTAGAATGTCACTCTATCTAAAATAGAAACCATTCGACCAATGTGTACTACCAGTCATGACCCATGCATGCGAAACCTGGACACTTAAAACGGACATCATAAAAACGCTCAATGAAACGAATTATGCCGGGAATAACCAAGAGAGACCATAAAAGAATAGAGTGGATACGACAAAACACCCAGGTAATAGAGTCATCCACAGACTCAAATCCCTCAAATGGCAATAAGAACGGACGACAAAAATTACAGCATGGTACCGACGAGGAATTAGGAGAACCCTCTTAAGAGATGTCGAAGAAGACCGAACCTGAGATGGGACGGTGATATTAGGAATTAGCAGGGATAACTTGGGCCCGCATAGTCAACAATATACATATAATAATGGGCCCAACTACAAAGATATTATCTAAATATGTGAGGGAGGCTACACCATAATTGGAAATGGTTGAATAAGATATGATATACTGTATTATTCAGATGGGGTAAAGAGATAGACTAAACATATAATTTTAGAATATAAAATCGTTTTTTTACTCATTAAATGAGATCGAAATTGAAACGAGTTAATCAATTTTCCGTAAAAATATCAATTTCTTATATACGAACCTAGACGTGATGCCAGTCCCTCTGAGCAAACCGAAGGCGGCCTTGAATTCTTCTCCGATCCAGATATGGATGCCGGCCTCTGAAGTGGCGTCTTAATGTTCTCAGAGTTGGAAGAGTTCGGTCTGGAAATTTTGGCAGCTGGAGAGACTGACCCCGAAACTGACCTGCGGGAGTCATCTTCTACATCCATATTGGCTTCTTCCAGAACTCTGTCATCTAACAAAAAATAAAACGTTAATATCTAGAATTATTATTCAACTCTCTGAATGTATACCTAATCTTAGTCTGTCTGGAACCTGATCTCCCGGTCTCGGACTTTGTATCCTCTCGTCCTTTTCTCTTATTGGCCTAAAACCTAAGTTCTGTCTGTCGGTTAAGGCCACCGTTGACAAATGCATAGACAAAGGCGAGGCAGATCCCGAGCCGGTACCCGTTTTCGTTCTTGGTAATGTCGTGGATTTTGTTGGCAGCGTTCCAGGTTTCATAATCGCGTAGTCTCCCACTGTATCGACGCACGGAGATACTAAAGTAACGGGAGCCTTAGGGGCATTGGCACCCGGAGGACAATAATTCATGTATGGAGATTCGTCCACTTTGCTCGCCTCCAGAGGCTGCGAGTTTGTTTCGAAATCCATCATCGCGTAGGCGTCTTCGTCCGGTCTCTTCTTACTGCTAGCCTTGTAAGGAACGCTAAGGATTGATACGGGTACTTTGACACCGGAAAATGAAGGCGTACCGGCCTTGCTAGTACTAGCGGGCGAGCTAGGGCTGTTTAAGCTAAGAGGAAACATCGTCGAAGAGCTGGAAGGTGTAGTGGTTACGCTGGAGCTAGTGCTGGAGTTACTTTTTGAACCATTAGTCTGTAAATTCAGGATGTTTGTCATGTCAGGATTAATTGTAATTTTGTACAAGCTGTCCCAATATTCTGTGGACATAGACATTTTTTTACAGCAAACAAAAAATGTAGTAAATACTAGGAGGACCGTTTTACGAAAAAAATCAGTCGTCAGTGGAGTTGGAAAATATTTCTACTAAAAATTATGTAGGAGTGGGGGTAGTTTGCACAATTCCCATACTTTTTCTTGTTTTTTTTGTGAAAGTCAAATGTTAAAGCAATTAACCAAACATAGGCACCCCAAATCTCATTCAAATCGGAATATCGGTCTTAAAATAGCTTAAAAAAAGTCTAAAACTAAACGTTCTCCAACCCAGTGTGAGTACATATCAATGTAAAACCTCTGACGCGGGGTAGGGGACTCAAAAAACTCACAATGTTTTTGGATGTTTATTTCAAAATTTAATTTGATTTAAAAATTGGGGTACTATTGGGGGATTAAATGAATCCCGAAACATATCGCCCCAATTTTTAAATCAAATTAAATAAACATCCTAAAAGATTGTGAGTTTTTTGAGTCCCCTACCCCTCGTCAGAGGTTTTACATTGACCTAAAAAATGTGTTTATTTTGTTAAAGTTTGATGTCCTCTAACGGCCAAACGAAGTATTTCTGTATAGAGGTGCCCAATGAACTTATTCTGATTCCAAAATTACGTAGTAGTTCTATGTCCACGGAATATTGGGACACCCTCTATTATACACATATTACACTTGAAAAGTAGCAATCGGGAATATATCTTAGGCAAAAAATACTGCTAGGAAGATTTCAATATGTGTTTGAGAGGATGGTAGAGGCAAAAAAATGAAGTACTTATTGACTCACCCTACCTCTAGAGGCAAACCGTCCTAACTACTAACTTTTCATTGTATTGGCACAGTTAAAGCTAGTTATGGGAAAACTGATTAATTTCAATAATCGAGTACTCGAGTTTCAAGCGAATGCAATAACCGAGTGCTCGCTCGAGCGAATCACTCGTATTTAAATATACGGTTTTTCACCCGTGCGTCGGTTGTTGTACAGTACGTCTGTCCGTTCTGTAGCTACGGGGTATCCGTGAGAGGGGAAACGATATTCTCTCGATGTTTTTTGTAAAAAATTAGACGACCCGTCCCATCAATAAAAATTCGACAAATTTGCAAGTAGCCAATAAAACGAGTGGGCGGAGCGATTTGCGGTGGCGGACTCGTCAAGTCGACGTATAAAATATATTGCTGTTTATTTAAATGTTTTTTGTCCGCATTCCTTTCATAGACACAGCAGACGTACTGTAAGTACTCGTTAACGCCAAGCGCCAAGCAGTAAGTTGCGTGCGTAGGGCACATATTCTATCGGTGATGAATGGCAAGTAGCAAGCGGCGAACGATTCGCTTGATCGCTTGATTTAGTTTATTTCAAAGCATTGTCGATGTAGGTCGTAAAATTTTCTCTCAGATACGCAACGGATAAATATATATACGGCGTCGTATAAATTTGCTACCTGCAATGTATGTAGAAAATTCGCTCCGCTTTTTATCGAGTATGTCACATTAAAATCGGATTTTAATTTATTTCATTCTAGGATCGCATGCTTTCGTCGCTTGGTACTCGTCACTTGCATCGCTCGTTCACAATCGAGCGATGTCGGTTATTTCAATAATCGAGTACTCGAGCGAAATTTCGCTCGAGTGATCCCATCACTAGTTAAAGCACACACCTCTTTCTTTTAAAGTTTTTCAGCAAAGTTTAGATCGCGTGATTTTTTCATATGTCGGTATTTAAAAGTGTTTTAAAAAATGTTTTTAAAATCTAGTAATGCACCTTAGGTTAGACAAAAATAATATAAAATTCTGAAATACTCGTTAGAAAAACCAGTGTATCAGTATTTCAGATCTTCCTGAAATTCCGGATTGCAATTTTTCAAATTGTCATCATTTCATATTTATGATATTACTTACAGCTGCCTTTCTCGGAGACTTTTGTCTTGGAAGACTGGAATATGAACTTAATGGGAGATGCATCTTTGACGTTGTACTGGTAGGCGACAGTTTCCCTCCCAACAAAGACGTAATGGACAAAGGACTTGAGTTTTTCATGCCTTGATTATTCGACGTCGTGTGAATGGATTCGGTTGCGACCTTCCCTTTCCTGCATCCGCATTCTTCGCACCACTCAAGTGCGCACCGGACATATTCAAATAATCACCGTGCGGGTCCACGCAGCTATCCAAACTGCTCTGTCGATGATGCTGAATATTTCCAGGGATCATCCTGACGTATCCATCGATATTGTGAGAGGAGGGTTGAGGTTCCGCCTCAATATATCTCTGGGGCGCGGTTTCTAATTGGGGCGATGAAGACATCTGAGAGCTGAATGAACTTGTCCTGTCGGGCCGACGATTTCTTCCGGACATATCAAGGTAGTCTGCGTTGTGGTCGGCGGTGTTGTTCCAGAAACCTGGAGAGGAGACAGCGCGCGACGATGACGAATTCGAATTGGCTCGCCGCCTCGTCTGATTCATGTCCACGTAGTCGTTGGTGCGATGATTCTCGGGCAAATTGGCCCTTCCAAATAGCCGAGCATATTCCGCTAATGGCATTGTATTTCGGGGACTGTTGCGGGCTGGACTAGATCTGAAAAAAAATAAAAATAACATTTATTTAACCTTTTTATTATTTTCGTACATAGATAATTTTTCTGAACCCCTATCTTTAAACCACACTAAAAGTTATAAAAATATCTAATTTCAGTTAATCTCCCTTAAGTGAAATCAATAGAAAAAACATACATGTAATATTTATATTTGTATGTAATTCATTTTCGTTAAGTAACTATTAAAATATATACATATACAGGGTGTCTCAAAAATAAGTGCAAGTATTTTAACTGGTAGTATATACCGGGTTCGAAACATAGGAATCATCCTCGTTGGAAACATAGGAAATCCCATGCAAATTTTGAACTGTTAAAATATTGGCTCCCCTATTGATTTTACAGAGAAGTCGTAAATGGATTTCTTAAAGGTATATATACAAATACAACCAAATCTGAACAATTTTGGACCAGTCGATTTTGTGTAATTTAAGAAATATTTCATCTATTTCTATATTAAAACCGAACAGGTAACGATCAAACACCAGTCAAAAACCGACTTACCTTAGGTTACTATGATTTTGTCATTGACAAAAGTAATTTAATTTTAATAACATTTTAATATTCAGGGGCAATTAACCGAAAAATGTCAGATATACAGTCTAAGCTATTTCAGCGCGTAGTGTCATTTTCGCATGCTCACTTTTTTTGATGTGTATAACAATAAATAATTACTAGTACTGGGTATTACAATTTTATTAAAATTAAGTTACATTTCAAAACGACGCGACGTTGACAACTTAAGGTATGTCGATTTTTGACTAGTGTTTGATTGTTAGGTTAGGTTATTTAAAAAATCTTTTTACGACTACATAATAAAATCAATAGGGGAGGCAATATTCAAACAGTTTAAAATTTGCATGGGATTTCCTATGTTCCCAACGACGATACACCACCCGGTATAGGTCAACCTCAGAAATATGCCCATGAGTGGAAGCTGTTGAAAATTTTATATTTTTCTTGACATTTTCCTGAAAATATTGAAAAACTTTTGAGGGTCGCTTGTTCAGTTTCCGGTTATTTGTTTGTAGTGCTTCGAGAGAATGCAATGTTGCCACCTTTTACATTATCTACATTCTGTATGTTTATAATTAAGTTCACATTTTTAAAATTTCTTAAATTAATTTTATCCAGTGTAGATTTTTTTATCATTGTAGATTACTATTAAGTATAGTGCAACGTCTACTATTTTAAATACCTTTTTTACAGTTTAATAAACTGAAATAATGAAAATCTAAATAATGAACAATTATAGCAGCTTTTTTTCGCCATATTACGAAATATTTTCATAGTGCTTACTCTTTGGATCAGAATTTACCTGTATTTTCTCCAACATATCCTTAAGCAAACACGTACACATCTACATAACAATTAAACTGAGCATCACATATTTTAACTTTTCGCAGAATATTATTTTAATTTTTACATATCAAACAACTCTACATTAATATCTACATAATAAAAACTTTCTTTACACAACTTTGAACCGGTGCGGTGGCATATTAATTTATGATATAAATATTCCGAGATTGACATTGCATCAAGACGTAGTCTTCTCCCACCGATGAGTCCAATGATACTGAACACTACTGAATAAATCAAATATTTCTTCACCTTCTTTTCGAACTTTTTGAATCAGCGCCCTCTATTAGGTATGTAAATAGTCATCGTTTGACCTACATTTAACAGATCAGCTGTTTGAATTTGAAGTTATCCAGTCCATTTGAGATTTTGTTCAAAACAGTTAATCTCTGACAAAACAAAAAAAAATAGGCGAATGTAAGATAAGCCTCTAAAAATACTTTTATTACTTAAGTAGAAATATAAATTATTTTGGTGTGTATTCACAAAACAAGAGTGTGAGATGACAGAGGCGTGGGAAAAACAGAGGAGTTTAAATTCTCAAAAAATAATCCGAATTCAGATGCCATATTAATGTATTTTATGCTAAATACACGTGGGCATTTAAGCGTAGTGCTGTCAAGAATCGCAGTGAAATGAAGAGTTGTTATAAGTGTAGAGTTGCAGTTTTTGGTAAAGTGATAAAACGATCTATCTGAATCTGAATTTCCCAAGTCGTTTTTAAATCTTTCTAGTCAATGTCTAACGATGTGTCAACACTGGGCGTCAAACAAGCCGAGATCCAGGTAATTGCTTGGTATTTGCAGCTGATTATCGATTGCTGCCGGTGCCAAAATAATTCCATTATTTTTTTAAATTTTCAAAGTTAAATAACTCAGTTATTATTAATTTATTTTAAGAATGGTAAAGAGAAAATTTCTTTCTTTTGGCCAGATCTACCACCCGATAAAATACTTGCTGCTATTTCTGGGACATCTTCTATAGTGTTATTAAACTTACCCTGACATATCCATGTAGTTTTCTCTAGTGGAATTGTTACCACTCATATCCATGTATGGAGAGAAACCATTACCGATGTGAGGGGTATTACTGTTGTTGCCGCT